>NW_027273854.1:24167500-24762500 GCF_046630095.1 Trachinotus anak | reverse complement strand
TATTAATTTAATTACAATATCCTTTCTGAAATACTTTGGTTGGTTTGTAGCCTGTCTGTAGCCTCCCATTAACATCACAGAAGAAGAAAGTGGGGGCGTTTTAGTGTCAGCAAGCGGAACGTTTGCGAGATAGAGCTTTCTGTCGGAAGGCTTAAACAGATTCACCCGTGGGCGCCATTTTGGCTCCATGTGAGCTGTCTTCTGACCACCAGGATGATTCTCCTGCATGAAGGTGACCGTCATAGACACTAAAAATCAGTAGAAATGGCTTCGTTCCGTGTGGCGCGGAGGATGCTCTGCGCCGCGGCAGAACCAGCGGCAGCTCCGGCCCCTAGCAGCCGCTGGGAAAGACTGAAAAACAGCAAAGCAGGTGAGAAACTAGGCTCAGAGACATCCGGTGATTAGTGCAAGGTTAGGGACACCGCTAGTTAGGGTTTGACATACGGATCACAGTAACCATTGTTTAACCTACTGCTCAGTTAACTTGGTAGCTTTACACTGATAGTGTAGTCAGCTGAATCTATGCCACCATCAGCACAGCATGGTGATTTCTGCTGCCAGTCGTTACCTCAGATATGCTGCTCCATAATGTTGCTGTGGCCCGACCGACTGGCTGGTGGCTTGACAATAACTTTATTAACGGCAGTAGCTAAGTCTGACTTGCTGAGTTGCAGTCAGCAGGATCCGTTACATATTTGACCCTTGACCTTGCCTCATCATGTTGGAGTTTGTGAAGAAATGACAGGAACAATAATCCATTTCATTATCCGTTCACCCATTATTAATCCAAGCCCTTAGCCTGAGTAAACAACACACAGAGCTGTATAAATGGTAACACATTAAACAGAACTGGAACAGCACTCCTCAGAGCGCACACCTCAACAATTCTGCAGTAGTCAATGACTTTATTCATTTATTGTTTTAATTAAGGCTGCACAATTAAGTACTGTACAAATTGCAGTCTGACAAATTGCAATATCCAAATCTCAGGAGCTGTAATTTTTTGATAAAAGTAAACTGTCACAAAATTGTTGTGCGTTGTTAGCACCATAATGGATGTGGTACCACAGAGAAGCTCCAGCCTACAAATCATATTCTTCAGATGTAAGGGAACACGTTTAGTACAAGACCCAACAAAAATCATTTTACTTTTTTTTTTTTTCCCAATGAAAATAAAATGCAAAAACAATCATTGCAACTGAAATCGCAATCACAATATCTGCCAAAATAATCGCTATATGATTTTTTTTTTTTTTCCCTTTCCCATATTGTGCAGCCCTATCTTTAATACTTATACATGACAGCAGTATAGTTTTAGTACCTGTTCTGTGAAATGATATCAGTATTATTCAGTTTATACAGTTCTACAGCTGTATGAATTGTGCAGGGGTGGGAAGAGTGCTGGGAAATTGTTTTCCAGGTACCATGGCAACCAGCTGCTGCAGTGTTGGCTGAGATGAAAGCTGCAGACTGGCCCCACATGGTTGGACCCCAGGTCCCCAGCGAGGTGTGTGTATGTTTAGGACTCCAGGCAGGACTAAGTTTCTTCTCCTCTGCTGTCTGTAGGTGTGTGGTGTCGCGGCCTGGTCTCTGATTATAAAGACGCATGTAAGGAGATGGTGGTTGGTGCACGGGAGCGACCGGTCAAAGCCTCAGTGTACATGACTCTGCTGGGCGGGGCCTGGGCCTGTTTCCACACTAAACCGGACCAATCGTCCTTTGAGGGAGCCCTGCTGGAGTGCTCCAACCAGCTGGCCCTGCTGTCGCCATGGATCCGCAACGGGACCTCTGACGGCCACGTGCAGAGTCTGGTGAAGCTCCGTAACGAGGGCCGACTCCGCCACGCCAGCCTGGGTCTACTCTCTCTGGTTTACTCAGCCAGCTACGATCCTGACACCACGTTGTACGAAGCCCAGTGCTCCAATGTGTCAGACCCCTGGTGGCAGTTCCCTAAGCGGGTGCTGGACGTGGGCTTCGCCGGCCGCTGGTGGATCCTGGACTCAAAGATGCAGGACTATGACGTGAACGCGGAAGAGTTCAAAAACTTGCCGGCTCACATGCAGGTAACGTCACCACCCAGCGTTCAGGAGGTGGAAAGGAATGAGAGGCTGCACAAAGAGTCGTGGTTACCGCTGACGGTGGAGGACGAGGAGAAAGAAACAAAAGCAGTGGACAGAAAGGAGGAGAGGATCAGTGAGGAGAGCCAAATGAAACCACTGAAAGAGTAACAGACTCCAGCTTAAGTGCTGTGTGGAGCAGCAGACAGCACGCACGCACACACACGCACACACACACACCTGCTGGATAAAAGACTGTACCACTTATTCTCATTTGTCATGTAGTGCTGGATTCAGCAAACCATTTTTCACACCTTTGTCTCATCAAAGTAAAAGCCTTCAGAATCCTCAGCTGTGTTTTATTTATTCCAGCAGGTTTTTTTTTTTAGACCACATGTCAATAAATCTGTCAGTTATCTCCAGGTTTTCTCACAGTTGTTTTATCTCACACAACTCTAACATATCTATAAAGACCTCCAGCCTTTCACTTTTAAGGATTAAAAAAATAAAGTGCAACCTTAAGCTGGATCTTAATCAGTGATTCCTATTTTTGCCACTGTTTACTGTACCTACTCTCCTTCAAACTGCCTTGTTGTCTCCTAATTAATTTGCATTTTGCTTTATTTTCTACAGTTCTGGATGTAAAAATGTGTAACTGCTCTGGATTTTACCATGAATGATTTTTGAACACCTGCAAAATGACAGATCAAGGAAGAGGTTTCTCTTCGGTCTAACTGAGAATATGTCATTTACCTCTGATGTTTTACATCACTTGAGCTGCTTTATGCAGTTACAGCAAACTGTCACACATGAACAGTATTGTGGTTATGGTCTGTTTTTGGAATATACCAGTTGTGTGTTTGAGCATGTAAAGGTCATATCATGGTTTCTGAAACCTGAGAAACCTTTAACCTGGTTTTGAGACATGGCTGTTTGGAGGTTCTTCTTCAGCGTGACTTAGAGAATAAACAAAAAAATATAATGATAAATGGAGATGGTGAAAGTGAAGGTGTGTAATGTCATACAGGATACATTTTGTCACCCCCCTCCTCCATAATTGCTGATCAGATGTTGAAGGGGAATCAAGCAGAGAGGTAAATTAATGGGACTGATCAGGCAAATTCCTCTGATGCTGAGAAATCAAACCCCCTTGAAGCTACATAATTCAAAGTATGGATACTATTTACAAGCTTAATTCATTCATGATAAACTTTGTCCTCTGAGGCCAGTAAACATAAAAACAGTAGACCCATGCATCGCTACAACATGGCAGGAATAATACAGTGTAAGTCCCTCACTTAGCATCCTGCGCTTGGATATCAGGTTTCTCCAGGTCCGATCTAACCACAGCCTGTCTGAGCACTGTAGCTGGTCATGTGCTTCCCTTTGTAGCCATAATTTACCATCTTCTAATGGCTACTTCCTGCAGGATAATGCACCATGTCACAAAGCAAATATTTATCTCAAGCTGGTTGACGGTGAGTTCAGTGAACCTCAGAGACCTCCCCAGTCTCCAGACCTGAATCCCATAGAACACTTTTGGGATGTGGTAGAACTGGAGGTTGGCAGCTTGAATGTGCAGCTGACAAATCTGCAGAGATGATGTGATGCAGTCATGTGAACATGGAGCAGAGTCTTAGAGGAAGGTTTCCAACATCTTGTTGAATCAATGACAACAAATTGAGGCTGTTTTGAGAGCAAAGGGAGGAACTACCCAGTATATGGTGTTCCGAATAAGTTGTCAGATAAATGCAGTAACACGTAGTAGAGTAGATGTATAAAGCAGCATTAAATGGAAATACTGAAGTATAAAGATCTAAAAATTGTAGTTCAGTCAGTTCTACAGATACACTATGAGGGAGTCTAACAGTGACTGACCCCTTGTCCTGATAACCCAACTATAGGGAGCTTGATCCATGATTGGGTCAAAGGTGGCTCATGATGTCACTATGACTCACTGGCCGAGGCTATCAGATGTCACCTGGAGTCGTAGGTCAGGCTCAAGCCTGTGGTCGAGCTGACCCACTGCCACTGGATTTCTCCTCAGTCTGTCCAAGGACAGGTGGTGTTTTTGGATTTTACCACCAGAGGGCGTTTTAGTGCCAAATGATAATGAAGTCAGTGAGGGCACCCTGAGCACTGTTCATTGTACTGGATGTTGCTTAATAACTCAGATTTCACATCCCATAATAAACTGATATAGAACAGTGAGTAGACCAGTTTTGAAACAGCAACAGAGTCACTATATGATAGTTGAGTATTTTATCGACATGAGTTTCACAATCTGACAAAGGAGATGTGTATAATCACTTAAATATCAGGAGCCCAGTTTGATACATTTCTTAAAAAAAAAACACTAAACAACTGACAGCAGTTGAAAATCAAAACTTTATGACCTCAAAATCCATTCAGTTGAGCTTTCAATTGCATACACAATATTTCTCAACAGTCGGAGTGAACCAAGCTATCACAGAATCATTGCAGGGCTTTAAAGGTATGGTCTGGGAAAAATGGTTATTTTGCTTTCTTTGCCAGTTCAAGATCAATACCACTCTCTGTACGCTAAATATGAAGCTAAAGAAGTAGGCAATTAGCCTAGCTTAGCACAAAGACTGGAAACAGGGCAAGCTAGTGTGGCTCATTTCAAAGGTAGGGCAGTCTGCTACATGAAGCCCTTTAAAACCAGAGAGAGTCGTTTTTACACTTTGGATTTTGTATGGAATAAAAAAAACAGGTAACACGTTACTTAGTGAGCTTTAAAGGTGCTGGCAGTGATATATTGTTACCTTTGAACAGAGCCAAGCTAGCTGTTTTCTACTGTTTCCAATAATACTCAGCTAAGCTAACCTACTGCTAGCTATAGCTTCATCTTTACCATATAAACATGACAGTAGTGTTGATCTTTTCATCTTACAGACCGACAAACTGTTCCTCTCCACATGAGTTTTGAAGCTGAGCTTCAAAGTTAAGAATAATGAGTTGACAGAACAGTCTCACCTCAAAGTCAATTAGCCATCAGTTGCTCTTCCTAATGTGTCTTTTTTATTTTGCTGCTTAGCTTGGGGACAGTTACAACCCTCCCCACCCTGTCAGCCATGACAGAACATCATGTGCTAGCTACACACTGATCTTGTCACATGGTAACCATGTGACTCACTTAGAAGTCAACAAAACAATAATTCAAACTAAGTACGTTTGATGAATTCATGCAAAGGTCACAAAAATACAGCGAACATACCTCCAATGTTAAACGTGTCTTCTGTCCTACTGGTGTGAGGAGGGTCTGACTGAGCATGTGCAGTTTGAGTGCCATCACTCTAGCATGTTTCTGATTGGAGGAATAAGACTTGTTGCAACTGTTCCCTATACAGGAGACAACAAGGAGCAGGACAGCAGCCTGGTTTCATCCAGGAGCTGAAAGTCAAAGTGAAGCATCTTTATTTAACCCAGCAGTCGTGATTCAGGATCAGGTTCATTATTGTCATCGCCAGCTGAGTGTGCTGTGCTTGTTTACTTGCTGTCCTGTCTCAACACAGAGTCCTTTTGCACTTGGAATATTGAACTTGCCAAGGTCAACTTAGACGTACAAACTCGTGTGGACAGCAGGACTATCTGCAGTTGGAAAAGCAGCATTCCTGCTAATATCAGTGGCTCAGCTCAGCACAGGTGATTACACTGCAACACAACTGTGTCTGACTGCACTGTGACAAAATAATCTAAACTCAAAGGTCCACAAACAGACTTTTTCAGGAGAAAAATGGATAATATTGAAATAAATCTACCCCGATATTCAACGATACACTTGATATCCAATCTGTAATTTTTATGAAAAATCAAATGACCTTTAACAAAGACCACACTGCCTCTGTTCATTTTCATTTTTATTGAAATGGTGGTATATCTGTATATGTAAGAAACACCGAGTCCACAGAGGCAGCGCTGTTTTTAAACTGTCCAACAAATCATGCATTTATTATATATTCAGCTTCATCTTCTCAGCAGCAACAAAGATTCAACTCTGAGACTAAATTTAATCTTTCAAAAGGAATTTTATCATATATCAAAATGCCACAGACAATAGAGCCAGCGCTGAATTTCCAAAGAGTGTGCAGAGATAAGACTGTTCTCCTGGGACGATGGTTCACATTGACCATCCAGTCATCTTAGGAGATGGGCAGGCAAAAAAACAAACAAAAAAACAGGAGAAAGCATGGGAAAAAGTTTCCTCTGTTGATGCAGAAGTTTGTACATATTTAAATATAGCTTCATACATATATGTGTTTTGTGAAATGCAGCCTTTCATCAAGCCAAATGTGGTTTTTCACCTTTTTTATTACTGAGGCCCAGCTGTCCCTCTCCTCCCCCTCATTTTTAAATCACGTTGTCACCCAAGAAAAGTAACTTTGTTTGAGTGAAGAAATGTCTCTTTTTAATGCATAAAGTAGCAGCTACAGAGATGCTATACATAGTTGTAATTTCTGCCTACTCTACATTATGTTGTTCTATTTCATGTTCATTACTGACGACCTGTATTTGCCCCTGTAAGTGACAAGAGGCAAAAGGAGTGGGAGGAAGAAAAAGGGAAGAGATTGATGTCATCACGACCAGGTCATTGTGTGGCTTAGCAAGCTGTTGAAAAATTATAGGCAAGCATTGCAGATGGCTCCCTTCAGAAACTGCGCCTGTTCTTCATGCCTGCAGAAACTGCAGAGTTGAAAGGCAACAACTGTTTAAGGAGCCGTCTGCTTGGCAGTGTCTTCCTTTTCAGGGAAGCTATAATTTCATTTTCTTAATAACTATCAGAAAGGTGGGAAGGCTGTTTTGAGTTTCTTGTGTTGCACTGGATTCTCTGAAAGATGATCTGAAATGACCCTTTTTGTGAAATAATGGTGGAGGGAAACGTAATCGAAGGAGAATGAAGGCCTATTGTCTCCCCACTCCCAATGTCTCTTTCATTCCCAAAAAGTAATTTGGATGATGTTTGAGCAATGGCATAATTATTTCATGTTAACCTTTCCAGCGCTGTGACGTCTTTGAGAACACACAAACATAAACACACCTGCCCAGCTGTGACACCAGAAACACTGTGACTGCACCCTCCACTGAGAGAGGGCTGAGCATGTTATAAAAAGACACAGTCGCAGACCGACGCGTCTCACACGGAGGCTCCGACACTTACAGGATGTGACGTGACTGATCCTTTACCTTTACCAGTCTGCACGGCAGCTAACAACTCACTGAAAATATTCCCTCTGTGTGTGTGTCTGTGTGCGCTCTGAACCTGCATGTTATAACATTGCTCCCTGCGATTGTGTGTTTGTGTCCTCTCAGTCTAAACAGAAAATCAGACCCGTCTGACAGAATGAGTGGTGCCAATTGAGAGTGGTTTGTCTTTATAGTATTTTCCATCTGTAAATGATGTGTAAACTCTCGCACTTCTCCACTTGATTATTCAAAGTCTTTTATGAACAATCTGATTCACTTATTAAAGCTCCTAACTTTTCTAGCAAAGGAACATAAACAAGATGTTCTATTTTTCCTTGAAAGGACTGTTCACACCCTGGACCCCACCTGTTGGTCTCTGACAGACTCGGACCACCAGACTCATGAACACTTCCTCTCCTAAAGCAATTTGCACTCTTAATCAACACAATAACGCAAAATGAAACAGAACAGAACTTGAATCACTGCGTTGTGGTTGTATGAAGATTACATCCCTGTTTATCCAGAGTCATATAAAATATTAACCATTTGTGTGAAATCTTATCATAATTGCTGTGAAGTCTTGAGTAAGGGCTAAAAAGTGTTTTGTCAGGTCCCACTAACCTTGAGCTACTATATATATATATTTAAAGCTGATAGGCCAGTGATTCTCAAACCTTTTCCCATCAAGGACCCCTAAACTGACATGAGTTAGAATTTTTTTCCCAGGGCCCTGCTCCTTAGATTGAGATTATATATTTATAAGATTTACATTATATATAAGATTTTTGCTTGTAGATGTTTTATTACAGAAATTGAAACCAAAGACCAAAATAGTCATGTATTCTGTCACTGTGTTACCTATGGATGGAAAACGCCCTCAAAGACCCTTGGACCCCACTTTGAGAACCCGCTCTTTCAGGCTCCCTATGTCACAATGCCTGGATTTGTTTGCCTCGCTCATAATAAAGTTAATTTTGTTAAACCCATCAACTCACTGACAATTTGACTCGAATTGAGGATCATGTTATTATGTTTTCATGGAACATAACTAACCAGGTTACTCATATGGGATTCCTGCACAGACATGTGAGTAAATGATCGCAGGGTCAGGTAAGTGGACAAAGGTCAGGTTATGTGTCCCTCTACAGTCTGTGGTCTCCTCTCAGTATCTGGTGTGTGCAGTGTGAAGAGTGTGAAAAGTAAATTGACTGAACTTACATATTATTTCTCTGGCCTTGTCGACCACTCAAAGCGCTTTACAATGGAAGCCACATTCATCCACTGACACACACATTCATACGCAGTCATTCAAACAATGATATATCAGAGTTCTTGCCCAAGGATGCTTTGAAATGCAGACTGGAGGAGCTGGGAATCAAAGTGGATGACCTGCTTTACTTCCTGAGCCACAACCGCCACCTGCATGGCTACGTCCACACTAATCCTGTGTCCAGACGAGTGTTTTAGCTCTGTATCAGAAATATTGTCCATCGATACTGCAGATTGTCTACTCTGCAGTTGGTTGCTTAGTAGCAGATAATACTACACATGAGGAGGACCATGTGATAGGAGCATAACAAATCAGGAAAAGTCATGACTGATAAAACCCAATCAGGAAACAAATGTCTGCGTTATTGTTTCCCAAAAGTCTCAACCAGGCCCAACGCCCCGATTGCAAATCATTGTTTCTGAGATCAACATGTTCTATAACGTCGTTGTTCTATCAAAACCACGTTAACTTACAATGAGCTTCAGCTTTGTGACAAAGCCTTTTCCAGCTATCCAAGAGGTTTATAACTCATTTATTAGTTTCACAATGTTTTAACAAGAAAATCACTCACTGTAAATGTTGTAAGGATCATAATGCAACAGGTGCAACAGTCTCTGTCAAAAATTAAATGAAAAAAAAAATCATCAATCAATCTCTGAATTCTCGACACTATTTCCATAATTTCCCATGGTCATTTTAGTGACCTGAATACAAAAAAACTAAACAAAGAGAGGCCCATCCAGGGGAGTTAGATGCACATTCAAGAGGGTTTTTCCTGGCTGTGGACCTGGCTTCCCCACTGACCAATCAGATGCAAGTTGAGCTGCTTAGATCCAGTCCTCGCAAGCAACTCAAGGTATGAACAGAAAAAAAGTACTCAAATCTTGTAATTTTATATTTTCCATCTTCCTATCCAACATTCAAATTTTGGGAAATTTGACAATGAAACAAACCAACACACAAAATCTCATCGTATTAAACACTGTAACAGATGAAACATACAGTTTTTAAATTTTAAAATAAATTTTTTTTCATTTTTATATGGAGTATCGAAATGATAAGCAATACACAGACCCCCAAGGATCTACTGCCACACTGCGCAGCTCTGTAAGGTTGTGACTTTGATCATGTTTAGTGGTTATGGCGTTAACTGTATCACTATTGTAGCTTACAAAAAAACCAAAAAAACTATCACAGCTTACATTTGCTATGTTTGCTAATTAGTGCTAAACACAGTTGAGGTTGACAGAACAACCAACCAGCTGGGTGACTGACTGACCATCGGACCAAGCCTAAAGCCACGCTGCTAGCATAGCTAAAAAACATTATATACCCAATATGACCTTGGATATTTGTTGCGATAAAACACATCATCAACCTTTAGCATATAAATGTAAACAAAAGATTAATTTTTTAAAAATCTTATAATGGCTGTTTGCCTCATTAAAATCATATACTGCTCTGAATTTGTATTATCTATTTTTGTTTACCACAACTATTTGACATGCAACGAAATCAAATGTACAAAAAGAGGAATATATGGAGAAGCTGCTTTGTCCCTCTTGCCTCCCTCTTGTGGTGCATCCTTTCAAGCTTCCTCTGTCTGCTTCTCCCCTCCATCTTTGCCTCATGGCCTTTATTGACCCCTGCCCTCCTATCCATCCTGCCCCCTCCTCCACACAGACTGTCTGTTGGCCAAAGGGGTCAGCAAGGACGGTCACTGTCAAGTGGTGTTTGAAAGACATGCTGCTTTTTTCCCCCTTTAAATGCAAAGACAGGCCTGGTGAGGCGAGAGACATCACCTGACCATCTTCAAAGAATAATGTGGAACATTTTCACAATGATAAACACCTCTGTTTGATTATTGTATTGATCCCTCCTCTTTCTTAATATTGCAATTTCTGTCCGCCTAATGGTTTGGGAACCTGACTCTTTACTGTGTTTACTTTCTGGATGTGGCCATTTGTAAGATTCAACTGGGTATTACAACAAAATTGCCTCCTCTTGCCACATGAACACATTAAGCTCATGATGTGATGCTTTGTTATACATTGCAAGCCAGGGCATTCATTTTCTGTCAGCTGCTATCAACCTAGCTGTTAGGTAAGCTCATGAAAGATGCTGACATTATTGTTCTCCTTGCTTCCTTTACTTCGACTACACTCACTAACCCTAAGGAGGGAGAGCAGGAGGTGATGGAGGACACAGGGGGAAAAAAAAGGCAGCAAAAAAAACAAAGGGGGTGGGGATGTCTGTCTGGCCACCATGTTGACCTCATTGACCACAGCAGGACCAGGCTCGTATGCATCCACACACATCTACACACATCCACACAACGACACACACAAACACACACACACACACACACATACACACACACACACACACACACACACACACACACACACACACTTTGAGCGACCTAATCAATATGTAACTAAGGAAGGAGGGAGGATGATGGAGAGAGTGGGGGATAACTTGCAGAAGATGGAGGGGGGTAAAAGAACGGTGTCAGTGAAAATACAAGTAAAGAGAGCAGTGTCAGTCAGGTGGTGCTGGTGGATGTAAACCACAGTAACAGAGATGTGCTTGGAGGAACGTTTTAAAAAAATGCTTTCGTAACCATTAATGAATTGGATCAACCGTGGAGAATGATGTATCAAGTATAGTCACGGTAGCATCATGTGCCTAGATCTAAGAAAATCTTCAAACAAAATGAAAAAGTATGACAAGTGAAAGAGAAGCAAAGTGAACCTATTTCTAATTGGTGTAGCTGGATTTATGTGTATTTTTAGAATGCGCTGGTAACATGACCTCTATAGACGCCTGTGTTAATAAAAGATAAAAGACGGCTGTTTTACAGGTTTTCCGTTGTTACAGTCAGACTTACAGTGAGAGTCAGACTTTCCTTCAGATTATAACAACATAACTTTCACAAAGAAAATATGAATGTCATTTAAAATGTAATGCACCTGTCACTTAAACCGATGTGGTGCATTATTTTATAGGAGATAAATTCACATAATATGAGTATGTGTGATGTGTAGGATGTCACATGAAAAAATAAATGTAATGTTGGACAAATTCCCCTACAGGCACGTGTGGTTTCTCAAATTTGAAACACTCACATAATGTAAACATATGTAATTTCCAGATATTTCACATGTTGAAATGTAAGACATCACATTTGAAAACATCAATTTAATGTATAATGTCAAATGTGTAACAGCGTGTGATTCTCAAATATTGTGCAACATGCATGCGCAACAGCATTTAAAGTGACATATGCACGATACTTGAAATGTTCAGATATTTAAATATGATCATTTCACCTAATATAAGCACATGTGACTTTGAAATGTTTGACATGAGAAATGTACAAATATCATGTACATCATGTAAAAATATCAGGACGTGGACACATACATTTCATGCGATCCTAACTTCACAATACTGACACGTGATTTTCAAATATTTCACATGTGAAATGTACATTGTGCACATAAATATCAATTTTACATATAATATCATATCTGAAACACATACAACAGTTTCACTATTAGACGTGAGAAAGCTTGAAATTCACGATACACGTGTGATTTTCTTTTTGCATGTACGTGTAACTGCAGACTAAAATTTCAGTTACATTATGATGTGAAACAGCATTTCATATCACAAACTCACATGATGTAAGAACGTGATTATCAAATATTTAATGTGGAACATCCATGTGAAATAGCAATTCATGTAAATTCATGGAATAACACACATGAAACAAATGTCAGATTTGATAAATTTACATGCCACACAAAGACATATAGATTTTCAGATTTTTCACATATAAAATTTCATTACATAGAAAAACTGCAAAACGTTTAGATTTATGATTTTCCATATATTTCTACACATTTCACATGTAGTGAAATCGTGTGGATGTTGGACATTTTGCATGTGAAGAAACTTGATGAAAATACAAATTCACATCTGCTTTATAATAATAAAATAAAATTATGACATAGATTATGAACTTCAGTAGTTATTTTAAAACACAATGAAAAATCCGGTTATTACACAAAGATACACTGACTAGTGTTTGAAAAACAGAATCTATTAAGAAGATGATAATACACCAACAGGCAGGACATGCAGCTGCATCAAAGGGTTAACTGTCTGGGTCCAGGAGAGTGAGGAGTGTGATCTGTGTGCGCGTGCATGTGTGTGTGCTGGAGGGGTGTCAGTAAGTGCAGCTCTATAATCTCAGTCTTGAAGTGTGAACATGTTTGAAGGCAGCAGTGACGGAGAAAGGAGGAGGAGATAGCGAAGGAGGGCATGTGAGAGAGGAGTGGAGGAGGGGTGTCTGGTAGACAGAGAAAAGGAAGGACGGAGAGAGAAAGAGAGGGGGGAGGAGAGACAAGCCGAGTGTGCACAATATTCATTCAAACTGACAGAGGCTGTGTGTGTCCTGGTTTGCACTTCCCATTGCTCCTCAGTCTCTCTCGACCTCGCTCTCTCTCTCTCTCTCTCTCTCTCCTCTCTCGCTCCCTCTCTTTCTCTCTCTCTCTCTCCAGACAGTCTGCAGTTTACAGCAGCAGAAAGGAGACACCGGAGAGCCACAGGAGAGGAAGAAAGGAAAGGGAGAGATTGTGAAAAATGACAGGCAGGGAGAAGGAGCTGAAGGAAGCAAAACAGGGGGAAGGGAGGAAGTGATGAAAAGTAGGGATTTGAAGATGAGAACAGAGGATGAAAGAAAGAGAGAGGGACAGAGAGTGGTGGCTTGGCTTTTCAATGGGAGGGGTAAAAAAAAAAAAAGGAGATATAGAGACAGAGGAATGCAGAGAAAGAGGGACGGCGACACTACTGCTGAAGAGGATGTTGGGTAAGTCAGTTTGCACCTTCATTTCCTACATTTTTCCAGATGGCTTGTGTGCACGCGGCAGGGCTCTGATCCCAGAGCGGCCCTGACTGTGGGAGAGGCTGCTTGCCGGCAGACATGAATGCGATGTGACAGTGTGTCAGTGGATGTTTGCCGACACTGATGTGCATGCAGGATGCAATGCCAAGGAGGAACGCCCAAAGAGGCAGGGGAAGGGCGCAGAGTTCAGCATGGAAATGGATGTAGTAAAGAACACCAAGGTGGCATGCTAACACAAAAGTGAGCGTGCTCACACAATGTGGATTTTCATTCATGATTTCTCATGTGACTGCCTGTGTGTGTGTGTGTGTGAAGGATGGGCATCTTTTTTTACAAGTGTGCATTTTTTTTTTTTGTCTTTTTGAAATGTGTGTTTGTGTGCATGTCAGAGCCCATGTAGAAATGCATGTTGCATATGTTGTGTATGTTGTAAGTGTGTGTGTGTGTGTGTGTGTGTTGGCTGTCCCAGTTGAAGTGAATGACAATTAGATTTAAGTACTGATCCTGTCTGTCTGGACCAGGTAGTGAGATGCAGACTTGGTCACACATCCAGCAGCAGACGGGAGGGGGGGAGGGCCATCACCGTTCCTGTGGCTCAGGTAACAGCACTCTGACATTTCTGTGGCTCAGGTAACAGCTCTGACAAAATATGCATGCACACACACACACATCTGTATGCAACAATAATGTTAGCCTTAAGCAATGCAAACCTCTAATTCAGAAGTCCTATTGTAAAAATCTACTTTTGAAGACACACCAGAATTCTGCCAATAAACACGTCTGAACTCACAAAACGCAGACACCGGTGAACTCAACTCAGGTCACTTCGAAACGCACTCTAGCATGCATGTACGTGCACACACTCAGACACACACACACACACCAGCAGTTTCCCCAATAATGGTGGTGCCTCCCATGAACTCATTCACCGTGGGGTCATGGGTTCAAGTCCCAGGAGGGGGAGGGGGAGCAAGTAAGCGATTGGGAGAAGTGAGGGAGGAAGGAAAGGAGGGAGGGAGGACTAACTCTCACTCACTCACTCCCCACCCTCCCCGCCACCCACCTCATGTCTGTCTCCCTTTACCCTCCCCCTCTTTTTCTTTACCTCACAGCCACAATCTGTCTTCCCATTCAGAACCACATGCATTCACACACAACCATGCGTGCACACACAGGACAGGACACACACACACACACACACACACACACACAGAGTGGTGCACAGAGAGATGTGACTCAACATGCCACTGTATGACTGCATGTGTATTTATGCATGCATGTGTGGTATGTCTTACTCTGTGCTTCCTTGGTGTGTGTGTGTGTGTGTGTCAGCAGTGTAAAATGTTTATTTTGGTTGCTGTTACCTGAGCCACAGATGTTAAGACATCACTGTCTGTGTGGCTGCAATTGGCATTTTTTCCAGGCTAGATTTGTATGTGTGTGTGCGTGTGTGTATGTCCTGGCTTGTGTGTGACGTATAAATTAAAATACAGCCACAGACGTAAAAGGATCCATCTCTTGCGTGAGCATTGTCATCACCAGGTCACTGCAACATATCGTTGTGAGCAGCCTCAGTGTGGGTGGAGCAGAATACAGACAAACAGCCAACAGTCACACACACACACACACCCAAGCGCACGGCAGTGCAGGGCAAACGTGTCACATTTGATCCCGGCAGCAGCACCCAGGACTATTTTTAGCTTTTTCCCATGTGCCCTTGAGCAAGAAACCCAATCACCTGCCTGCAAACCTGCTCTGTTGTGTTCTGTTGTTCAAATCATCAATGAAAAATACCTGGAATTTTATTACATAAATAGAAAAGTTTAAATAGATTTCTCAGGCGTGTCTGATGTTCCCAGGAATCTAAGATTAGATACTGTTCACTGTAATAAACAACAACAGTAAACTTGATGTGCTGGAGCTGACGACTAATAGAAAACAAAAAGTAAAACTAAACAAAAATGCCAAGGAGTTCTGTTTGTTTCTCCAACTAGTATTGACTTTTCATTCCATTTTCATTTTGTTTTTAATAATGACTAATAAATTCAAACATTTCTCTTGAAAAACAATACGATAAAGATGCTTATCACTTCGCTAGAAAGTGGCTAAACCATAAATAATGTAAATGAAATACAAAACACAGGTTTAGTCAGTTGCACATGCTTCAACACACACACTTCAAAGATGGATCCTTTCTCTTGTGTGGCTTTGCATGATTAGAGATTTTGAAAAAAAAAAAGAAAAAAAAACACAAAACACAGATTTAACACAATGGTTTCCACTCTGCACATGAGCATGAAAACACACACACACACACACACACACCCACACACACAGCCTCTCTTTCATAGGAAACAAGAGCAGCTGACCTTTGACCTTTACCATTCAGCCTGTCTGGAAAATACCAAGCCTGGAATCGATCAACACTCCTCTCACCCAGACACCCCACCCTCCAACCCCCTGCCTCCCCCCAACCTTCTTTATTCTCTCCACTCACCCTTGACTCTCCCTCCTTCCCGATTCACCCCCCCCCCCCATCACACAATCAGCCAGACAGCAGTTACGCGATCAGCATAAAGCGTTTTTCTGGTTTCACTGTATGACCACAAGCCTTAATACAGGCTTATTTACACAGGCGAATAAACCTGTGTAAAAATCAGATTTATGATCATTTGTTTCAGTTTAACAATTCTTTCTAAATTCTGAAAACACAGATGAAAATGTAGTTTTAGCTGCACCACAGGTGAGAGAGTAAACTAATTTTTTATTTTTTTATATTGTCTGTGTGTGTTTTATTAGCAGACTCAAACTGGAGTTTATAAGTGAATAAGAACACTTGGATGAAGTTACTGTGTTAATTTGAAAAATGACCACGTAGAGTATAATTACTAGATGCATTTGTAATTAAAAAAGATATGAAATAACATGCTTGTGTGGAATATAAAATGAGATGTTTTTTTTGTATGTAAATTACTCAACCAATAGAACCACTGTAGCTTCTGCTTCTCAGAGTTAATGTCGGGTCCCATAGTTTAACATTTAAAGATACACTGCATTCCCATATTTCCCTTGCTTACTTTTGAGACTGAGAAAGGAAGTGGACCTTCATCAGATTACACTATGAACAGACACTATTGCATTAAAAATCTGACAATCTTGTTAGTAGAGGGAGGTTCCCCAGCATTACATGTCCACTCTGAGGTTAATCTAGAGCACTGCTGGTGTGAGGTCACAAAATGTCTGGTTTTGAAAGCTTTGTTTTTCCATTAGGGTTTCTTTATACTGTGTTTTAATGGCATTAAATTTAAACTAAAACCTGCAGATACCTGAAGTGTAGAGTCGTGATGCACCACAGGGATTATTTATATATTCAGGCCAATTTTGCATTTATAATGATGCATTGAAATTCAGTGAGAGAGCTTCTGTTTTTGACCAATCCATCCAGAACTTCTGCAAAAACAGAATAATATTGGCAAATTCATCCGTCCAAGATAATAAAATTCAGAACCAGTCTGTATTGTATATAATATTATATTATATACAATACAATGCAATGTTATTATATTAATTCTTTCCACAGTAATAACAACAAACAACCCTAAAGGTCATGAATATTCATTCTGCTCATATAGTCACACTGTATAACCGACCTCCACTTCATGAACTGGTTGTAGAGGGTTTGCTGTCCACTGCATCACTGGTGAAAGTGTGTGCGTGCACCTGCAGTGCTCTTGTCTCCTCTTGTTTAGCGTCCTCTCGGGTCCATCCTGTCATGGCTGTCCACTCCTCGTAGCGGTGGAGGACAGGCTGTTTGTTAGCTCGCTGTCAGCCTGAGTTTTTCAAGTCTTGGGGAACATTCAACGCTGTCGGTGAGTTTGTGACTCAGTGAAACCATCGAGTGTTGAGTGTACCCTTATACTTGAACACACATCAGTCTGACACACACTATACACACACACACACACACACACACACACACGCCATACATACATGTACTGTACAATGCACATGATCCTCCACATGCAGCATTGAGACATTACACAGGAGGACATTGACAGACACAGGTTTAATTATTAACATTAAAGATGGCTGCATTCCATTTAGATGAAGTAGCTTCAGGCCTGGTGTTGTGCAGTCTAGCTCATTTACATGGCTCACTGACATACCTAAATTTACCTGAGCCACTGTCAGTGTTGCTTGTTCCACCTGTGCTTTTCTTACTTACAAATCAAAAATGTCTGCTGTGAAAAAAGGCTTGTTAAAGTAACTCTTTAATATCCAAAAGAATAAAAAAAAAAAAAAAATCATCATAGTTTCTTTTGGTAAATGTTCACGTTCAACCTGTTTTTCAAGTGTTTATTATCTCTCAGAACTGACTGTGGTACAAATAATGCTCTGTGGTACCGGGCAGTGCACCAGTACTGTTCTGTAGTACCTGGTACAGCTGAAATCATACAGTGGTACATGGCACTGGAATTAAAATGGTATGAATATCTGGTACCACAGCAATATCCATAGATGTGAATACAGAATGTGAGGCTACTGTATACCATCAAATGAAAATATGGATCAGTGTATGTTTATATCTAATTGAGGGACAGTGGTAATAAAGGTGTTTATTATCTAGTGGATCAATAGATGTCATTTTTCAAAAATGAAAACAACATTTACCGGTTCTACCTTAAGCTCGTAAACGGTTGTGAATTTCTCAGTATTCTCAGATACTGTATTTTATAGATTAAATGATTAATCAGGTTGTCAAGAAAATAATATGCAGATTATATACTTTTTTTCCATCCAGCAAATCAAAATCGAAGTCAGCCATTCTTAAGGAATGAAGAGGGACACAGGCTATAAAGCCAATGGCTTTGAACATAGTGTTTAACCAGCTTGGATATAAAAAAAACCTATTTGTTTGACTGTGCGTCAAAATAAGAATCAATGTTGTTTTCTATAAAGATAAACTTTGCTCTATCCTGGAACTTGGCAAAATTAGAAGATTAGTAGAGAACTTTGTTTATCTTTTTGTCTTTTCAGTAACTGGGAAGAAAGTGAAAGTTGCTGTTAAATGGTTAGTTATTTGAGTTTATCATTGATAAATGTGTTGTGGGCCAGCTGTAAGTACACTACATGTGTAATTACATGATAACATGTAATGAGTGAAAAGTCAAAATGTCATATTATCATGGCTTTTATGAAGTCATGCTGTTACTGCTGCTGTTGTGTTGCAAAAAAGGCTGTTAGATGCACATTCTTCTCTTATTCCACTGGGTTCATATACAGAATAGTTTTGAAATTTGCATCCTTGAAACAGATGATATTAATCACTGTGTGTGCTTTGTTCACAGATTAATGGCAGCGATGGAGAAAACAACTGACAGCTGTGCCTTTCCATTAGCAAGAGTGGTGCTACTGGATAATTATGCAGGTAACAAATAAACAGAGTGTGCCAAAGTGTGTCTTTGTGTGTAGTTTGCAAGTGTATTTGTGTTGATAGAATTAGCTGCCACTGTAGCACTGTGCTCAAATTAATTTCATCTGAAACCTGTGGCTTATGGGTAAGAAGGCGATATGACAGAAGCAAAATCAGTTGCAGTTAATCATCGACCAACCTTGCAGGTTGTCTACAACTTTATTAATGTGCCCTCTTTTTCTTTCTTTCTTTCTTTTTTTTTTAAAGCAAATGTAGCTTTAGCTGTAGCTTAGCTACACTGTTTTTACTCATTTACATACACTCACCAAGCCCTTTATTGGAAACAGCTCTACACCTGCTTATTCATGACAGCATCCAACCAGCCAATCATGTCATTGTATCAGATGGGTCTGAATGTTTCTGAAACTGCTGATCTCCTGGGACGTTCATGCACATCAGTTTCTAGAGTTTACTCAGAATGGAGCCAGAACCAAAAACCATCCAGACAGAAAGGCCACAGTGACTCAGATAACCACTCTTTGAAGCTGTGGCGAGCAGAAAAGCACGCTGGGTTCCACTCCGCAGTATGAATCCATGGGCACAACCTGCCTTGTGTCAACAGTCCAGGCTGCTGGTGGTGTGGAGAATGTTTTCTTGGCTCACTTTGAGCCCCTTAGTATCAATCAATCACCAAGCCACAGCCTCTCCAAGTTTTGTTGCATGTGCATCCCTTTATGGCCACAGTTTACCATCTTTCATCAGGATAATGCTCCGTGTCTCAAAGCAAAAGTCGTCTCAAACTGGTTTCATGAACATCACAGCGAATTCAGTGAACGTTAGAGACCTCTGCAGTCTCCAGACCTGAACCCAGCAGAACAGCTTTGGGATGTGGTAGAACAGGAGATTGGCTACACAAATGTGCAGCTGACAAATCTGCAGAAATTATTTGATGCAGCCAAATCAACATGGAGCAGAATCTCGAAGGAAAGTTTCCAACATCTTGTGGAATCCATGCCACGAGAAACTGAGGCTGTTTTGAGAGCAAAGGGAGGAAATAACCAGTATGAGTATGGTGTTCCCAATAAAGTGCTCAGTGAACGTATATATATATAAGACAGTGGTTACTGATAAAAAGTTCAAGTTGGTTAACTCAAAAGTTTATCTTGACCTAATAAATGACATTGTTGTGGTGCTCATGTCTATTTTTCTGACTGCTGTCAAGATAATTTGATTATGTTTCAGAGATGTCTAGATATCACTTAAAATCATGCCACTTAATAGGCATAGATTCTCATTGTTTTCAAGTCTGAAATAATACACGCCAAGATGCATATTAAAGTGATTTCTGGTTGCTGTTATCATTCCTCCTCTCCATACTAGTTGGAAGTGATCTCTCTTGTGTAAGAGATGGGGGACAAGTGCAAGAAATAACCTACCACTGCAATTAACATCCTACGTTTGAATAAAAGCTTGATGTCCGCACTTATCCATGTGTTTCACATGTTAGAATATTTGCTTCCTCACCAACAGGTGCTGCTACCCACAGGTAGCAGTCCTCTACCACTACAGGTTTCCGGTTCACATTCATCGCTGTCGGTGGGTTGTTGATGCTGTCAACTCGCCGGTCGATGAATGACAACCGTGTCCGTGCATGGCCTCATTTCCTGGAGTGCTGCCTTGATAATCGTGTCGGCTTGTTGCATCTGCCCAGTTTCTGTTTCGTTTGTGTTTTTTTATATGAAGTATTTTGTCAGTGAGATGAAGACATGAATAAAGACTTTGGAACAACAATTTTGCGTACTTTGTGTTATTGTCGTAAGAAAAAAGTATGGAATGAGTGGAATCACGTGGTTTTCTGTATTAATTGGTCATACAATGTGATCTGGTCTGAGCCGTAGTCTATGTATGGTGTGAATGGCTCTCTTGAATTCATCTCTATTGGGTCAGGGTCTAGGCTCTGATTGGGCCAAAGGCATATTTTCTTCTGTTATAGATTTCTTTCAGTGTTTATGGTCATTGTCTTCTACTGAGCTTCTACTGGTGGACATACACCGGACCGAAATGGGATGGTCTGGTCTACAGAGAACTTTTGCTTTGCGTCAGCACTTGTGCCCACCCTTACAGTTGCAACCTTCACAACATGAAACTATTAACTAACTAGAAATACTTAAGGTTTTAAGGCCCTTAGTTTTAACAGTTGTTCCATTAGCTGTTGAACTGAGCTGAAACTCAAAACTTACGTTTAGAAGTGTCATCTTCGGAATCTCTGTTGGTGGTGTTTGCTTTTGTTACCCCCACACAACAATTCTTGGGATAGGTTGGACCATAAAGGATCCACCTGTTGGAGCGTTCGTTGCCCAGGAAAAGAAGGACACATTTGAAGGGGCCTTCAAAATGGGACAGCCTAGTCGCACCGCTGGGATGCTGTGACGCATATTGACCAGTTGCATATTTACTTTCTTGAA
The DNA here is from genome assembly GCF_046630095.1 of Trachinotus anak. Lineage (NCBI taxonomy): Eukaryota > Metazoa > Chordata > Actinopteri > Carangiformes > Carangidae > Trachinotus > Trachinotus anak. The sequence goes on along the minus strand of NW_027273854.1, from coordinate 24,741,178 downwards.
CTATTTTATGCAAATTAGAAAATCTTGTTCAGATGTCTAATAAGACTAAAGAATAAATACTATAATATTATTGTAAAACACTGCACATTTTCAGAATGCGAGACAAAAAGCAAGAGGTAATTAGTGAAATTCAATGTATCTTTGATATGTCGCAACCATCCCAGAGTTGGCGTCAGTTGCAACAGGTAAATTATTCCATTCAAATAAATATTGCGAGAAATACGTCATCATTAAATGGTATGGGTAATTAGTAGACAGATGTGAGTTTTATATATAAAAGTTTAGTTGGTCCAGTCCAAATAGTGTCTGAGTAACTGAGAGAAATGCAGAAAGTGTTGGAACCATCTCCAGTCTCCCCTACACTGAATATTTAAATGATATATTCAGTATGGACAAGACCATTCATTCACTAGTTTGTTAGCTCATCAGTTCAATTGTTAAAACAGATTGTGTTTGTTCATAACTACAACTTTAATGAAGATCTGACCATATTTAAAACAGCTCTTTCCATAAATGTAATTCCAAAGGGTTTACTTACTTTCTCTTGCCACCATATGTTGCAACCATTGTACCTTTATGTCGCAACCCCTATACCTAGAAGTAAACTTTTTTGGTGGGCAACCTATTTCAAAATTAGTAATTCATATATTGAAGGTAAGCAAGAGGTAAAAATAAAAAATACTTAAATGTGTGCAACTAGTGCACAGATGAGCAGCGAGTGAGAGAAAAACAAGGGTAAAGCCTGAGAGAAAATAATTCATACAAGGAGACAGTGGAGGAGGGAGAGGAGAAACACATTTGGAGATCATGGAGATTTGGGATGACACAAGACAACATGACTCCAGGTCGTGGATATGTGTGTGTGTGTGTGTGTGTGTGTGTGTGTGTATGTGTGTGTGTGTGTGTGTTTGTGTGTGTGTGTGTGTGTGTGTGTGTGTGTGTTTGTGCGTGTTTGTGTGTGTCTGTGTGTGTGGAGCCTTCAAGCTTTGTAACAAGGTCACTGAGCGAGGTGTTTTCTTACACACCTCATGTGAAATCAGTCTTTAACAACAAAGGAAGAACTGCCCTCCACCATGAACCTGAACCCGAATCACAAGAGCAGACAAGACATCAGTGTTTGGTTCTGACCTGTGTCTGAGTGAGAGACTGAAATGTGTGTGAACCATTAGGTCCAGTCAGTGTTGATCATTAACAACAACATTAACAACTGATACCAAGAGAAGCATTTCTTTATGGTATTCTCACATCATATCAGCTGATTGCAGCAGCTGTTCATATGTTCAAACTTACCAAGAAGAGATTTATTTATCACTAAATTAAAATGCGTTGCACCACACAAACTAATTCCTATGCAGAGATCAGATTTAATGAAATATTAAGATGCAGTAATTATCAGGTGTAACTAAACCAGCTGACAAAACTAACCTTAGTGCACTAATATATGTTGTGTTTGCCTGAAACTGTAATGTATGGTTAACATATCTGACCTGACACTTAATGATGTTAACTATTGTGAAATGACAATTCGAAAAACAAGCACAATACACCACACATTCCAAAATATAATAACATATAACTAAAAACTAATAACATTAGCATAAATTACCGGTAAGTAACATTGGTTAGGTTAGCTTAACTGAATATTTCCCTCTCGCTTAACACAAATACTTTAAAAACTCATATTTCTCTGTGTCCAAACCAAAAAAAAAAAAAAAGATTGATACATTTACAAAGGATTGTCTGGTGACCGTCACTCTGTTGCATTAGTGCTTGTGGGGGCAGCCAGACCACTACAATAACAACTCCCTCTGTAGATAGTATGAGGTGAGTCTGCACTTAGTCAGCTCTGTACTTAGTGCACACACAAGATTGATCATTTATCGAATTCCTCATCTCACTCTTGACAAATAACCATATAACCCAAAATAAAACTATTTCTTTAAAGCAATAACTTTAAAATGCCTTTAGAATATGAAACTTTCTGCCCTGTGGTATTGAAGTGGGATTGAATCAAAAATGACTGACGGCAACACAAGCTGATTCGGATTTAATGCACAGGTCAGGACCCTAATACTTACACTAGTTAGTGTTTATACCCTGTTTGCTGACTTTATTTTTATTTTTTTGTTTGTATGTTTGATTGGGAGCATCAAGTGTTTTTTTGTCAAGTAAAGTATGAATTCTTTCGTGAAGTTTTATGAAAGCTGTGAGAAAATTAAAATCTAATTTTTTACAATTTCATAAAATGAGCAGGAACACAGTATTTAGGACCCCAGCCATAAATATCAAAATGTATACTTCAGCAGGCCCCTGTGCCTTTTAGGGTTCTGACAGTGGAAGTAATGCAGGGAAAACTCATTAAGATTCAAGTCAAAACATGATGAACATAGAGAGACCTCTAGTGTGCATTTCAGTTACTACACACAAATTATATTCAGTTGAACTCCATTTGATTTATATACCTAATGCTAAATCATAAAAAACATTATCTCAAGGCACTTTACAGAGTGAAGTCAAGACCTCACAATATTTTATAGAGAAACCCAGCAGTTCCACCATGAGCAGCACTTTGTGACAGCGAATAGGAAAGACCTTTTTTCTGGAAGAAACCTCTGACAGAACCCGGCTCAGGGTTGGCGGCTGTCTGCCTTGACTGCTTGTGTTCAGGGGAGAAAGGATATGTATATATATATATATATATATATATATATATGTGTGTGTGTGCATGTGTGTGTGTGTGTGTGTATGTGTATGTATTCAAACACTCTCAGACTGGTTTCTGTAATGGTAATGACAGTCAGAGATCCCTGCAGAATGAGGACAGAGGAGAACCACAATGTGTTCTCATACCAAATGGTGAGGTCATAGATGGACAGACAGACGGTTTGACTTGGTAACATCAAATTCTGTGTGGACACCTCTGTTTAGGTCAAAACTGCTGTCAGTAAAACTCAGAGGAGGACAGGAGGTCCGAAGGGGGAGGGCTATGGCGAAATGACACCTGGGAGGTCTGGACGGGCACGGTGACCATCACTGGTTACACTGGTGAGTGGTTACAGTCCTGAGAGTGCAGCTGGACCCTCTGCATGTAGTTGCAGAGATGGAGGATGTTGGAGAAACTCCGCTCCATCATGGACGACGTCTCCCACCCTCTGCTCAGTGTTGTGGTTATCCAGAGGAGCACGTTCACCCAGAAGGACTGAGGTTCTCACTGAATGTGACAGAAGGTCCTCTCTTCCTGTTGCCATAAAACTCTTCCCCTCTCTCCTGAATACAAACATTTTTACTTAGGTACTTACTGCTAACTTGTTTAAATTTAAGTGACTCACTTCTGTACATCTCTGCTCTGCTGTTGAACTACTGTTGACCCTCATTACACTTTTTATTCAGTTTACCTTTGTGCTGCACTGTTAATCTTCTTTGCATGTTTCCATTTTGGCACTTTTGTCCATACTGTGATTCTACTTCACACATTACTTTTTTCTTTTTTCACATTTACATTTGTGCATTTTCCTATTCACTTACTGTATATTTATTATTATTAATATTTTATATTAGTTTCTACTGTTTTACTTATTTACTTCCTCTTTCTTAACTGCACGTTAAAATGAAGCAGTTTCCCTGCAGGGATCAACACAGTGTGCAGTGGCTGTGATTCTGAAACTAGAAGAGACACAAAGTTAATGACATGCAGTAGTGTGAAGGCAAACGACAGGGATACAGCTGTTTGCACACATCTCTGTACATCAGTCATATATTGACATGGACACACATCAATTCTTTAATCAGTGAATGAACACAGTGCTTAAGTACTGGATGAATAAAACACAAATAACTGACTATTCTTTTGTGACACAAACTCAGAGAAGTTTAGAGGTAAGACTCTGCCAGAGACCTGTTCTGATAGGTGGAGAAGAAGAAGATGAAGAGGAGGAGGAAGGAGAGGAAGGTGGAGAGGAGGGGGATAATAAGGAACAGAAAAAAGAAAAGACACAGAGGAAGAATGAAAATGAGGAGAAGCACAGATTAGAAGAAGAAGAAGATGATAATTTTTGACTGTTTGGACTTCATATTTGGATTTTTAGTGGTTTCCTGTTTTACTTTGAAGTAGCTTGTCTTGTGTGCCCACTGTTGTTTTTCTTCCTGTCTTCATCTCATTTTCCCTCCAGTGTGTTTGTATGCCCCACCCTAATGTGTTACAACATGTCTTGTCACCTGCCCCTCTTGTGTGTGCTCCCTGTTGTCCCTGTCAGTTCCTCTGTTTCGCTCCTGTGGAGTTTCCTTGTGTGTCTGTCCAGTTCTGTCTGATTTCTCTCACATTTTTCCTGTGACACCTGTGTTTGGATTTTCACTTTTGTTCCTGTGCCGAAGTTCTTCATGTCTCACCTCTGAAGTTCGGATCTTCTGCTTTTTGTTTGACACACTTGTAAGTTTTGGACAGTTTCGAAATGAAAGTAATTTCCACTGCACCTTCCGGCCTTTATGTTTGTCTGTGTTCGGGTCCAGTTAACCTGATTCCTGACACTAAATAAATAGATGAATAAATAGTATCTTTCAGTTTGTTTGCTGTGCTCATATGGATTATTGAATACTTTGTGAATATGGCCCCTGAATTGTATCTAACGTAGTTAAAAGTGGCTCCACCTCAACCAGCTACGTTCAACAGTCAAATGCTGCTCACAGTTTGATGCTTCAGTTTTAACAGTCTGATAATAGAGATGACCCACTGTATATGTCCCTATATCAGGAGTCTTGTTTCCATATATGTCACCTATAAGAGGATATATTATTATCACATATATACGTTCTCTGGATATATGAGGATATAAGTTTATAACATTTATGAAATTCCCATAGTAAAATCTGTATTGTTGATATATCAAACATATAATGAATATTTATATGGTGTAACCTGTTGTGACCATATTTGTTAATGGTATAGCTATATGTAATTTATATAATATAAATGTATGATTTATATATGCTAGTTTATTTAAACAACATACATGTAAAAATTTTATATGCATATACATGTTTTTCTTATAACTTAATTAATTCTTCTACAATACAAGCATACATACATAAACATAATATTTGTATGGGGTAGACATATATGTTAATATATGTAATTGTTCCACTTTATAATAGGTTTTCTAATACAATTTTATCATATAATTATCAGGAGTATTTTTACTTTTGATACTTTAAGAAGATGATCTTCTTTTACACTTTTGAATCAGCACTTTTACGTAAGGATTTTTAGGAACTTCTTCCAGAATGTTCTTTTCAGTGAACATCAGTCTTGTTTAATACAGCCAGACTATACACTGTGAGCAGGACTTGAACTTGCACATGGAATCCCCCCTTTGGTTTTTCAAGTCTGACACTTAAACCACTCAGTCAACATCAGATCTTTTCTTCTCATTGATCCAATCTGTCGTTGATTGGTTGTCTGCTGATTCCATGATCATATGATTTATCAGACAGATGAAGCGAAAGTCAGCCACAAGCCCAGAGCAAATCAGGGCTTCTATAGATAACAGCACTGTGATAAGAAAGATACAGAGTGTGTGTGATTGTGTGGGGGTTCAGTGATGTTGATGCATTTACCATTTCAAACATGTGAAGTGATTCATTTATGTGCTTTGAGTGAGAGCACTGGAACTTCATCCACTTCAGTCCTGCTTGTCTTTCAGCTTGTTTTCAATTTGACATCTGGTACATATTGAGACATCCTTCCCTCTGTAGCCAGCACCTGGTAGAAATCAACATCAAATCAAGTTTGTGTGTGTGCAATACTGCCTCTGGACACATGCATGTAAGAGCGTGCCTGATTGTCTGTAGCCACTTATGTAACTGCAGAGAAGTCATCAGAAAGCATAGCTATAATCTGGACTGAGCTTGAGCAGCCTCTCTCCACATGCAGACATGCAGACTGGACATCTAAGTTGGTCAGTGTCACTGATTTGCCTTTGGCTTGTGATTTCAGGAGCTCTGGGAAGAGCAGTGGATAACATGGAGGGAACTGAAGCAGCTTCAGAGGTGAGAGATGTGTGGCATGTGCATTATTAACACGATGTGTATAATCTGGGGCTGTCAAAATTAACGTGATCATCATTGCGATTCATTTCAAAATGAAACTACATAGTTCTGTGTTAAGATGCCATTAATCAGTGGTGTTTGAAATATACACCCTTTGTGATGACTCATTCATTTGGTGATTTGTTTTACATTTAAATATGCCCTAGAAGAGGCTTTAGTCTTAAGAGGAAAAGCAAACTTTTAATCACGAATAATTCATTTCAAAATGTGCAATTAATTAGTTAATTTTTTTTTAATTGATTGACAGCTTTAGTATAATCCACTGTCTGTCTAATGTCCTTCAACAGGAAACCACTCCATTTGTCAGATCCTGATACCCTGATACTGCATATATGTGTGTTTGTCTGTATGTATGGATGGATAAATAGATATAAAGTTATATTGTTATATTGCACATTTCAAATTGAAACCATAGGATAAAATGAATGTAACGTTTTATTTTTCTCAAGAAAGAACACTTAAAATTCAAAATAAAAGCTCACAGTTTCCATTTTCTGTTCAGTCTAAATCAGTTGATTTTTTATTTTTTTTTCCAGAAACCCATCCGTCAGTCCCACGCTCTGTGTGCTGGTGAGCAGGAGTATGTTGAGAGGAGGAAGAGAGTAGTTCTGGAGTCGCTCAACAGCCTGGGAATCAACTCCACTGCAGTAAGACAGAACCTGCATGCTCACGCTATAAGAGAAACCATTTCTGTCTGTCTTTGTGTCTTTTATTTTTCTTTGGGAATATGTCGTGTTTGCATAAATGTTCTTCACATGTATATTGTGTGCTGGCCTCTCTTTACACAACACATGTCTATGTCCAACCTCACTTGTATGATGTTTTTAAGTCTTACAGTAACTTTTGTGCAGACTTTAGCAGAACAGAGTGAACACCAACGCACCTTTTCACAGCAACTATTCTCTGCACTGCTGAAGCTATATGGTTATGCTTATCATACCACAATCACAAAAAACATTTAAACATGTCATATCATACCCCAAGGCCAAAGAAAAGATAGCTGAGCCCCCATTAACTCCCCTCCTCAGTCCTTTCAAGTTCTCACAGGCCTTCACTATACCCTCACAAGTCAACGAGTACGTCTGGTTTCTGGGAGACATGGCACAGGATCCTCTGTGTATCAGCCAGTGAGAGACCCTTCAATTAAACACAGCTTCATTCAGGAGGCTGCTGTACGTGAGCACAGGAAAAACTAAATGAACTGAGGTGCTCTAAAAGTTCAATCCTCTTTAAATCCACTGTATGCTCCCTGCTCAGCAGGAAACAGCAGACAGACACAGTGTGAGATCAGCTGGATAACAGGTGGAATTATTGCAGCTAAAAAGACAAAAGATATTTTTCTCAGGAGCTGGTGGAGACCGAAAACAGCTTAGAAAAGAGTAAAGTTAAGACTGAAAAATTTCCAGAAGCACAACCCCTCAACTATTTTATATTATTTAGTGCATGTTACACCTTTATTAGAAAGTGCTTTAGTAGATAGAGATGAGAGGAAAGGAGGAAGAGAGAGAGATGGACACAGCTGGATTTGAAACAGAGACTTTGAAGTTCATGGTCACCACTTTAAACACTAACATATACCCCAACCATATGTATTTAATCAGGTTAGAGCATGTTAGAAATGAGGGGAACTGCAGAGAAAAAAACAGGCAATACAGCTTCAAACCTTTGAGAATTGTGAGTTACTCACAACCTTCTGATTTGAGAACTGTTGATGCAAATGCGTCTCATGCCGTCAAAGGGCGTTTGGGTTGCAATGTTTCTGTTGTGTGTAATGTATATCTAAAGGAATAGAGAGTTCAAAGGCCACTAATTATCTCATAAATAACCCTAACAATGAAATGCACTAAATAGATAAATAAAGACATTCTCTTAAAGCCTACTGTTCCCTGCAATTAGCTTAGCAGCTCTCAAATTTACCATCTTTCATCATCTTTCCAACCAGGATTCGGTTCCCCACATCGCTCTGCTGGCATCAGGCGGGGGTCAGAGGGCGGCCGTGGGCCTGGTGGGTTCCCTCTATCAGATGGAAAAGGACGGTCTGCTGGACACTCTGCTCTACCTGGGAGGAGTTTCTGGGTCAACATGGTAACTATAATCACGCTTGCACTGATAAAATTGGGTTTATGTATGAATGAGAGCTTGAGCAAGTGGATGGCTGATGGATGATGAACAGCTACCAGCGATGTGCTCTTGCCAAAAGCCCTGGATCTCTCAGTTTGGTTGAGTTTTGAGATGCTGCAGGAGCATCAGGAACACAAGAGTAATGATTGGACTAAACTATATGATACAAGTATTTAATTCTGAAGGTTACATCTCTTTCACTGTGGGGAAAGACTCAAGTGACTTCAGCAGAGAAGGAGGAGACAAGGAAGGAAGGAAGCAGTGTGTCTGATGATTAATTTGTTAGCATTCAAAAATCACAGTCTCCCACGTTTTTAGTCTGGCAGATGGACAGGCAGGTAGACAGACAACAGGTAACAACAGGAAGTCCACAGCGTAATGGGAACTGCAGAGACATTAGCATACAATCAGACCACTGACTGGGGAAACAGGACTGGTATAAGCAGGAAGGGTTAGGGTTAGGTGGACAGGTGCTGAGGTCATCATCACCACAGCCATGCCCAAATGTGATTGAAAAATAATGGCAAACTTGGCCATCATGGCCTTTAGAGCAACCTTTTTGAATGTGGGAATTGGCATAGAGTGGTCTTGTGGATTGATTTGCATGTGTGTGTGTGTGTGTGTGTGTGTGTGTGTGGGGCAGGGGTTAGGGTGGAACATTTTTGCAGCATGGTGGCCAACATTGCGGGGACCAGTACCGGGCTGTGACCTGGTTGTTGAGAATCACTGCTAAAAAGGACAGACAAATGTAATGTGCAAGGAAATGTTGGTGAATCAGTCAATATATGTTGGTTTTGTCATTTACTCTCCAGCGAGAATTTATCTGAATGTTTGTCAAAATAATCTCCTCGTTTAAGCCCCAGGTTTTGAATTAGACTGATAAAACGCTGAAATTGGTGTGTTATTAGATTAACATTTAGCAGCTTTAAACACAATTTTTATTGCAGAGGTTACAGAAAGAAATAACCCAGTTTTATTCAATGATGATTTGTATTCACCTTTCTACCTGTCTGTCGTCTTCTGATAGGTCCATGGCCTCCCTGTACAGTGACCCACAGTGGTGCACTAACATGGACACAGCAGTGTCCAAGCTGTCTGGTCCTGGGGTCGAGCTGGAGCAGGCTCTGGCCTGGTTGGACGAGAGGGCAAAAGAGGAACTCTTCTCTCTCACTGATATCTGGGGGGTCTTAACCTCTGCTGGGATCATGAAACAGGTACCAGGGAAAAGATACATATACTTTTATTCCAAACACACTCAAAGATTATATAGGCAGTCCTTCAAAGAAATATCTTGTTTTTCATCAGATGGACTTGCGGCGTCTATCAGATGAGGCCAGCAGGAATGCCACCAACCCTTACCCCATCTACAGCGCCGTAGAGAAGCACTGCTTCTCACTTGGGCCTATTGAAGGTACACACATGCATATACGCATCACATTAGGGATGAACTGAGTGACTGATTTGTATTACAGTGTAGAATAAACCCTCTGTCTCACAGGGAAATGGTTTGAGGTGAGCCCTCATGAGGCTGGATTCACAGAGATGGGTCTGTTTGTCAAAACGTCTCTGCTGGGCAGCAAATTTCAGAGTGGAGAGCTGCTGGAGGAGAAGCCAGAGATGGACATGGTCAAACTGCAAGGTGTGTGTTCACAGGCTAACGCAGGTTATGTGACAGAAAAAGCAGAGAGATAAGAGCAACATGATGTGAAAACCAAGGCTGGAACTTACAGTTGAGCAAATGCTTTTATTTTGAAGTGCTAAAATCTGTTACATGTTAAAAAACAGGAATTGTCAAGGAGAACCTATATGCTGTGGCCAGTAAATCAGAGGCATTTGAATATGGTCACCACCACTTCTTGTGTTTGGTAACTGTTTGCTAACATGTTAGCCATAATAACATTATAGGGCAATGCTGTGTTAATGTTGTGTTTTCAGCTTGTTTTACTGCAATAAATGTAATAATAATGATAATAATTAATATTGAAAAAAGCAGCTTTAACAAAATGAGTAACATTTTAAAATACAGGTTGTGACAAAATCACATAATAGAAACAGTAGCCTACATAGATAAAAACTTAAAATTTGGTAAAATGGATGAAGTTTCACTTTTATAATTTGTCATAATCTGATTTCTTACTTTGTGGCTGTTTGGGTAAACTTTTAATGAAATGGTTCATTAAAATTAATTAAAGATCAAAATGAATTTCAAGATCAAAATGCTTCTGAAATCAAAACTAAGTACATTTTACAAACTTCAAATGAAATGAGGTATTTCTCAGTAACATTAAATATTCATGACTAAATAAACAACAATCAAAGTTGGACGCCCAAAAACTCAGCTAATCTGCTTCATCAGATGCTGTTTGATCAGTGAAAAAACAACCAATTAATTGCCATTGCTTTTTGATACAATTCTGAAATAATATACATGCGATAATTACACAATAATTTTCACATCATTTTTTGAAATGTGTCCCGTCGACTTCAAACTATTGATAATAGCACAGAGAAAAGTAGAAATAGAGAAATCTCTTATGTGAAGTAACTCAACCTGCTCTCACTTCATGTAGGATATCATCACCCACGGTGCGAGGCTGACTGAACATTAGTTTTTATGGCCTTTAAAGGTGCATATCACAGTAATGCTTTGATATGACTGTTGGTAATGCATGCGTGTGTGTGATGTTTGTGTGTGTGTGTGTGTGTGTGGAAATTGTGCAGGTTTACTAGGTTGTGCGTTGGCTCATGAGGACGTTGTCAGAGAGTTCATCCCTCCCTGGCTGAATGGTAATCACCATGACATTAACTTCATCATCATACTTGTTAAATGTGTAATAAAATATGTATATTCACTGCTCTGCTACAACATGTGTGAGTTGATTGTTGTATCTTACATACTGAATCTGTGTGTGTTTGGTTCAGTGCCTGGGCATATAGACAGTGCTGCTGAAGAGTACCTGCGTGTATACAACACCCTGGATAAACTGGTGCTCCTGACCAAGAGCACCATCAAGGATCCTGCTGCTCTGTCTGACCTGAATAAGCTGCAGAAAATACTAAAAGGTAGTGGTGATGAAGATGATCCTGATGATCATTTACTATCAGTTTTAATCATTAAATCCAACTGTTTTGGTAGCGTAAGCTCATTCATGAAACTACATCTACTGATACCCAGACAGGAATGACATCAATGTTTCAGTTTTCTTCCCAGTTCAATGTTTTTCTTGGCCTGTGATGGAATAATGACACGGAAAATGTCTGATTGAAGGAGCCAAAGTGTCCATTAGATTTTTATCTTTTCCAGACAAGGTAAATCAGCATGAGTCTGTGTTGCTGGAGTCAAAGAGTTCAGAGGAAAGAAAAAGTATTTTACAGCAGTGGAGTCTGGAGCTGCTGGTGGACGTACAGACCTGGAGCCAAAGTCTGGAGGATGGAGTTTTCAAAACATATGGTCAGTGTTACAGTGTGGCAGATAAACAGCCAAAGTGATCAATATTATTGACAACAGACACATTTGTTTGATTTTTTTGAGATGGAAACATATCTGTCTATTTCTTTTTCCCCAGTCTCTCTGCTTACTAAAAAAGTCCTTCCCCTGATTATGAAATGGGAGTGGGGAACAACCAGTAACTTCCTCTACCAATACGAAGGTAAGAAGAAAGACCTCTTCAGCAATAATAAGAATTAACTGTAGTCAGACATTATTTTGTCTCAATCTTCTGCATCTTTAAAACCACTATTATCAATATTTTTGTATCAAAAGAATAATTTAGACATTCTGGATAATATGCTTGTGCTTTCTACCTGAAAGTTAAAGGTCCTATTTTCTACACTTTTCCAGTGTTTTATTTTATAATTGTTGATCTCCATAAGAATACATATTTTTGGTTTTAAGAGCCAAAAACCATCTCTGTATAGTTTTACATCTCTTTTCTCAGGCTTCTCCCTGGAGCCCTAGTAACAACAGGTCAGTCCGCCAATCAGAAGAGAGGAGCTGAGCCTCTCCTCTGATTGGCTAACTGTTTTCTGAGTGATTGAATGAAAATATGGCAGATTTCAGGTAAACACTCAGAGAAACCAAATCCTGCAAAGTTGGATGGTGGGTGCAGGTGGGCGGGGCTTGAGGCGTTGCTGAGGGCAGTGACTGCTTTGTTGTGACATCACAAAGTTGCAGAAGTCCTGACGGCTAGTTTTAAGGCTCTTAATACAGGCTGTGTGCATTTCTCTGTGGACTGAGGCTTTGATACTTTCACAGTATTAATATAGAACCTAGACCTGCTTTATAATCAAAAACACATGCACATCTACCTTTATACAATATGGGACCTTTAAGACTTGTATGAATTATGCAAACAAGACCTCTGCTCACCTTGGATCTACAGAACATTTCAACATCTTCATATCCTCTTTGTTTTACTTTTCCAGCCCACAATTTTACTGCTTTAGTTCAGTCGCACAGCTGTGATCAACATGGTTTCCAGCAGCAGCTGGCAGCTGTTTTCAGTGGAAAAACACACAGCAAACTGCTAGCACTGCACCAAGTAGCAGACAGACAAAGTTACTGACTAGCTGATGAACATAGTGGAGCATTTAGCAGCTAAAGAGCCAGTTGTTTCCCTCAAGAGGCTAGCTTACACCAAACAGAACTACAGACTGTAAATATTGAGTTTACATTTATGAGCTGGCCTGAAACATGACTCCAAGTAAAGTGTAAAGCTGCTCTGTGTCTATTGGATGTGTAAAAAAGTATTTACTTGAGAGACCATTAGAGAGTGACTTTTCTTTCTTCCTTCATGGCCCCTCAAGGAGTTACACATAAAAAAGTACAGAAACAGAAATAAAATAAGTGGATAGTGACACCCGTCGTGCTGTAAAGGGCAAATCTAATGCAATATAGAAGAAAAAGGTAACCAAATAAATAACAGATTTACTTTAAGGGTGAAATTAAATGGTGGTAAGAAAATTCTTGAATTGATATATTTCTGTTGTCAGATTATCCCACTCCTCCCTGCCTTCGCTGTCAAGAAAGATTCCACCTGGTCGACGCGGGGCTGCTGATCAATGTAGCCTACCCTCCATTTCTGGGAGACAAGAGAGACATTGACCTCATCATCGCACCGGAGTACAGCGCTGGAAACATGTTTGAGGTACTGTAAAGAGTGTGTGTGTGTGTGTGTGTCTGTGTGTGTGGACTTCAGCCAGGGGCAGTGTTTTAAACCATGGAGCTAACATTAGCATTATTAGCCACTGTAACTAGAGCTGATACAATCTGTCATTTTAGTTGGCAAGAAATAAGAACTCACCACTAAGCTGCCCTGTACCTGCCTACACAGTACACAACAAGACGGAGTACACTGTGCAACGTTGCTAAAATGTTAAATGATTCAAAATTTTATCATCAATAATTATATTATTTTAAGTTGAAGCTGAGGATTTTTAATCTTACATAAAACATTTATAATGTTTTTAATGTTTTATGAATCAGGAATAAGTAACAAGAACCTTCCAGGACCTTAAGCTGTTTACTCTCTGAAAAGTGCTGCAGAGAATCTCAACTAAAATCTGTTTTGTAGCAGCTCATGGTCGCTGGGTCTGCTGTGACTGTCGCACTGTGATTTTTCTTTTTTTAGATAAACTCAACGACCGATTGTTCCTTTATGGACTCTCATACTCTTTAGGGTTAGCTGAAGAATACATTGTCAAACTGTCAATTAGATGTCAGTTAATTTTTATTCGCATATAAAGGGGACACTCCTTTATATCCCATAATATATCCCTTAAAGTTTAGGGACTGACAAAGAGACAGATTTAAAAAAAAGAACGGTGCAGCAGACTTTTAGTTAAAACGGCCTCTCTGCAAATGTTCATTTCTGTCAAACTCAAGCTTATAACACAACCTTTCTATTATAAATATGTTGCATCCAGTCCAAATCTGAGAAACCCCCACTATAAAATCACTTAGGATCTTTTTGCAGACTTGGAAAAGCCCCTGAAAGCCACAGAAGATATTATACAGCTGTTTTCACAGGCCGAGTGGTACTAACTATGAAAAGTAAAATTATATTCATGTGTAACACTGATAAAGTTCCCCTTTAAAGAACTAGATAAAGGCAGAGCAGGACACTCTGAATCTGTTGAAACATTGTTTTCACAGATGTTTTATTACTGACCTATAAATACTCAAATCATTTAGTATGAATTACTATAAAGTGGTATCTGTGGATGTACCTGTGACGTATGAAGTGCAGGATGACTGACTGTTCACCCTCTGCTCTCTTCAGACTCTGACTCTTGCCAGAGACTATGCAGCTGAGGTGAACAAGCCTTTCCCAGAGATAGATGACAAAACCCTGGAGGAGAGAGACTGGCCAAACGACTGCTACGTGTTCGAGGGAAAAGAGAAGGCGCCCACGATTGTTTATATGCCGCTCTTCAACAGACAGAACTGCAAAGGTCTGTTATACACACACACATACACACACACACACACACTGGCAGATGTGTTTGGGGAACTTTCTCTTCTCAAAGACAGAACTGCTCTGTTGGCAAACATGTGCTTTGTTCACATTCCAAAAAAACCAAAAGCATCAGTGGTGTTACCTTTCATACATTCATTTGATTTGCAGAACAAACTACAGCTTGACTTGAAGAGCAGAAACATTAGTTGTGCTACTTTCTACTAGCTAGCCCAGTTCTGCTTTATACCTTTAGAAGATCTGGTTGGAGCCTAACATGTTGTCACTGTCTTCAATAGATGCAGAGGAGTTCAAAGCAAAGATGGAGGAGTTCTCCACCTTCCAGCGTCCTTTCAGCCAGAAGAAGATCATGTCTGTGTTGGAGACGGTGAAAGCTAACATGAAGAACAACAAGGAAACTCTGCTGAGGGAGATTAACAAGGCCGTTCTCCGCCGACAGACCAAGAGATAGAGATAGGCCTGAGTTAAATGAGACAGAACAGAATCAGAGCTCGTCTTATAAACCTGAATCTTTCATCTCT
Organism: Trachinotus anak; assembly: GCF_046630095.1. NCBI lineage: Eukaryota > Metazoa > Chordata > Actinopteri > Carangiformes > Carangidae > Trachinotus > Trachinotus anak. The sequence goes on along the minus strand of NW_027273854.1, from coordinate 24,725,958 downwards.
TTTCCAGCATCTATTCAGTGAGTAACAGTGGGGCAGAACATTTTCACACTCATATCCTAAAAGTCTCTTAATTTTTCTGTGAATCTTGTTTGTACACTGTAAATTTAATATTTAATTTTCTTCAACTTATAAACACAAGTTTTCTGCTGCCTTAAAAAATGTGAGTTAACTGAACACAAGCCAGTTAAATAGTTAACTGAATTTGAGAAAATAAGTTCAATAAACTTAAAGTGATAGTTTGAGTTATTTGACGTGGGGTTGTGTGAGGTAGCTAAACAGTCAGTGTGTTACCTGCAGTGGAATCGGATCGGGGCCCTCTCAGTTTGGAGAAGCAGGCAGGAGCAGTAAGAACCGCTGTGAACAGGGTCATCTGAACAACAACGTGTTTTAACCCTCTCCTTTGGAGCTACATTTTCTCAGCCGTTGAACTACTGTATTCCTACGCACAAGTGCACTTCTGCTCGGCTCCTTCTCACTCAGACAGCTGATCTGAGGCGTAATACCTGGGCATACTAATACAGTAGTTCAACGGCTTTTCCACAGAAAAGGGCTGTTTGATGGCAAGAGAACGCGGAACTGTCAGCGCAGCGATGTATAACTACCTCACACAACCCCACATCACAAAACCTGAACTATCACTTTAAGATATAAAGTTTCTCACCTTCTACATTTACTGAGTTTAAAGAGTCAGTTCTTCAGAGTCAGTACAAAGACAACATGTGAGGCTGCGTCCAGTGACTATTAAAATCCAAGTGTACAGGGGTAGGGACTCAATTCAGTATCAACCTCTACCAGGATGTGTCATGTTTTTGTTATAATGAAAGGAAACAACTCTGACTTACCTTCACATGTATCAAGCACACATAGCAAGTTTACATCATGTCTCTTTACATCTTTATCTCTTCAACAATGCATGCTTGGAAGTCTGGTAATAAAAACATTTAATGATTTGAGCAATTCATTCATTCGTCTCATCATTTCAAGTCAAAAGGCCAAGTTTGAACAACTCATATCTACAGTTTTCTACAGTGCTCTGACTCAAGACAAGTTGCATTTACTTGAAATCAACCAAACTCACATTAAATTAACATTAAGAGAAGATGAGTTGCTTCAATTAATTTTCTGTGTGGTTTTTTATGGTGTACCAGTGTTCCAAGTTGGATTCAAAACTCTCTTAAGTGCACAAATCTATCATTGTCAAATTGTTCTTTTCACACTGATGAACACCAGCTGTTTATGGGGAGGCGTATGATCGTGAGATAGAACCATTATCATAAACTGAATCAAGATATCTGCTCTGCTAAAAAGACAAACTGTTGTTGGAAATCATTAAATAAAAACATAACATACTTAGCAGAGTCAGTGTTCATATTAGAGGACCAAAACCAATTCATAATTAACTTTTTTTTTTAATAAACAAACAATTTTAATGATTAATAAAAATAAATAAAAAAAATTAAAAAAAAGAACTTCTGTCAGTGATGAACCATCAGAGCAGAGCTGTACTGTGACTCAAACAAAGAGAGAATGGTTTAGGCCACATCAAGTTAGATGCTGAGAAATATGCAAAGTGGTCCATGACTAATATGAAAGGCAGTCAAGGGGACGACAATCACTATAAATACAATTAGAGAGCATTACAGGCTACAGTAGGTGATGTAACACTGCTGGGTACATCAGAGGATGATAAATAATAATAATAATAATGATAATAATAATAATAATAATAATAATGATATCCTCCTCCTAAGAGTCAATTCTAATCATGAGTATGCTTGTTCGTTTGCTACTTCAGAACGAATCTGTTCATACGACTGGTTCTTACCTGAGGCGCAGTGTGTGTGTGAGAAGAGATGGATGGATTAAAAAAAGGAGATTATGTAATATCTGTGTGTCACTGTGTGTCTGACACACACACACACACACACACACACACACACAGAGATGTGGATGGCTGATGAATAAATCATTGACTTCTAACATGTCCTCGTCTGTTTTCCTCTCCTCCAGGAAGCCTGAGCTGAGCCACAGCTCTGATTCCAATCCCTCTGGTTTGGTGTGAACTGAACTCTGTGCTTTAATTTGTACTGATTATAAATCAGACACTGAGAACTCTACTTAGGCTCCATGTAAAGTGAAGCCACACAGATCCAGCCACAGGATTCAGAGAAAGCACAGCATAACACCAGCCATACGTAATCACGTGTAATGCACGTAGTGATGTTTGCTAAAATACTTGTATTGTGTTCTGTCTTTTGAAAGTTACTATAAATAAATGTTGGTTACATGTGTTGTAGTATTAGTTAGTTAGTAGTAGTTAGTTCCTGTCACGACATGACAATACTGTCTTACACCAAGGCAGCTCCATAAAGCTTTTCCCAGCTGCATGTGGAAGAATTCAACCTGTTCCACACCTCTGGGATTAAATGGAGCAGCGATTGTGAACCAGGCCTCATCTCGACAGTTGATCTGTAGTTGGTAGCTTATGAACATTAAAGTCCCACTCCACTCAAAAAAGTATTTTGCTTTGTCTTCCTTCACTGCCCAACTGCTCCAAAACTGTGACCCCATTTGTAACATATCTGCAAAATGTGAAGGAAAACACAACAAAGTCCACTGTGGTGACTAATTCAGGCCACATTCAGACTGAAAGAAGTCCTGCTTTGAAGAGAACATAGGGGTGTGTTTATGGAGGAATGTGCGTTTGAAAAGTTCATTGGACATCAAAAAAAGCACAGTGGTTTGTAAGCTGACAGAGAGCATTTCACAACTTTGAAAAGTCATCATGACGGCAGCTGTTTTATGCTTCATTTCATGTTGAGGCAAACAGCAGAAATTCACATTACAAAGCTCTCCACAGGGATCACATGCTTGCATGTATGTGATTGGCCAAGTCTGCGCCTTGCAGGATAATGTCACATTGTGCTGAAAGTTGAACCAGATTCAACTTTTTGGCGGCACGAACCCCCCTCTCCATAAGAAAAGCTTCCCTGCACCTCGGCATGAAAATGACAGTGGTTCGCATCTATTAGCAGGTCTATGCTGCACTCTGCTGGACAGCACTGAAATACTACACACCTCTTGTTTTCAGTGTGTCATGGAAAATGTGTGTTACAATTGGAGAAACTTATTAATTCTGTTAAAAACTAAAAGCTAAATAATATGTTGTGATATATGTCATTCAAAATAAGTTTTGGTTAATTGACAGTAACTGCATAAATAAAAAGCAAATACCAATAACAATGTCTATTGTCTTTCACTTTATTTCTGTGTTTGATTTGTTTTTATGTAGGCATTTAAAATCTTCCATACTAATGACTAACCCTTAGACTTTATGTTTTAATTCCCCATATGAAGGTTTTAAATCTTTTTTATAGACAGTCTATGTTTTAAATTCAGTTTCAAAGCCAAAGTCATGATATAAATTCTGGGTATAAATATACTTACATGAGCCTAAACAATCTCATAGTAGAATACAATTCCAGGTTTCTAAAATCCCCCAAACTCCCAGAAAAATACAGAGGATGTGACCCCAGTCTGTTGAGCTACGGTCCTGATACACTGTCGATATATCTACACTGTTCACACGTACAGTATAGTTGTACCCCATGTTCTAATTGTTAGTACGTCATTATGTCACATTTCATCCTGCACACAGATTAGAGCATCCTCAGCCTGACTGACCAGTTGTGTCCCACTGGCTCTGAGAGCAGTGACTCAAACATAACGCTAGAGGTCGCACAACATCCACAGGATGAGCTCCCGTGTTTCTCACTACAGAGAGACACTGATCAAAGCCAGCTGCACACATCACTCCGCGTCCACAGCTGGTCTCTCTGCCACTGTCATTCTAATTATTGGAAATAAAATCCAGCCACTGAGTGATTTCTTTTAAGTGCCAAGTTCAGACAGTATAATCATCAACGATGTTGAGCTTTTATTTATTTATTTATTTATTTTTATTGGAATAAAAGCATTGAAATCCGATCTGTTCGTTTGTAATATTTATATATATATATTTGTATTTTTATATAGATATATAAAATTTTATATATATTATTTTTATATATGCTCTCACTAGTAGCACATTTATTTATTTATTAGTATATAAAGTTTTTCCATGCCAAACCAGTTTCACTGTACTCCTCAGTAGATGTCTGACTCTGTCGTACTTTGCTCTGTTGGTAAATCAACATTGTTTGTGCCTCACAGAGATAAAACTCTGTCATAAACAGTAGCCTATCATTAATAAGTCGCCCCTGTCTGTCAGTCTGTGCGCTCTTGGTGCGCTTTGCGTTGCCGGTAAAGTTGCCTGATCCGCCAGCAGACGAACCCTGCATCACTAACATCCACCCGACCCGGAGGAGAAGCAGAGGGGGGAAACGCATGACATTTCTCCCGGGTGGATAAATAAATAGACAGATGACACACACGGGGGGGAAAAAAAACATAAAACAAGAGAAAACGCTGAGATGCTGTCAGACCGAGAACCCAGCCGGGAAGCGAAAGAGGGCACTGCTGTGAGGGCGGATCTCCTGCGACGCTCCAAACCATCTCGGCGCTCCGTGAGGGCGACGCGGGGATAAGCAGCACCGGAGAGGAGGGGAACATGCTCAAAGTTTGGCCGTGTCGTCTGGAAGTGCGACCCTGCAAAGCGCCGTCCCGCAACAGCTGAAGGAGATGAGCATGAATTGAACGAAGAATGCATGTCGTTTGGGATATATCTGTGATTTTACAGGCATATATCATCTGCACGTCATCAGGTAAGGAGACACAAGATGATACGACCCTTTAAGATATTAGAACAGGGAAATATAAGGGAAAGGGTTGGAGTGATGCCATTACTAACAGTAAGTCCATGGAGTACCTGTCAATCAGGTGAGCCATTGCCTTCCACTTTTTAATGAGGTGTGTGTGACTCAGTGGATCAGCCATGGCGAGATTCAGACCACTGAGATGATTCAATTCATGCCTGAAAACTCACACATCATTTTGCATTTTGATCAGCATGCGGGTGCACACACACACACACACACACACACACACACACACACACACACGCTCATCATAGTAGTAGTAGCCTAAATACACAGGCTGACTCAAACGGTCTCCCACTGTGAATACAACTGCTCCTCCACTATCACCGACAGCGTGTCACAGAGCTCAGACAGTGTGGCCGTGTCAGGGCCATACACGGATCCCTGAGTGGGATTAGTCCGAATTTCATACTCCACACGGCTGAAGCTGTCAGCCCCGACCTCTGCACAAAACGTGTGAGTTTGGACAGCTGATAGTGATTTTATCAAACAGACGTATTATCATGCAGACAGCAGGGACAGACAGGGATCGTGGGCCCCTTGAAAAGATATCACACCGGGCCCCACCACAGCACCAGGAGAGGCCACGCCAACCCTGCAATATAACACTGACATGAGCAGCATTCATGCCTTCTTCACTATTACGATGGACGGCTGATACCCGCCATAAGAAACGTTTTGCAGTAATTTTAATGGTGAAATTATTAAATGGAAAAATCTCTTAAGATTAATGATAAACTTAAAATAAATAAAACTGAAATTCACATTAACATCTTCAATTTAAAATGAATTAACATAATCTGTAGAATGATATAAACAAAGGAATAAAAGCATTTTTCATCTGAGGATTCAGTCAACTGGAAAATAAGCCTCTGCAAAAATGGAAAATGGAAAACAAAATGGAAATAAAAAGGTCTGATGGTGGTGCTAGAGGAAAGGTCAAGTGGTCACCAATAAAGTCTCAGTCTTGACCTCAGCCTGTGGAGAGGCTCCGTGTCCACAGCCATGCCATGTAACAGTTATCACTGAATGCATCCAGTACAGACTATAGGCTGTTAATGTGTCATATAATGATCCTTATGTGGAAAAATAATAGTGTTTGAGTTCTTCTTCGAAAAAAAAGACATGTCATTAAGCACAACGCTGCTCACCTCCTCCTTCAGCTGGGAGTGGGGCTGCTTCATTAGAAGGGGTGTGGGGATGGGGAGACAGGGCTGGGCTGGAGGTTTCCCTGTGTGCTGAGCGAAAACTTGACACTCTTCCATGGCTTCAGTATGTTAAAACTAAACAAAACTGTCATCACAAAGAAAGCATTTATTATTGACATTTAATAATCACAGCCATGACAATAAACACTCGACATTAACAGGAGGACGCCTCACATGGCAAAATGAATCCGGCCCATACTTGAGCCACATGCTTGTTTTCTTCTGGCCCATGTTAAGCATGATTGTAAGATGCTACTTCCACGTCTGGACCAATTCTGGCACACACACAGACAGTCTTCCGGCTGTCAGTCAGCACCGCAGGATAACAAACAGCTGTTTATGGCTCGCAGTTCTCTCTTTCTGGCCGACTGTCCCTTTACCTCCCCGTTAGGGCAGCGAAGACATCGAACTGAGTGAGGTGTTGTGTCTGTCTGCCTATTGATCTCCTCCACTCTGTGTAATCACAACATGGCACCTACACATGACAAACAGCACTTAAATGACATATATGAGTTGGTCAGTGTGTGTGTGTTGTCTATGCACAGGTCATTGTTGCCAACATGAAACTATGGTGGGGAAAATTACATTTAATACTAATTTAATACTACTGCTATTAATAATAAAAAGTTAGTACATGATATTGACAAAGGCATAAGCTATCGAGGATCACTCGGAACATTGTCGAGATCATTGTCTGTTGGCATAGTCTTTACTCCAAGCTATTCACCTGTGGCCAAACACAGTGGTTCAGATCCTAGAGTCCTATGTTTATGAAGGAGGAACTACTGGCAGCTACAGGTGGGTCTTAGGTGTGATGACAGTGAGAGGTGACTGTTTGCCAACAATAATGGGGGTTAGCATAGATGCTGCGATAGCATCAGTTATATCAGAGCTGTCAGTGTTTCTTCATTGAAAGAAAGAGCAAAGAACGGCACTGACAGTTATAATATGTAACTTTTCTACATTGAAATGTCTAAAAATGACCTATGTTATATATTTACACATTTTTTTGAGTTGTGCATTTGCCGCATCCCAAATGTTTCCAGCACTTTTCAAACGATGAGAAATGATTTGCTTCATTTGGTCACCTGTCAGTGGCGTCATACCCTAACCCTAACTACGATCATGCAATGGTCTTGTGGTTGTCAAAAGCTCAAAACTGACTTTGTATCCAGTTTAAATGTTGTTAAGATACACTTTTCACACCATGGTTGTTTTCAACTATATATTTTAACTGGATGAAGGATTTTAGTCATTGGACGTCTGGATCTTCAGTGATCAGAGAAAAAAACCAAACAAATGTCGGACAGCTCAGCTTCCTGCTCCTCCGAGACGTCCTGTGAGAGGGGATGGCGTGCAGCAAAGGCCCTTGGGCCACATTTGAAACCGAAGCCATCGCAGTTGAGTCAAGTCCAGTGGTATGTGTGCTACTAGTTGAGCCCTCCAAGGTTTACTCAAAGTAAACTAAAAGCTGTTCTTGAACAGTTTGGAGGCATGTTTTTGGTCTCTTTTGAAAGGTAACAGAAGATTTTTCAAAAGTCAGAATCACTGTAAGAGCAGAGAGTTATGAGAGTTTGAAGACACTGAAGTAGAAGGTTTTTATAACTGCCTGAATATTTTATTTTGAAGACAGATGATTGCAGAGTTATCAGCTTGAAAACACTATTGGACCACAGGATAAAGCCCTCAAGTTCAAATTTGATAACAGTACCACAGAAAATTAACATTTTACACATGGTTTTCTATGGATTATGTCTCCCTGTTTTGCAAAAAATTTGGAGACTCCAAAAACTAGCCAAGGTCACATACCTAGGATAAAAGGGATGCTAGTCTTGAAAGCTTTTAACATACACAGTCATAATTTTGTGCTGTAATGAAATGTGACTCTTATGTCGGGGGCACACTGGATGCGTGGCGTGTGCGTTGTGGTTGCCATTGCTGATCTGCTGTGGAAAAACACGTGAGTGTGTTCACAGCGGCTGTGTGTCTGATCCATCACTGCTGCTGCAGCTCCAACTTTCCCGGATACCTGAATGTCTCTTCTTTTTTCAGTAATTTCTGATTTATTCTGGACAGAAATAGATGTCTCTGAAATGCCACTGTCTGCACATGCAGCTGCTAAAATGGTTAAAAAATATATTTATTTGTATTTGATCTGTGTGATATTCAGATTCAGCCTGGACATGGAGACAGGTGCCAGTTTTGTGTAATGTTGCTGCTATGATGTCAAAATGACAACAGGTCTTTTCTTTGTCTGTTTTTGCTACAAGACATGCACGTCAAGGCAACAATAAGTGAGACACAAACGTGTAGCTCAGGTGACGCAGCCACGACGTGCGTCCACGCAGGCAGTGTGCCTGCTCTAATCTGTTAACATGGGCGCCAAAATGAAAAACAAGACTTTCCGCAGCTGCCATATATCCAATGTGCCAGAGCCCTTAGAGGTGTCCTGTCCCATATCCAGATTCACTATATTGCTGACAGAGTAACTGAATCATAAACATTATATCGCTTTTTCTCTTTGTGGATACAAAAGGATTAATAATAAGTGGTGTAGCGCTAAATATAATTTATATAAAAGAGAACACAGCAAACATATTCACATTTGACAGGTTTGAGTAGGTGTCTGTCTGTCTGTCTGTCTTACCAAGGACATTTCAATAACATCTCTGTTACTTGACATGAAGAAAAAAATAAACCCAGGTGAACAGCATAGATAATGATGTCACACAAACTATTAGCATCAGTGACATCACAGAACCCAACAAACTATTTACATAGTACATTTACATACACACTATTTACATTTACAAATAAACAACACTAAAAAAATCTATCCTCTGAGTTTCATTGGCTGCACAAAACATCATTCATCAGCACACTCGTTTTCAATTGGCTCGATCGATGTGGACTCTGGTTTGCTACTGTGGGCAGGACATGGAAGCTGTTATTGGTCAAGTAAAGTGTCAATCAGAGGGTCAGAGCGCAGCTGCGAGGTTTGATGTCACTGTATGGTTGATGTTAACTCCAGCCATGACGGTGATTGCATGGAGGATTGTACACGTCTGCCGCGGAATTTGAACTGATGCCACAGTGGCCTGTGGGTTATGTGTTTTACTGCACTGGACTGAATTTACTGGACCTTTGCCAATATTAAAAGACCCCATTGCAATACTATGAGACTTCATAGGTGAGTGGCTCAATTTTTGGTTTGTTTGTTAGTTGTTGGTTTGCTGTTCCCTTGTTTACCGAGTGGGAATGTAGTGGGTAAACCCCATACTGCCCTGTTCTCCACTGTGGCACAGATGTGTTTTTTTTTAATGTTATTATTATTATTTTACTGTGTAAATGCGAACAAAAAGTGCTGCTATTCATTTTAGATATTATATTTTGTTATTCTTCTCAACTCTCTCAGAAGAGAAGCCAGTTGAGTCTAATAATGAAATAAGCACAGTGCTAATCATTGTTGTCATCCACATGAATATTCAAGTCACCTACTTTAAATACTTTATCTGCACTATGGACTAAACTAAAATAAAAACCCTAAGAATTAAGATGAAAATTCAGGGCTAGTAGGTTGGCACACTATAACAAAGAACCGGCTGCAGTGTTTCCCAGGTTCACTGCGAAAGACTAAGAACGAGGCTTTCACATGGGTTATGATTGAGTTGAGGTTCAGGGCCGAAGTCAAAGATGGCTGCAGCTCCACCTCCTCATCTGGTGCTTCAAGGACTGTGAGTATTAATATAACTGAGAGGACTGGATTCATTTAGGCTGATATATTCATCACCACTTAGGCAGGGTTCAGTAAGACAAGTCAATATGAAGATCTGATAGTAATGCAGCTTTAGATGAGAGAGAGCTAATGTTTAACAGTCCCACATTTAATTCTCCTGTTTTGCTGTATTTCTGCAGCGGTTGTGTTCATTTCCATTAAATTTTTATGTGTAACTCATCATTTGTTTAGTTTTGATGTAATTAATTTAAGTGGTCTCGGGGCAGACACGGTCTCTATGGTGTTTAGGGTTTATGATGGGTGACTGCAACTCTGCCTCATGGTTTTGGTCGACTAATAAATGAGAGAGAGCTGCTATGAGAGCTGCTGCAGCCAATGTGGGATGAATGCTGCCTGTCCCAGTCAGACTCTGTCTCCTGATATCAGACCAGATATCAGGTGAGCTTGGCTTCATGTCTTCACTTTGGTCCTCTGAGTTGTCCGATTTCACAGGTTTATTACTGGAGGAGAGTTCATCTCTCATTGTTGTAAAAAGAAAACTATTTTCATGGTGGAGTGTGCGGGATGAATTCAATAGTCTCGCAGCCTGAGGAGAAACTGCTCTGAGGTCAGGACGTACGACAGCAGATACTTCTGTATCACTTGTTGGAGGACAGGGTGAACAGACGGTGGCTGGGGAGGGTATTGTCTTTTAGTATCTTTCTGCCTCTGTGCACGTCCTTGAACTCACTATATTAGTAAAATTCTGGGCAGTTTTGATCATCCGCTGCAGAGCCTTCCTCTCCTGGGCCGTGCACATCCCATGATATTTCCATTTATGGTGCCTTTATTGCTGCTCTGTAAACGTTAACAAGAACCTGGCACAAAAATTTCCGTTTCCTGAAGACGTGCAGTCAGCTCTGAGCTTTCTTTACTGGGGGGAGATGTGATGACCATGACAGGTTCTCTGTGATGCTGATTCCCAGGAATCTACAACTGTTCATCTTCTCCACTTGAGCTCCACTGATATAGACATGGGTGTGTGTCTTTTCCTCCTGTTTTCTAAACTCAGTTCCTTGGTTTTGTTGACGTTAAGCACTAAGTTGGTTTCTGAGCACCACTCTGAGTGTTGATTTCCTCATCATATGAATTCTTATTGTTGGTTGTAATGTGGCCGATGATGGGTGTGGTCTCTGCAGTGTTTTCAACTGCCTATAAGCATGACGTCAAATAGGTTTTTCATTTTACTTGTGCAATTACGTATAACTTTTACAAACAAAAATAATATATTTCTCCAATTAGAGATGTTACGATACCATTTTTTCCTTCCAGATATCGATTCCGATACCTGAACTTGTGCATCAGCTGATACCGAGTACTGAGCAGCAGATACTAGTAACTACTATGAACAGGAACATGAATGCCGTACAGTCTTTCTTTTATTATCTAATTTGACTGTCAGTCATACAAACATAAGTCTAGCAATAAATAACAATTCCTTAAAAAAAAGCCAAAAAACTTTAACTGCAGCTGTGATTTGGTAAAATAAGACGTTTAGATTTTAAAATAGTACGATAAAACAGTATAAAACTGTTGTGCAATAGCAGCATAAAAACCAAATAAATCCAGGTATATATATAGATGCTGTAAAAACTTAAAGTGGATTAATTTCTTTGTGGAATTTATCATCATTGGAATATGGTTTCCAGTGTTTGCTGCTGCAGTTTGTCCTGTTTCTTCCCCTCATCATGCTCTTTTGTCTGACGTGTCTGCAAATGCTTTATAAGACTGCTGGGGTTGAAACTGGCACACGTTGCCTTTTTGCTAACATTTTGCTAACAGTTAACATTACACTATTTACCAGAAATCAATTCTTCTTCGCTGCTGCCACAGTATTTGCTGGTGGCTGCACAGCTGCGCAACTTCTTGTGCAGGTTAACGGTTTTAGAGCTGTGAAGAAGAATTGATTTTTGGTGAGAAGTGTAATGTTAGCATCAAGATTAGCCGTTAGCAAAATGTCAGCAATTGCAAATTACATGGTATTGGATCAGTGCATGGACTCATGGACTCGCCAATACCCAGTCCTGTATTTCAGGCAGTATCAGAGGCATTTCTGATACTAGTATCGGAACTGGAACAACTTTATCTCCAATAGAGACAACCCTCACTACTAAACATTTCTAGCAAATGAAACGTAAATATAACTTTGGTGTATCTAATGGAAAAAGCAGCCAAAGCCCAGTATGAACACAGGCAGGATCATGTCCTGTAAAGATTTTTCTAGGACTGAGGTTGTGTCATCTGGTGCTGAAGCTCTCAGGGCAGGAAGTCAGAGTGGTCGTCTTGACATGTCTTCCTGTGGATACCTGAGCATCTTCCTGATGCTGCTGGCTGCTGTGTCGTTTTCAGGCTGGCACTTCACTGAAGCACCAGGCCGTTAACTTCCTCCTTGGACGGCCTGTTATTCTGTGAGGAGAGTGAGAACACCTCACCAAACATGAGCTTCATCATGTTACTCGGATACATACTGTGTGGTGATCACAGTGCTAACGTCAACTTACAGTAAGACAAGAGGAAATGGAAATGACAGGACAGGATTTTTAATCAAAAATAGCTTTCAACTGTATGCATTTCATTTCTAGGTGATCCGACCACATTTAAATACTTTTCTTATTTAATTGGCTGTCACAAAGAGCCACTTTCACTATTGATGTATTCTGATAAATGTGATGACTTCTTTGTTTATTTGCAGTCATTTTTGTTGGGAATCATCTATTTTCATTAGTGTTATTTTTTAGCACTGAAAATACTTCCTCAGACTTTTTTTTATTACAATATGCACCTTTCAGAAAACTGTATCTATATATTTTTTTTATGTTAAGCCCCTCATACATGCTGGTACCATGCTGTGAAATCCATGGGGTAAAATCTTTGATAATGTTCTCAAGATTGGTTTTCATGTTAATTCATGATGTAGTCAATAAAATAAAATAATAAGAAAGTTAAGGAGGGGCATCGTTTCCTGCTTGTGTGCTGGCCTTATGGGTCATCCTGCAGTTTGTTTCCTGCGCTCGTCAGTCACTAACAAGGCTGTATGTCTACTGTAAGCTACTTCAGTATCTTGATTTGAAGTAAAGACAAGTAAAAAATGGTTCTATTATAGCTGACTTCATCCAGTTGTGCCCCCAGGGCTCACTGAGTAGAATAACATAGGTATCTCTGTTTATCACTTCTCAGACTCTGCAGATTGGATGCTGGATTATTAATGAAAGCTACAGTATGTAAGTTTTCGAATATATATATATTTTTAGTTGAAATATGCTCCAAGACATATCTTAATGTGGAGAGCTGTTATCCAAGGCTCCTGTGACCCAGACTGAGGCAACAGCAGAAGTGCAGAGATATTTTTCTCTAAAGTTTTTGAGTGAGTCTTCTTCTAACCAATTCTGTTCAATTCAGTCTTATTTGGATAACATACATCATATGGAGGCACTTTACACAGTGAGGTCAAGACCTTATAGTATCATAGAGAGAAAGCCCATCATGCGAAAGCACAGTGGAAAGGAAAAGCTACCTTTTAACAGGAACAGAACCAGACTCAGGGCGGGAGACCATCTGTCTCGACCGGTTGGTTTGAGAGGAGGAGGGGGGAGAGGGGGAGAGGGGGAGAGAGAGACCAGGAACAGCTGTATTCAAGCTCTGTCAGACTGGTAACCAGACGTGCTGCTGCACTTTGGCAGGTGTTTATATGTCTTCACAGGTGTGTAGTTGAGATCCAAATGAAGTGTTGAGTTTTCCTGTAATAATCATGGGTCAGAGCGTCAGATCATTTTTGTGTTGTGCACACAAAGTTCAAGTCTTCACTGGTTTACAAGACACCGAAAGTACCGTTGCAGTGGTCAAACATTTCATGATATTTTATTTCAATTCATTACAAAATGATAGGATATTTTATAACTTGGTCTGAAGCTAAATATTCTGCGGCCTCTCCCGAGCTTAGCAAATAAAATCTGCTACAAAGAAAATTTTCCTTTCTCAAGTTTTTCATAAGGGATCTGAAGCCTCGTCTGGCATTATACAGCAAGGCTGTGGAAAAATACCTCACTTCACTGTACACAGAATTTCTTGATGATCTCTACACTTCCATAATTTGCAAATTTTATTATGTGGAGGTGACATCAAATTATTATGGAAATGTAAGCCTGTACCAGCAACTCAACTTTACTAAAAAAATGGTCAGACTAAAGAGGGTTTTGTCAGAGTAAGATCGAGGGTGTAATTAAAACAGTGAGTGGGTTCATTTACATTTTGAGAAAAGCCAGATGAGTCAAATAGTGAATTAAGTGCAGAGCTAACATGTACAGTGGGGTCCAAGTGGTCTCAGAATTTTGGACCCCACTATACAAGAATGTACATGAAACCAATTAGAAAAGTAGAGGAAGAAAAGAATAAGCAGATCAGAAAATGCAGGATTTACCAATTGTCTCAAATTCTCTACACAATATTATATGTTTGTCGTGAGTTTTTTTTTCTCTAACCTGCTCAGTCCTTAAGCTCACTTTCTTCTGATTGGCCCAAGCCTGCCAAGCACTGCCTCAGCCTCTTACCTGTGAGGAGGTTCTGAAAGCAAACTGTAGAGCTAAGTAACTAGTAACTAAAACTAAGTAACAGAACATAATTGATTGGAAATGAAAACTTGTTAAATCGTCTGTCTGTGTTTGAGACAGAATCTGATCTGTTGGTTATTTGTGTACAGAGTGAATTTACATTTGCACTGAAAGAAACCAGTATGTATCATCATGGTGCTTGGGGAGCTCCGTTTTTTTTGTTGGGGTTATTTGTGACACAGTGTTATATAGTTATTGTTAACCTTTCCTGTGTCAGCTCCAAGACTGTAGTCGAGGAGCACAGGGGAGACTTATGTGCTGCTCCAATGTACTGTACAGATGAAGTTGTCCCAAACTTCACTTCAAACTAGAGTGTGGCAAAGCCACACACAGGAGCCCTGGTTGGGTTCTGAGGAAGGCAGCATTTATTCTCTAGATGTTGCCCTGCTACTTACAGCTACTCCTGACACTTACTCGGTCGCCAGCTTCACCGTCATGTACAACAGCTGCGCTTGCATCCTCATGTATCATTCATGCATGAATGATACATTAGCATAGCTTAATTTTACACATGATCCATGTTGACGAAGATGCAAAAAACTAGAAAATGGTAGGCAAAATAATCTCAAATCATGTTTTCAGGGCAGCCCATGTCTTGTTAAGGGGAGCTCAGCTCCCCCTGGCTCCCCTGTAGTCTGCACCCTGCTCTACAGCAACAGGTTAAAACACACCATGCTCTGTCTGGCCTCTGTCCTAACTTTGTTTGAGTGTCATGCCAGCAGGCAGGCATTATGCAACTGTTGCTTTCTTTAACCCCAGAGCCTTTTGATGAACCACTTAAGAGCCACTGTTTCTCTGGCATGCAATTTTTATTCAGTTGACTAGCTGCCATTTTTGAGTTCAGTGACCAGGTCTTTTAGTACAACCATGATCCAGAGTTTTCACAGGCTGAGTAGCAAAGCCCATTACAGGTGAACCGACCTTTATGAATGAATGAAATGACCTTGTGAATATTGCAGGGCTAATTTTAAAAGCAACATGTTCTTATATATGCAATGTTGGCAGAGGAAGGCTAAATTAAAGGCTCTCAGCCAATCACAGCAACAGTGGCTAATGTATAAGGTCAGCACAGACATTAACATCCTAATGGCTTCTGCTCAGTAGCTATTGTTAGTAACTAGACTTAGCTGCTTTTAGCAAATATCAGAGTGTGGCACAGTGTGAAATCTTCCCCCTCTAACCTGCTCAGTCCTGGTTTATTTCATCCTGTTCCATCCTGGTTCTGTGGGTTTTGTCTGTCTCATCTCATTCCTGCCACATTTACTTCTAGACCCTCAAGTCAATCTTCTCCCATGCCAGTTAGTAGTGAGCTTGTACCTATTAATATTACACACAACTTAATTGAGACAGTATGTATTTATGTTAATCTGAACCTCTCTCACCTTGAGTTATAATATCTGGGTCCAGTGGCTAGTCAGGTGATATTGAGACGACATATAACATATACAGTAAAACATACATCCTGTATTGTAAACTATTCAACCAAGGCATTCTTCCATATCTTCCCTGTGCATGTGTGGGTGTCCTCCAGGTGTTTCCTCAGTTTAAAGATTTACAGGTCAGGTGAACTTGGAGAGTCTAAATTGGTGGGAGTCTGGCAGCCTGTTCCCTCAGCTCTGTTTTAATTGTGCTGCTGCTGCCAGGCAGGCAGGCTGGGTGCAGCTCGCAGGGTTGGGTGGCAGCAGAGCTACAGCACAATCAGTGATAGCCTGAGGCCAGAAACACACAAGACACACAAGTGTGAAGGAATGTGTACTTCAGGTGACTATGTGAGGTGGGAACTCCCTCCATATGCTTTGTATGAACAAATCTCCATTTGACCTACTTTGTCTCATGTAAAATCTTCAACAGACCAGTTACAATTTAAAAAACTAAAAGCTTTCATGGATGCTTTTAACATTTATGTACATGTGAATGTATGTATATATCATTTATTAACTTCACTTGTTTCCACTGTCTCTCTTTCTTTCTTCCTGTAGCTCAGCCTATTACATCCAAGCTTGATGAGGGTTGGTGGGCGTATAAGGATGTTGTCCAGGAAAGCTTTGTTCCAGGTAATAGACCATCACCCATCTCACACACAGCCGGGTTCAAACCCAACGCATGGTTAAATATTTGAAAACGCCATGAATGATGGGGTGGGATCCTGTCTGTAAATCCAGCAAATGATCAACATGTAGATCTGTAAGACCAGCTGTTTAAAGCCAAATCTGCCCACAATTTGAGCTAATAAAAGACTTACCACTGATTTTTAAATGATGTTTGTATAAATAATTTAATGTCAACTGGAGAGCATGTGATTTTAACAATGTAGGAAGAGCAGTTCCTATTGTCTGTGATTATTGATTATAGTTAATTCAGTTTGAGGCTGCTTGATCGACCTGTGGTTGTAAATTACTATATGAGCGGCTACGGGCTGGTGTATGCACAGTGGATGGTTCAGATCAGTGTGATACAGACTTCTCATGCAGTGGGGAGAAAAGTGCTCATTATCTTATTATCCTGACAGAGCAGTCAACATCCAATCACTAATCCCCACAACACTGAAGTCACGATAATGCGACAAACATTGAATTTAATGCGCTTTTCTTCTATATTCTTTCCTAATCACTTCTCTTTTCTGTTTTATTCAGTGCACAGATTGTGTTTTGGCTTGTTTGTTTGTGCACACAGTGCAACATTAGTCAGACTAAGTGAGCATGACCCTGATAACAAAGAAAGGTTTTCAGGAAACTCTGAGGAGCCAATCAGTCTAGTTCAGTCCTCAGGCCACTACAGTGTGTTGTGTGGAGTTAACACCACTCTGAAACTGCACAAGTCGTCTTTTGAGAAGCTAAATGTTAGTTACTGAATCATGTTGCCTTTAAGGCAGTCAGTGGCTCGCAAGCGACCACTTGTAGTCTGTGAGTAAATTTGTTAAAATATCATGTTTACTCATTAGTTTGGTGTCTACTGTCTGAGAGTGGGGGCAGCACGGTGGTGCGGAGGTTCTGGGTTTGAACCCCAGGCCTGGGGCCTTTCTGTGTGGAGTTTGCATGTTCTCTTGCATGTGTTAGGGTTCCTTCTGTGTTCTCCAGCTTCCTCCCACAGTCCACAGACATGCACGTTAGGTTAATTGGTGACACTAGATTGCCCGTAGCTGTGACTGTGAGTGTGAATGGTTGTTTGTCCCTGTATGTCAGCCCTGAGATGGACTGGCGTTCTGTCCAGGGTGTACCCTGCCCTCGCCCAATGTCAGCTGGGATTGGCTCCAGCCCCCCCGTGACCCGGTTCAGATAAGCAGTAAAAGATAATGGATGCATAGATGGATGGATGGATGTCTGAGAGTAACCACAAAGCCTAGTAGTGAGTAGTGTATATGTGTTGTTTTTAATATTACATCAACCCATCTGTAAATTCAAACATTACTGTTTGAATTGTCTGTTTTGCAGTGTAGTTGAAGCAATGTAACCGAACGCTTTGTCTACTCGTGTAGCTACCCCAGTCTACAGTCTATGTTTTTTGATTTCCTTCAAAAATGGTCAGCGTGACATTTGAAAGGAAATGTGAATGAAGCTAACAGTTAGCCTGCGTTGGGATCATGCTAAATTTCACCAGTTTTCAGAAGCCTGTTCACTAAGATCAAGAACTGGTTTCTCAAGAGCAGGTCAATTAAAAGAAAATCAACTGAAGTCTCCAACTTAACGGACACAGCTGGCAAGTGCTAAGTGTTGAACATGACTGAGACTCGTATTTGATGACATCAGTGTTTAGAAAAAAAATAAAAAATCTCCCAAAACATTTTTTCCACAACATGACTGAAGTAGTGGGCTTTTGGGGATGTTTGGGGAGTTAGGTGGTCTGTGAGACTGTGTGGTCCTTGGTCTGAAAAGGTTTGAGAAGCACTGCTTTAAGGTATTTAAAATTTATCAACAGAGAAGTGGAGAACATATCCATATCTTGTTTTGCAGTCCAATTTTGTCACCACACTGCACAGTCCAGCTCAGGGGACAGCCATGTCACTTGGTATGAAATATGTATGATGTACAGATAGCCGTGGTGCCCACAGGATGAATGCAAATCACTGTGGTGAATCCTTACCTTTACATCTTTTATAAGGGGATTTTCACAATCTGACACAGCACTGCATGTTCTGGAGGCATAAGGAAAGTCTTTTTCTGTGATGTGTGAGGTGATCTGTGGATGTGTAATCACAGCACATGTCAGGAGATAATGATGTCGGGCTGAATCACCATCATTTGTGTGTTAAGATCTGACTGAATTATGACTTCCAGAGGTGCAGAGTGTGGCCATAACTGCCTCCATGAGCTGCTGCTGCTGCTCCAGCTGCTGGTCAACGGGTCAAATCAGCTGCTAGACTATAAGAACTAACTTGCCGTTTTCAGGACACCTGTCCCTTTCATCTTTGTCTAATGTCCCCCCCTTGGCACTCCCCCCCTACAAGTTCTCCATTACTCAGTATAATTTTAATGCAGAGTCAGTGTTTGCGTCCGTTCACTGTTTTCCTTTCCTTAACCTGAACTATAGTGTAGATGTCAGGCGTAGCTATTGTAGACAGAAATGATTTTGCATGTTGTCAGTGGCGGTGCTACAGGTGCTGAGGGCTTTTGCTTACACACATGTAACATTGTTGTCCAGCTCTGACTCATTATATCCCACTGTTCCGATGACAACAGCTCAGCTCGTCTCTTTTCTCAGCGAGCAGGAGAATCCCCCAGAAAGCAAAACAAATCCTGGACAAGAAAAGAAAGTCTAACATCAGTGTTGAATGCAGATACGTGAGAGTGCCTTGAAAAAGTTCAGCCGACGGTGCCATCTTGCTACTGACCGTTTTGTCATGTTGTTGATATCTGCTGGGATGGACCAGTGGTTAATACACTTAATGTCCTATGAGGCTACTGTACTACAGCTGTGGAAACAGGAAGATTGAATAAAGTCTGAGCTCAGAGTACAGTGTGTCCCCCTCAGGTTCACCAGCTGCACACTGTGTCAGACCTGTGTCAGCGCTGGAGAATGGTCTCACTGCACCCATTATCTTTCTGCTACAGGGGGGGAAACGCTCTGAGGGGAACTTGTTTTGGTCGAACATTTGCACGTAAGCAGTTGAATGCTGTCATTAAAATTGCTGAAAAAGCCACAAAAAACCAGGATCCAGCTCTTCATCACACCTCTGCATTTTCAGTGTGTAGGTCGCTCACTCAGAGGTTGTTGTTGCTTCCCACAGCGAAGTGCATTTTGAAAACGGTGACAGGCAGAGGAAGTGGAAAGGGAGGAGAATGCCGCCTGAAATAGGCGTCCAATACATCCGGTGAGCCAGACTACTCCCCACTCAACCCCTCTGCCTATGAAGCTTGTCCCGCCCCTCTGTCTGATACTTAACTCGACAAACTAGTGCAGAATTATTGAAATATCGGCAGAACACGAATCAATCAGTCATTTACAGCCGGTGCCTGTTCTGTGTTCCTTAGGAAAGTTGCAGCACATCTGCAGAAATTAACTACACAAAATGCAATAGAAACATTTTGACTAGACAAAGAAAAATTCAAGGTGGAATTTACCACAATAATGATGGCTGCGTATCATTAAACTGAGCCAATCCCAGGCTGAGTCGGAAGGTTGGTGGTTTGATCCACGGCTCCTCCAGTCGAAGTGTCCCTGGGCAAGATACTGAACCCTAAACTGCCTCTGATGGCTCCTGTACTAGTGTGTGGGTGTATGTGTGAGTGAGTGGATGAATGTGACAAGTATTGTAAAGCACTTTTAGTGGTTGCTAAGACTAGAAAAGTGTTATGTAAGTTCAATCCATTTACCACTTGATGCACATGACCAGTGTAAGACTGTGAGCAACAATACATTTTAAGTTGAAATCAATAGAGCCTGTTGACCTTTCGTGCTGTGACCATAAATAAACCAGAAAGGAATCTGACTTGCTTTTCTTGCCACAGTTTAGTTGTGTAAATATGAAGCCACAGCCAGCGGCAGGTTAGCTTAGCTTAGCAAACAGGTAAAAACAGCTAGCCTGGCTCTGTGTGATGCTAAATGTCCACAGGATCTGGCTGTTCAGTCACCGCTCCTTCAACACACCCATATTTATGATATAGTTAAGAGTTGTTTTACTGACATTTTCATGTTTTACAGGCATAAATATACATTTGTGAATCATTTAGATGTGGCTATACTCGGTTTAATTACCCCTGTTAGTGGTCTTCTAAATGATGGCGGTGTGTAGTGTAAATAGAGTTGCCGATGTCCACATTAAAACCATTTGGGCCCTACGCCCTCACTACGCTGGAGTAGACCTCCCCTGTCAGGGTCAGGGTCAGGGGCTGTGAAGTAGTAAAGAAGTAGTCTATCACATGTTGATTTAGTCAGATATTTTTGTGACCATAAAATATTGATGTGACTCTGAGACTGCAGTGCAGCAGTGACTGATTAACATGTCGTATTTATGAGCTACAATCAAATCACTGCTTTAGACTTTGTTTTTGTTGTCTGACAGCAAACAGAGAAATCTGTGAGCGAGAACAACTGAACTCGTGAATTTGGCTCCATCACGGCACAGTTTAGAGGATCGTGGAGAGCAGAGAGATTGACGGCCGTTTAATGGAGCGACACTCAGCAGAGTAACTGGGGAAAATCAAGAGGGAGAGAAAAAGATGCATTAAAATGGTCTCTCTCTCCTTCCTCCTCCTCCTCGCTGATTTTAAAAAGCTTTCTGTATAGGCCAGTGTAACACATGAAATGCATCACTAAGTTTCCAGTAAATATGGAGAAAAGAGCCGTGAAGGAGGTGATGGACAGAGACTGGAGTAGCTTTCAGGATGCACTTTTTATGGAGGTCTGCAGCAGATGAAATCATGAAGCATCAGTGGCCCCTGGTCACCAGTGTCACATCTGTTGGTCCTATAGTTTCATTCATTTTCTTCTTTTTTAGAAGCAAACAGAAACATTTGATCAGTTGCTTTCATCTCCTTCACTCATTGTTTAGCACTGTGTTGGTATGCTATCCACCCGTCCCTCTCTCCCTCTGTCGTTTCTCTTCTCACCTCTCCGTCTTTCTTTGCTTCAGGCTGTAATGAGCGTCTGGTTCATCCTTTAGTTGTACAGTTCTTATGTATATTTGATCACATCTGTGTCTGGTTGTCTCCCTGTCTCCTTTTATCTTCTCCCTCCTCTTGCCTTTATTCTCTCTCATCTCCTCTGCCCTTTCAGCCCCTCTCCTCCTCGGTTCCTTCTTTCCCCCCCGACTGTTCATTGCTGGTCCACTCTTCCTTTGCCTCCTCTCTCGTTTTTCGGCTCCTCATCTCGTCCACAGTCACCCATCCTTCTCCTCCTCGTTGCTGTTCTTCCCGCTTACTCTTCCCTCTGGCCTGAATGGCCTGGAGGTGTTGCTGTCATTCATTTGAATTTGATCACGACTTGAGGCTCATTCAGAGCCTCAGAGAAAATCTCAAGTGAGCACTTGGTCGGAAATGGCTCAGATGAGACTGCTTCCTCCTTCAGCATTTATAGATGATAGATAGATTGATAGATCTTGTTGCTCACGCTAACCTAAAATGTCACAGGAACAGGAAACCTCATGTCCTTGCTTCCAGCTTACTGAGCTAATTTCAAATGAAGACATCAAACAAACCAAACAGAAACTACACAGAAGCTTGCTGCTTGAAGATGAGGTTTACACTCACACAAGGACAATTAGAACGAGAACATTTTCTATGTATCACAAGAAACTGAGCAGATTTGTTACAGTGGCATCAGTACAATATATTATGGTAAACTGGAGGCATAAAAACAAGTATCTATCTGCTTATCTATCTATCCACCCTTTTATATCTATCTATCTATCTATCTATCTATCTATCTATCTATCTATCTATCTATCTATCTATCTATCATTGTTTCATCTGTCTGTCTGAATAATGAATTATGAATAAATTATGTATGTGTATTTATGAGTATATGTGTGTATGTGGGAATATGAACAAACAATTGCAACTACCTCATAGCTATGTATGTATGTATTTACAGATATACTATATTCAAATATTTGTGTGCCTTTGTAAAGGTGTACTGTATATGCAAGTATATATATATATCAACATTAATTCCATCACTCATTTAATGTATTGATGATTTATTTGTTTATTTTTTGCATCATTTGTTTATTGTTGATCACAGTATCATCAAACAGAAGGCATTGTATGACTAGAACAGAACACCTAACTTACACTCAGTTGTCCCCACAATAAGTGTATGATTTTGTTTTGTGCTTTGTATGATTTTGGATCTGTGCTTAATGTTCTCTTATGGTTTCTAAGACTTTTGCTGTTGTTTTTTTGTTGCTGTTATTTTTTTCTCTCTTCCCGCTCCACTTCAGTCTCTTGTCTTTTCTGTGTTGTGTGTTGTATGTGCCCATTTCATGGGTGTAGGTTAGTTTGCATGGAGTAGCTGCTTCAACAAGCACACTGTATCGCACAACCTCTTTCTCATTATCAACATCAGCAACACCATAGCATTGGCACTGAATATAACATCTTGGAATAAAAGAGGAATCAGGTTAAAGGATAAAAAAATGCCACCATCTGCACAACAAGTACACAAATTGAAACCACAGATCTGTCTGTTAGAGGAAATTCATCTCACAGAGGCAGGGTCTCAGAAACTCAAGGCCAGACGACTCACCTTCTCCAAAAAACATCTTGCCTCTATTCTGATTAGCAAAAATGCACCATGTTCTCATAAATCAACTGTAATCCATCTGAAAGGACATTTCATTGTCATCAATGATAAAAGTAGACAGACATTCTCTCCATATGGAAAGCCATAGCCAACTTTCCTAATCCCTGTTTTATTCTAGGAGGTGATTTTTACTCTGTATTAAATCCAGATCTTGATCACTTGTCTATTTGAACCTCCCATAAGCCTTTCAAATCCTCAAACACGATTAAACAATATATGTGAGAGTGTGGATGGAAATCTGGAGACTACACAATCCAGACAGCAGAGAATATTCTTACTTCTCATCAAACATACCCCGTTTATCAACTATTTTCTGATTAACAGCACTCTCGCACACAGCAATAGAATCCAACATCCACAGTATTATTATTATTATTTCAGACCATCACCCTCAATGTAACTAACAGGATGGCACTTTTATATCACACTCCTGAAGGGCCCGGTTTCATCAAGTATTTTCAAAGAGAATGGGCATCCTTTCTTGAAACCAACAGCACCCGTGATACAACCACAAGCACTCCCTGAGATATAGCAAAAGCAGGTCTAAGAGGTAGAATAAAAGCAGATTCCACAGACAAAAAAAAAAGAAACTGCAAGAGAACATTTTCTACAGCAAGAGGTGAAGAGACTGGACACCCTGGCCTCTCAAACGCCTACAGACATAACAGACATAATCACCAACGAATCACTCAAAACCAAACACAAACTTGGCAGTCTTCTTAACAAAAGAAAGAAAAAAAGTGTTAATAAAACTGGTGAATGTAATCAGTTGACAACATAGTGAAAGACAGACATCACTACTCTAAACTGTACACCCTTGACCACAACATTGCATCTACAGAAGCTGATGCTTTTGTGAGTAATGCCTCCCTCTCAAAACTTGACACAACACAGGCAAAGAACTTGGATAAACCGCTGATGAACAGAAGAAAGCACTACTGCAACAACAACAAGGCATACCCAAGGCATATCTGCTACAAGTTTAGAAACTTGTATAAACCTTCTCTTTTCCGTAAGTTTCAAAATGATCTCTGAAATCTTTAAAATTCCCCACCATATGAATACTGCCTTTGTTACTTATCCCTCAACCAAACCAAGCCCCTACACACTGCTCTAAGTGCTGTTAAGAAACTAACACTGATGTTAGAATTATAAGCAAAGCTGTGGGGTTAAGATTGGAATCTGTAATCACATCACCTGTGCACCTGGATCAGACTAGTTTTACAAAAGGGAGACATTCCTCAGAAAACATGCCAAGATTATTCAACTTAATTAATCTATTACACAATTATATATACAGATACAACAATTAAACATTCTGCCATTATTTTAATTCTAGATGACGAAGAGGAGTTTGATGGGGTAGGCTGGCATTTTCTCTTCACACCCTTGCACATTTAATTTTTAGTGCCTTCTTCATCTGTTGGATTAAGATACTATACAACACACCCTCAGCAACTGTAATCACTAATAGATCAATAGAGTAGAGTAAAACTTGAATGTCCTTTAGGGGCAATTTGGGCCCCAGACAGTCAAGTTAATTCAACCTATACATAGGTACTAGGCAAAGATGCCCATTATCACCATTACTTTTTGTACTATTCATGCATGCACTTGCCTCAGCTGTAAGGTAGAATGAAAGCATTTCAGGCATTAAAGCCAATTCACACCATCATAATCAGTCTATATGCAGATGATATCTTGTTATATCTAGCAAATCTCTCAAACTTCCTCCCATCAGTCCACAATCTGATTAACAACTTTGGAAAGTTTTCTGGCCACTTCATTAACTTAAAGTTAAAGTCTGAGATTTTGCCTCTGTGCCATTTGACTGGAATGCTAGGGTCGGGTCCTACCTTATAACCCACAGACTGTATTTCAAATTGGATGTAGCCTGACATCACCCATAGGTTTTTCTAAAGAGTGCTTTTGTGAGCTGCTGTTGCCATCTTGGCAGTGCCTGACTCTGCCTAACTTCTGGCTAATTCAAAAAGATGTGGGTCGCGTGTGGAACTGAGACTACGGTGTATGCCGACTTTCAGAATCAACAAATCCAAATGATATATTCAAACCTATATTCTTATATGTACACTTATATTGCTCTCCATTTCAGCCCTCCATTTTCAGTAGGTTGTGGTATTTCTCACTCCAAAGTGGAGCATTTAAAAAACAAAGACAGACCTGCCCAGTGGTGGTCAATGGCTGTGTGGCATTAGGAAGTTGACCTTTTGTGAGCTCATTTTAAATGTCAATATAACCCATTCCATGGGTCATCAGCTCTGCGCCCGCAGCAGCTTGATAGCGACCGCTGGTTACGAGTGCTGATAAACATTTATCCATTGATCAACTGTGATCAAATTATTATTTCTCCCTCATCCTATTGTCTGACAACAGAAAGAGAAAAATATGAAATTGAGAACTAGATTGTGAATATATTAAAACACTGTATAGATGACTGCAAGAGAGCAGGAGGGAGACACCCCCAGCCCCTATTTCTATATGTCTTAATTTTCTTACAAGAACAATCAGTTTTACTTTACTTTAAGAGGTAGGTGACATTGCTACACTGGCTAGAATGGTAGCAGATTATACCCAGCATCCATGAATGAGTTGAATATTGTGGACCTTTAATGAAAGATGCCTTCTAGCAGAATAATGGGAACTGCAGGCTCCAGGATTTTTGAACCTTCACTCATTCTAAGGAATTGAAGTTTTGATATTGTGATTATGATTTTTGCTTCAATTTTAAACACTTGACTTTGTATTACAGGAAGACTTAATGACACTGCAACACATTGTTGTATGTACCAATACTGCCTTTATTTGAAGCCTTTGACATATTTTTTTAACTATATCTAAAGAACATCAAGAAGGAAAATGACCTTTAAAGAATTTAGTGCACTAAATCCTTTCAAGGTCATTTCCCTTCCTCTGGGGCTCACTATGGCTAGCATGGTAGTGAGTTATTTATACAATCAGAATTTTGTTCTGTGACCATGCAGTATTTAAACATTGCAGACTACACTGAAAAGATTCTACAAATTTAGAAATTTTTTGGCCGCAAACCGGTGAGACTGAAGTCTACATTCCCTTCAAGTTCTGAGTTTCTTAGCTTTCTTGGCTCGACACAGCAGATTTGATAAACTGTCAAACTCTCATTCTGAGTTTTCTCCACTGAACAAGTTGTCTGCCCAGCACTGTTAGAGACAGCAAAGTTTGTGTTGCTTTTGTGATGGTAACAACCTCTGAGAAGGATGTCAAGACACAGCAAAAAGATCTGTTTATGCTTCAGTTATGTGGTGTGTGGGAGAGAAAGAGGAGGACCTGTTAAATAATAACTGATCGTTTCTTAAGCAGATAAATTGTGTTGGGTCCTTCCTGTCAATTCTGCAGTCACTCTCAGTCTCAAGCCTCCCATTTTGCTTCTCCTTTGCAGATTGTTTGTTTGAAATTTGTGTTTTGGGTTGCATTCACTAAAATTTCAGGAATCTTTTGGCCTTCAGTAAATCATCTTTTATTTATGTTATATCTAATCCCCCGACTGGCTGAATAAATCCATCCCTCTCTTTAATGAACAGATCCTCACAGCACTTTTTAACAAGACATTATCCATAGTTATAGTCTATAATATGGATGTAAAAACAATATGGCTATTTCTAGGAAATCAAGAGTAAGAGTCCTCAGTCTTGTTAGGAACTCTGCAAGGCTGTACGGAGTCACAGCACAGTGCTTGGACTTGATTCTAATTAAGCATTTATTGTATTCCATCATACAAATAACCAAGGGTTATCTAGATCTAGAGCTGATTTCTCTCCTTTCTGCAGCTGTTCTTCAGCTCCTTTGCAGTTAATGATTGTTCAGCGGTTTTGTGCCACGGGATCTTTCCAGTCAATTATTGGTAGAGTATTTCATGTCCATCGATCAACGGTGTACTGTGTCAATCGCTAATGGTCAAACCTGTGTGCTGAACACTGTGTTTTCACTTGTTATGTTCCTCTAGAAGTATCACCCTCTCCTCCTCTGAACAATTTGGTTTTCTTGCCTTCTTTTCTTCTGCCATTTTTTCTACAGGCCAACTTTGTGAGACAGGTGAGACGATAACCAGTTGCTATTGCTAGCAAACAAATGATCTCTGTGGAAACCGTATAATTATTGCTGTAAAATCTCTTTCATTGCTGTAAATGCCTTAATGTCTTATCTAAGGAAAGCTTTTAAGAGATTCTGTGGAGCAACCTTAAGTAACTCCCTCAGCTAAGTAGAAAACTTAAGATGCTTTGTACACCTGGGCTTTTAGGGAGAGGGGCCTTACAGAGCCCGGAGCAAATATTGCCTGTTTCAGTGAGAGGCTCAACTGAGGGGCGTAACAGGCACTTTGAGATAAATAATTAATAATTTAACAGTAAATCATGCAAAGCTATTCTTGTGGAGACCCAGAATAAAAATATAGAGCTGGAAATGAGCCTAATAGGTCCCCTTTAATGTAACTGTGGTGAGACGACAATTGGTGCTTGTGTCCTTGTATTGTTGTATCCTTGTACATTTGACTAGAAACCAAAGCAGTCGAACTGATGGTGACGCTGGCAGAAAAGTGAAAAGTTCACCAGAGTCAGTCAGATATCTTGAGACCATTAACGTCTGCACAAAATGCCATGGTAATCAAATAGTGGTTGAGATATTTCAGTCTGAACCAAAGTGGTGAACAGACCAACATTGCCGTCCCTAGAGCCAGCTAAAAACTGTACTTCTCAATTATTAAAGCCACTATGTGAAGCCACTATAGAACATTCCTGACTTGTTGCCCCAGAGGGAGGCAACATAGTCAACAGGGCAATACACTGCTTTTACAAACTTCATCTTCATCAAGAAGATTGTGTGGCGTAATACATTCAGGGCCAACAGATTGCGAGGAGTGAATAACTGGGCTGAATGTTAGTAGTAATGACTGGAAATAGTGGAAGAATTTAACCATGTTTAAAGTTCTTTGGTTCTTATATCTCAGTCATATGACACCATAAAATCTGATTCACATATTAGCAGAATCATATGAAATATGTTACAATAATTGCACTCATTTCATTACATTTCATTATTTGCCAATATGAAACTAATACGTA
The DNA here is from genome assembly GCF_046630095.1 of Trachinotus anak. Lineage (NCBI taxonomy): Eukaryota > Metazoa > Chordata > Actinopteri > Carangiformes > Carangidae > Trachinotus > Trachinotus anak. The sequence goes on along the minus strand of NW_027273854.1, from coordinate 24,697,698 downwards.
AATACGTAAAAGCCTCTGGGCTTGAAAAATGAAGACAATACAGAAGTGCCAAAAACTGCAGTTCCTCAAATGGCCACTTGAAGCTGGCTCAAAAAGCGAGTCAATCCCTATAGACTCCCATGTTAACATACCCAACTTTACAGCAGAAACAAACAAAAACAAAACAGTACAGATAAGAGTACTGTTATAGTATCCATCCCTAGTGAAAGTGTCAAAGCCTCAGTCCACAGAGAAATACACACAGCCTGTATTCAGAAACTGAGCCTTAAAATGAGCCGTCTGGACTTCTGGAACTTTGTGATGTCACAACAAAGCAGTCACTGCTCTCAGCCATGCCCACCTGGACCCACCATCCAACCTTGCAGGATTCGGTTTATCTGAGTGTTAATCTGAAATCTGCTATATTTTTATTTGATCAGAAAACAGTCAGCCAATCAGAAGAGAAGCTCAGAGTCTCTCCTCTGATTGGCTCACTGACATGTTGTTACTAGAGCTCCAGAGAGAAGCCTGTGAGAGGAGATGTAAAACTACACTGAGATGGTTGTTGGTTCTTAAAACCACAAATATATCTTCTTATGGAGATCAAACCTTCAAATAAAACACCAAGTGTAAAGTGTAAAATTTGGGACCTTTAAAGGCCCATAAAGTGATAGGCAAATTAGCCCCTAGGCCATAAAAGCTGTGATATGTGGCATTTATTCATGCTATGTACTGTGTATCTTTATTGGTATATATAGTAGTTGGACCTAATTTGGGTTAATGCCGATGTTTTAGTGTGCTCTACATTGGTACATGCTCCAAGCTGGAAGGAAGAAAAATGAAATTTGTGTGTGTCCCTGTTACAGAGTATGATGCTGGGGGATGGCAGATAGCCCACTTGAGAAAAGGAACAGCAGGAAAAAAGACAGAATAGACTGCACCACCCCTGGTGTGTTCATCGAGGAGAAACCAACTTGTAGTGGAGTTATTTCTGTATTGTGAGGATGGGGGCGTGAGTCGGTACAGGATGCAATATCGTGGTTGTTGTTTAGTGTGTGTAAGTTCCTTGCTGTGTGTGTGTGTGTGTGTGTGTGTGTGTATGTAAATGGTTATTTCTGTGACTGCATGTTGTGGATATATTATATCACAGCTCAGGGTTGTTATTTGGGTGTGCTGCAGAGTGAGTAAGTAGGACACCAAGTCAGTGATCTGAGGAGCCTCTGCCACACTCTCTCTATCTGTTTCTCTCTCTCTGTTGCGCGCGCGCACACACACACACACACACACACACACACACACACACACATTGCTATTATCCATATATATATTTTCCCTTTGTCTTTCTCATGCAGTTTGCCTATCTATGCCCTCCTCACTCTTTCTTCCTAATATCTCTTTCTGTCAGTGCCTCTGTCTTTCTCTCTCACACATACTTAACATGCAGACACACACCCTGGCAGAGACTCACAGGGCCACAGGAGAGAATAGAAAGAGGAAAAAAGAAGAATTAAAGAGAAGTGGTGAGATCTGGAGGAGGAGGAGAAAGGGGAAACTACATTACTCCCACGCAGTAGAGGAGGTATGAGCAATTTTAGCCCGGACGAAAGGAGGGAGGTAGAGATATGAAAGAGAGAGAGAGAAAGAGAGACACACATGAGCGATAAGGAGAGGATCAAAACTGCCAGAGTCACCAAATAACACAACAAAACCAAAAATACCTCACTTATTAGAGCACAAAATCACATGCACAAAGCAAAGTGCAATGTTATCAGGCCTGAAAAAGACAGTGGCACGGTACCGGAGCACAATGACTGATGTTAAACATAGAGACAAATTACAGACTAAAGAGTGCTCACAGCCTGGCTTTAGAAACAGGAAGATATAAGAAAACATGGCTGCCAAAAGAGGAGCGACGACATCAACAGTGTGAAGGAACTAGTGTAGAGACAGAGCTGCACCTCCTCACTTTTCCCAGAACTGAAATCTGCCCGGCAACGCTTCTTCATGAAATTCACGAAAAAAAACATCAGCAGTTAAAAGACTGTTTGAATAATGAGAAATTACAAATTCTTCAAGTTCTGGGGTAAAGAAAAGAAAGTTGTGTTCTCTGTCACAACACGAGAGAACCAGACTGACCTGCCGGGTCTACATTAGGCCTCACATTTCTTTTATCTGTTCGTTCATCTTCATTATTACTAATCTAAATTTTATTAATCATGTTAATTTTCCTTGTGTGTTGTATGAAAATTTTTTTTAATATTTTATACATTGGTTCTTTATTTATTATTTTAATTAGTATTTGCTGATTATTAAATCGTTGTTTTTAACCTGCCAGTCTGGCTTCACCCTGGCTGGGTGATATTTGGCCAAAAATGATAGCGCGATTAAAAATTTGATCTCACTCAACATTGTTAATTATTGATAATTTTTAATGAATTGTTTTTAATAAAGATGAGGAGAAAAGTAATACACAGCTATGCGGGTTGTGTTCTTATCTTGTGTGAACGTACTGTGTGTCCGTCGTAGACAGTCTGTGGGTTGTTTCTTCCGATGAGGCAGATGTTGGTCGTGACTGACGACCAAACGATGGAAGAGGCTAAGGTGGTAAAAGAAGTTTCTTCCGGCTCAGTTTATACACAGTGATGGTCTCATATGAGCCAGACTTAAAGGTGCAATGTGTAAGATTTGGCCACAATGAACTAACACCATCAACAGTGTGTGAAGGAGCCACAGTGATGTAATACCGCTTTGTGCCACTAGATGCTGTGTGAGTCAGTGTAGTCTGCCCTAGTCAGTCCTACATAAGAAGATGAAGAACATCTTATCCCCAAAGGCTGAAGTTACGCTAAAGGTCCCAAATAGCATCACAGAAATGCAGAGATGGCTGAAGCTCCTAGAAAGTGCCTAGAAAGGACTGCTCCGGACAAGAAACTACATTAAACAGCAAATAAAAGAAGTGTAAGTAAATGTCAGTGTGGCTTTCCACCACTGTAGACACCTCTTGGTGAGAAAAGAAATGTAATTTAATGCTGAACTAGCAACTTCTCTTTTAGACTGGTGGGTAACATCTAATATTTGCTTGTATCTTTAGTACAACTAATGACAAAATGTACTGACAAACATTTCTAGTGGCATAAATTTCTGTTATTAATGTTGTGGACGGACTCTCTGTTTTAGCGATGTAGTAGAATTTCCCTAATTCCTGGCTGGCTGTTGCCCAGCTAATGACTTCAGCAACCATAGGCTTATTTTATAACATGATGACTTGACATTGAGATTTTATAGATCCAATAGACCGACTGAATACATGTCGATCGGTTCACTGTGTTGTAACCACTTTGCATTAATGTTACAGGATTAGGCAGGATTGAAAGTATGCTCGGCCTATACATTTGAGGATACTTCAGGGTTTAAAACGTGTGTCTACTGTACACTTGAATAATGTCATCGCAGCAATTAGTAAATAATTCATTTCTTGCACAAGTTATGAACAAGGGGTTACTCGGCAGTGGAGGAGGGGGGCAAAGAGGTGAAATGCTGCCACCTGTGGATGTAGAGCAAGTAGCACGATCTTACCCATTTTACCTTTAAGGAAACAGTGCCAAACTGAGCTGTCCTGTCTTTTTTCTTAAGAATTTCCTCACTGTCTTCAGAGGCTGCACTCGTTTTCTCTCTCCACGCCTCTGTTGCAACTGAACAACACACCTGTTAAATGATTAGCTGTTTGTCACGCGTTGCACGTTCCATTATCAGGGGATATGATAGGCCGTGTTTATGAGCAAACTCTGAGTTTGTTCATGCAACCGTGAAACTATTCGACTTTCTTTCAAATGATTTTCCTATTGCCGTTGATGAAGTGTCTGCTGCTGGTACATATTGCTATCATTTTAGCGCTCAGGCCTAAGCTTCACTCATTGAAAACTTCATTAACTGGCAAGTATGTTTTGCAGTAACAGACAACAAAAATAAAAGCAGAATGTTGCACCAAACAGTTGAAACCCTACGAGTTAAAACTGTGAGTCTCTTCAATTCAAAAAGAAACATAGGGAAAATGGTCTGAGCCTGCCGGGGATTTAAAAACACCCTTAAGTTTAAAAACTTAAAATCAATTAAGAAAGAGCAGCATCCAGTCTGGGTTTGATTTCACATCTGAGGATGCCACTGAGCCCTTCTCTCCACGCTTGATCCAGGTGCCGTCAGATACCTTTGAACAAACTGTAGCCTGAAGGTAGCTTTTCTGCTGGCCAGGTGGATGAGGCTGTGCCCCCCTGCTCTCTGGATAAAAACAATACACTCTGTGATACTGTCACAACCTGGCTCAATAGGCCACAACAAAACCAGCTCCAGCAGCCAAAAATTAATTATTTATTTAACACAACTGAGAATGTTTTACAATCAGTGCAGTGTGATTATCAGTACAATCACGAGTGTTGGATGTGCATGGCTGGTGAGTGTGTGCAAGTGTGCATGGAAAAAAAAAAGAACCACCAAGGAGCTAACAAAAAACTAAACCATCCTAACAGGCAGCCTGCAGGGAAGGCAGGAGAGGACTGCCAACCACAGCCAGAGCGTTTAAAGGCTGGTAGCACCGGGCCCAGGTGATAGCAGTGGAGCCCTGCCCCACCCACCAGGCATCTGAAAAACAGGCAAAACCAACTTGGGTGACAGAAAGGTCACCCCCCCGATAAAAAACCTTGCCACTCCATAATTCACAACTAAAGTATATACAACAAAACTGAGCGTGCACAGCAACTAACTATACCCAACTCCAGGTAGACTGCAAAGACCCACACTGCTACACCACTCTCCACACACCTCAGCAACTGGATCCTGGAAGGCAAATTAAGAAGGAGCAAGGAAGAGCAAAACAAACAGGCACTGTCAGAAACTTAACCATTGGGGCACCTGACAAAGCATCTGCCACAATATTATCTTTGCCCTTGATGTCTTACCTCCAAGGTATGAGCAAAGCCAGGGTCTGAGGGAGAACTGAGAGAACATCACACCATTCACTGACAGGAAGGGCCTCGTTTTTCTCCAGTACACTGTAAACTGTTTTGCAATATCATCCAACAAATCAACATCACTCTGATGTTTAGTAAGAACAATGGCAACATCTGGATACGCAGATAAAACAGTGTTATCACCAGGTAAGTCAGGACATATTTCTTGTAGCAGGGGTTCCAGGGAGAGTCCACAGACCTTACCAGACAGTGCAGAGCCCTGAGGGATACCTCTGTCCACACACTCTATACTCCAAAGGTTATTTCCTGATCTAGAAAAAACCAGACCGGTGTTTATGCCTGATGAGCTCGAGACTCTCAAATTGTAGATATTATCTACCGTGGACGAGCATACGGTCTGGTTCTGATGGCTGACGTGCTCCACTGTTGGTCAAGGCTTTGAGCAGAATTTTGTGATCCATACAGAGGGGAGATACTGGGTGACAGTCCCTTATATCCTGCATCTTCCCTCATTTAGGCAGGAGGGTAGTAACGGCCCTGCGACAGGACAGTGGAAGTGAACCTGTGTTTTATTCAAAAATATATAAGAGATTGTTTCCTAAAATGTCCCAGAAAGTTTAATAAAACTTGAAAGTCAGGCCGTGTATTCCTGGAGCGCTCTGTCTCTGCATGCTCTACATGCTGGGCATGAAGCTCCTCCACAGGCACCTCCACAGGCCTCTCCACCGGAGAGTTCATCTCCTCAGAGACCCGAAGCAGCTCACTGCAGAACCCCTCAAACAGCACGTCATTCTCCTCGTATTCACAGATGCAAAGGAAGATTGTTCAACAGCTCGCCTTCTTATCTGGCCAGGTTCTGTTAGTTCTTCCCCTGTGTCAGAGAGGAGAGTGGATTCTCTTGTTCTGTCCATGTTTATTTCCAGGCCAAAGAAAAATCTAGAGGGAGCGTTCATCTCCATGATGTTCGGGACTCTGGACCTCACCAGTGCACCCTTTCAGGATTTCAGTACATCCTTGATTTCCTGTGGACTCACTCATTATCTTTTAATAATTCCACAATATCAGCCTCCAGATCTTTTATAGATCTGATGATGTAGACATTAGAGTTTAAATTGAGGCTTTCCATGGTCCCATCTCTGCCAAAGACAGGTAAAATCACTCTTCCTCTTCCTAAAAACAGTCGATAGAGAACTAAGAGCATCCTTAAATTTTTCATCCAAAGTTAAAACAGAATGAAAATGCTAATACAGCATGTGCTTTTTGGTAAAATGTCTATGATAAAAAAATTACATAAAAGCAATGAATGATGTGTAAAACCAATTGGCATCATTTTGCACATTTAAAAAATATTAAAAGGGTGTTTAAAACAATAAAACAGGTCAAGTAAGGCCAAGACCCTATTCTCTCTCACGTGTCTGGATTTTGTGTGCAGCCCTCTTCACACATCCACCAGGGCATGAGAGCAGAGCAGCTGCTTCAGAGGGTGTCGGGAGGCTGGATGAGGCTCTGACTGACTGTGGTCTAAAAATTTATCAGCAGTGCAGTTGAAATCACTGCCCAAGAATAAAAAATTCTCTGACCCACATTCACAGTTTGATGGAGCACATGTCGCACACAGAACGGGACTTCCAGGCGTGCATACGTTTAAAATAATTCCCTTACTTCTTCTCTATCTCTCTGGAAACAGAGACACAAGCACATCAGTGTAACGTGGCTGCACACTGCAGGCTGTCTGGGTCTAGTATAAAGCATCCACTTTCGCTATAACCCTCAAAACACACACACACACACGCACTGACAATATTGTGGACTCACACAACCTGCACTACTGATTTCCTTATGAGCAAATTGCTCAGTGAAGCACTGATTCACACGACATGCTCTATCATTTAACTTGCAAAACTCCAATATAAATCTCGCACTTGCATCACTGATAATCCATTACTCTCACACATTCATTACACGTAGCTACTTTTATACATTTTTTCACCCCTTTTGCTCACATGGAAATACAGAAAAACAAATAAATTCAGTGCCTGTTAGCCCGTTAGCCTGTGGATATTACTCCCGATTCCTGCTGCCTGCAATGTTTGAAGAGACTGCAGTCACAATGTTTAGTGCCTGTTAGTGTTAATAATTGTTTTGCAGGTTGATTTAAATGTAGCATTTACATTTACATTGACATCTTTTGGCTCTTGACTCTTTTATCCAAAGCAACTTGTTTGTATGGGACATCACTAAAGCTTCAGTACAGTAGGAAACCTTGGTGGAGGTCCTAAATACCACACCTATTCTATAAGCGCAAAGGAGATCAGGTAAAGCAGTGCACCGAGTGCATAGTAAGTGCTAGTTAGGCATTTTAGGGTGTTAGAGGTGTTAGGAGAGGAGTTGTGCTTGGAAGAGATGAGTCTTTAGAGATTCTTAAAGATAGAGAGGTTTGCCCCTGCTCTCATAGCACTCAGCAGCTCATTCCACCATCAGGGAACCGCAGACCAGAACAGTCATGACTGCAATTACTTTGTGAGCAGGATAGGGGTGTGCGATATATATCGTTTACAGTAATATCGAAATTGTTGTTTTAAGGATGAGACAGCTGGCATGATTGAGTATTTCTCTCACTTTGCAATTACCAATGTAAAATAGCAGGACACGTATTGATTATTGGGGCTTCGTGAATTGTACTAGTGCGCATGTGTATTCAGGCTACAGAGCACTCAAGAGTAGAGGCGTAAGTTAACAAGCTGCCGCTGAACTATGACTAAAGAAAGACAGCCAGACCAACTCGCTAAAACGTGACCAGCTTGGCAGTCCGCTTCTTTAGATCTTGTAGCCAAAAGTGGGTCATCCTCAATCGCGTGGAGATGGTTTGGCTTCAAGAGGGCGGATGTTGCTGAAACCAGCCCAATCTGTAGGCTTTGTGGGAAAGTGGTTGCAGTGAAAGACTACATCACAACAAACTAAGCACCACTCAATACGAAGACTATGAAGAGCTTCGGGAGTCTGGTAAATCCACGTTAGCAGTGACAGCAAAAAAAAAAAACAACCCTAGCAGCAAAGTTCGGCGGAGTCGTTTGGCAAAAAAGTGCCTTACGACAAGAAAAGCAAAAGGTGGCGAGACATAACCAATGCTGTCTTGAATAAATTCTACAAGACCTGCTCTTCTTTTTTAAGCGTTTTTGATGTACTGTTGTGTGCTGTTTCTTAAGTAGGTTTAGTAAGCAAAAGTAAATATTCTATTCATGAGAGCAAGCAGGTATAAAATAAGACTTAACACTTTTTGTTATTATTAAAATATCATCAAATTATTGTTCTTGGTAAAATGGCAAAAAACACTGTGATATAAATTTGTCAATATTGAACACCCCTAGTGCAATATCAGATGAGGAACGCAGTGTACAAAAAGGAGTGTAAGCCTGTATGATGGGGTTCAGGTAGATGGACCAGACCCAGAAGTTGCTTTTTAAGGCAGCATTAGTGACTTTAATTTGATTTGGACAGCCATGGGTAGTCAGTGTGGGTCGTTGAGTAGTGGAGTGATGTGCCATTGTAGGCTGATCGAAGATCAGACACGCTGCCATATTGTGGATCATCTGCGATGGTTTCACTGTGCATGAAAGGAGGCCCGCCACAAGGGCACTGCATTAGTCAAGGAGAGAGATAACCATGGTCTGGACCAAGAGCTGGGTGGTAAACTAAGTTAGGTATGGCCCAATTTTTCTGAAACTGTATAGAGAAAAGCAGCACGACCGGGAGACAGATGCAATATGGTCAGAGAGTGACAACCTGCAGATATTTTGGAAGAATAATGATGCATATTAGTTTATTTAAACTTGATACTGTTATATCATGTTAATGTGCCCTACGCTCCTGAAAAGTGCATGGCACACACCGAAAAACAAAATGCTTGATACATTCAGAGGGAAAAAAACAGCACGTCTTGGCACTATCACCCCTGCACCTGCCTCATTTTCACATCTGCAGAGGAACTGCTGATTGTCAGGTTTAATTATTTTCAGATCATTTTCTTTACACGTTTTTCATTTTTCTCCCCTCTTTCCTCCATTACACCTTCCCTTACAACATAAGCCTCTTGAGCTAACACAGTCTCAGTGGTTTTAAGCGAAAGTGAAACTGCACTCTGTGAGGTGTCAAGTCTAAGGTCAAAGTCGTAAACCTGTCACTTTGAAAGAGATGTACCTTCATGACCGTCTACTGTGAGCTCCTGAGGGCAGAACCTGTGACATACTATGACCCCTGACTCATTCTCTGTGTATCATATATGTATAATACTCCTCTTTTATTTCATTTTAGTTTGTGACCTGTGCCATCCATTATGGAGCAATCCACCACTGAGAGCAGTCTCATGTAAAGACCGTCTTTGAATGGTACAGTTTAGCTATCCCTCAACAATCCTTACCAGCACCCACACCACCCACACTATTCTTTCAGCGCCTTTGTATCTTCTTAAGAATGTGAGATTACTGCTCGACACGCTGCACTCCTAACAGCTTGATACAAAAACAATGTTATTTTTAAACGTCTATCTCTGTAAGTCATGTCAGATGTGAAATAGGCTTTGAAATGAGATGGAGATGAAGGGACATTGATGGTGCTGAGGATTCAGCATCAAAGAAACACTGGGAAAAATTGAGTCGCGATTGAAAAGAGGTTCCAGGTTGTGCAATCTAAGAAGAGTTTTTTTTTTCTTGTTTTTTCTTTTATCATTTTTCGGGCTAGAAACATAAAATTATCATATCTAGTTGTGGTTTACTTATAACAATAAAAAAAATAAAATAACATGACATAATTGATTACTCATAAGAAACATAATGCTCCTGGCCTTGACACCTACTAATGGCTGTAGTTATCCTACACACCAGGGTATGTTGGTTATGAGTTGTCATACCCTAGCATAACCACTGCCACAACAGGAAATGGGAAGAGCTTCTACTGAAATCAAATCGGCATCAGGTCTGACCACTTAATTGTCTTGCTAACAAAGCCATGAACTTAAAAACTGTTTATAAGCATATACATGCACACACAAGGATATCCAAACACACTTAAGCCTCTTTTCCACTAGTCAAAAAAACATCAGGCTTTTGTGGTCATGGTAAGATCAGCATTCATTCCAAAGTCAAATGGCTCTACAGTAGTAGTGGGTATTTTCTCCGCTCCGGCTCTGATCAGCATTGATGTAAACAGAATGCCCGGGTGAACAGGCTAATTTTTGTCTCTTTGTCAAGACGTCTTTCCTGTCACCTGCTGTTAAACCAGAAACACTGTGGCTACACTCCAGGATGAAAGAGTGAGCTGCAGACCCAAAATAAGTTTCAAAAAAACACACCCACCCATTGAAGCTTCTCACACGGAGGCTCCGTCACCTACAGGAGCACCAACCAGGGGATGAGACATGATGGATCCATTTTACCCATTTGTACTGCAGCCAGCAGCTCGCTGTCTCTCCACTGTGCCTGTGTGTGCTCTGTAACTGCATGTGATGACATTACTCCCTGCAGTTTTGTATCCTCAGTCTGAACAGAAAGGCAAAAAGACAGTGGAAAACAGTTTTTATTAGTGGGGTTTCCAGCATTTCAAAAACCTGCTTAATAATTTTATCACTAATTCATTCACTCACTAATTAATTTAGAAGGCTCCAAATGACATTGTACAGCATCATGATACTGCTGGAGGAATGCATCATGGGCATTTTACTTTTGGATTAAATGGGTTTACTGTAAATTGCAATTTGGCTACACAGGTAGGAAAACTGCATCAGTAATGTGCCAGGATGCAAGGATGTCGTAGAGTGCTCAATGAAATAAATATAAAATAAAAATAAATAAATAATGAAATAAATATAAAATGATAATATAATATTACAATTAATTATGTTTATTTTTTTTAGCAGTTTAATTGCAAAATGTCCATAATTGTGTGTTTATTTTGCAATGCCATATTACTGATGACCACTTTTATTTCATAATGCCAATTTTCACCACAAACTCTTCATAAGTTAAGACAAACATGGTCAGACCCAAGGCATAATTGTCTGTGGCTTCAGTCTGAATTAGTAAACAGCAAAGTCTGTTTTTTATTTATTTATTAATTTTTTTAGATGTTTCTTATTTTTGCAATTGCATTTTTTAAAATTTTTTTTTTAATATGGAACACTTCATCGTCATCATGCACTCATGTATTGGTTTTACTCTGCTGTGGATGGAAAAAACTGAGGAAATAGTGTTTGTTAAGGACGATTTTCAGCCAGGGATTAATACACATCTGGTACTCATCAGGGTTTGGCTGCACAGATAATACTTGTTAGGGTGAATGAATTGTTGGTTTGGGTCTTCCATGGGATGTGTTGACAAGAAGAATAATGTAGAATATCAGTTGACTTAACTTTTAATCTTTAATTTCATTGTAGAAAAGTCAAGACATGCACTCACAGCTTCACTCTATTTGTGTTATAATGTATTTTATATATAGAACAGCACTGTTGATCATAGACAATGCCTTACACTGTATATATAGATATAAATATAAATCTGAATATCTTAATTATGAAAACAGAAATGCCTGGCAGGTCTGTGCTGGGGTATCTTCCCATATGTCAGCAGCCCCATATGTATTATGGGAGCCTTGCTCCCAATATGCTGCTGAAAAGACTTGTCACTTGGCTGAAAAAAACATGAGTGGTATATCTGGCCTATTTTCATAGGAGCTTTAGGAGTAAAAAAAAAAATCCCTTATCCTGGTGCCTCTCTGTAGTGCTGACAGTCAGACACACAGGTTCAAAAGGTAGCAAGGTGCTCCAGTTTCACTGTTTTTCAGGCTGCTGTTTGGAAAACAGAATCCTTCCAGCTGAATCCTGGTGGATTTCTATGGCAATATGGGAATGAATTGAACTAAAACAAAGGTTCATTAATTAGCAAAGCTCATAACAACAACATGGGGTGCAGTTTTCTAAGCCGTGATTTTTAAACTAATTTATTTATTTTTGTCTATCCCTAGAGACCATGCTCAGTCATCTTCAGAATTACAGAACTTCAAATTAAAATTGACATATCACTACAGTACATCTTCAGTTTTTCAGCTGTCAAATATAATTCAAATTATTTATTAATAATAATAATAATTCAAATTATTATTGACAAAAAATTGCAGGATTACACTTATTTTGTTGGAGCTTTATTTTAAACAAATCAAAGTCTAGTTTTTAAAACATGTCCTCAGTGCCCCTCCCCAGTGTGGATACCACACTTATGTGGTCGGTAAAGTGGTCTGTAAAGCCAGGAAACTTTGCGACAATACGGCCTGTTCTTCTTCTTTGGGGTTTTACAGCAGGTGGCATCAATACTGGCTGCTTCGGGTTTTCATCATCTATTACAATCTTGTAATTAGTCTGGTTGCTTTTCTCCCCTCCACCATATCCCAGCACATCTTTAATCCTGGTCTCCTCTCATCCTGGTCTATGTGGCCCTGTTATCATTGTCCTCTCCTCTTCACATTAATTTGTGCTATATCATCTTGAAAGAGCAATGATCAATGAGGAAACTCCGACACTAGGCCAGCCGACCAATGGTGTAACACTTCACTATCTCAACTCTATCACTCAGTCAGTCACATTTATGGGGTTGACCATGAAAAAAATGTGACATTTGACATACATGTACATAAATGCATGAAATGACATTATATTATTATTATTAATATATTATTATAATAATATTTTTAGTTTGATTTCATCCCACCCCCACCACTACCACCAAATCACCCCTAAGTAACATAGAGGGAGAATGGTCACTACTTTTGCATCGGTGGTCAGTGTTGATTGTGAAGTTATATAATTATGTTTTATTCCATGGAAACAAATTTATTGTTTTATCGTGTGTGTGTGTGTTTTCTGGGTCATGTTCACTCTGAACATGTGCACCTGGGTCAGAGATGCAATGAACTACACCTGCTTCTCACAGAGTCACACTCACGCACACATACACACATCATACACAACACACACACACACACACACACACACACACATACACACACACACACACACACACACACAGACACATACACACACACGCACACGCACACACACACACACACACACATACACACACACACATATAGATAAAGCTCTCTGCTTCCTGGTCCACAAATAAACACAAACTGAGAACAGTGTGGGTGGAAAAAGGAGAGAGGGGCAGCATGTTCCTGGAAAAGGGCCAACAATCAGATTGAGCTTCCTGCTTCTCAACACTTCTTGGTGCAAAGAGAAACAGACTCTAGAAAATTTTAAAAAAGTCTGAACTGATTCATTAATGGCTTCAATACACCATTGAAGGAAATGTAAAATCACTAATCAAGTTTTATTTATGTAGAGTCAAATCTTAACAAACATCATCTGCAGGCACTTTACAGAGTCAGGTCAACTCCTGACAAAATTATAGAGAGGAACCCAACAGTTGTGGTAGGATATATATACTGTGTACATCTCACATATATACATATATGTGCTGCAGTTCAGCTATGCTAATATGTTCACAGCTTTCTCTGTCTTTGTATCCTCCTCTGCCCTCATCAATGCTGTCTCTCACTTTCTTTCCCTCAGAGCTAAAGAAATGAGTGAGCAGGACGGAGATGAACAGAGAGACAGTGAAGGGGAATGGATACAAAGTGGATTACAGTGGAGTTACATCATTGTTTGACAGCACCGAGGCATTTTATTTGACCCGTGTTATTATTATTTTTTTTGCTGATAACTGCTGTCAGTTGAATGTAAAGTTTTAAAATTTAAATTCATGTTGCAGCCTCATGCTAACATTTAAATTTGTTTTCTCCCTCATCAATCTACACTCAGTACACCATAATGACAAAGCAAAAAAAATTTATAAATTTGCAAAGTTTAGCAAATTTATAAAAAAGGAAAAACTGAAATAACACATTGACATAAGTTTTCAGACACTTTGCTGTGACACTTGATGTACAGCTCAGGTGTCTCCCATTTCTCTTGAAGGCTACAAAAAAACATTTCTGCTGCACTAAAGGTTCCCAAGAGCTCAGTGGCCTCCATCATTCTTACACTGAAGAAGTTTGGAAAAACCAGGACTCTTCTTAGAGCCGACCGACTGGCCAAACTGAGTGATCAGGGGAGAAGGGTCTTGGTTAGAGAGTTGAATAAGATGATGGTCACTCTGGCTGAGCTCCAGAGAAGCAAAGTGCCTGAATACTTCTGTCAATGTGATATTTCAGTTTCCTCTAAAATTCTGTTTTGACTTGTCATTATGAGTGTAGATTGATGAGTGAAAAATTATTTTTATTTTCGAATAAGGCTGCAACATAACATAATATGAAAAATTGCAAGGGATCAGAGCACTTTCTGAGTGCACCGCTCAATGTTTTGAAAGAGGAGAGTTGAATTTTGTTAATGTAAGATATAATAGCCCAAAAGCAGCTCCATTTCACCTCAGGTGTCTCTTAGCTTCTAGCCATTACCACTTTCCAAGAAAATGTTACATGTACTCTAATTAAAACTATTTTTCACTACTTTATACATTTAATCAATTTTGATCATGCTTTCCTTTTTTTAAACCTCATCAAATATGTTTTTTAAATATGTCTTTATTGGAGAAGTAATAATTGTTGATAAAAACTGCACATTAATAAAGGCCAAAATGTGTCTGTATATCTACATATATCAACATTATAGTCCGTTTTAAAAACAAACGTGTATTGAATATTTATATACAGCTTCTAAATGCTGAATAGGGGGATTTAAAGTTTAACTGGATATAACTATTACACAATCTGAATTTATTACAGTACTGCATAGTACAGCACAGTGCTGCATCAGCAGCTGATCATTTCAACCAAAATCTTTGAACTGAGCTCCTACATTTTATAAATTAGTGTTACCTAAAAAAAAGACTCTTCAGACTCTGCCCTTGTATAAAGAAATTATTGTGTGAACACTCGACCTATAAAATCCAAATGTTCTTCGTATTTGCATAAACTTCTACCTGAACCACTATAAGATGACTGCTTTACATATTCAGCAAGTCCTGTACATTCAAAACCAGTGCACCGTGTACGCAGTACAATAGCTTTTGCTCCAAGCACCTGGTTCAGCATTGGTAACGACTTCTAATAGACTGTAACTACACTCAGCTGCACGCTGTCCGTCTCTCTTCACATCTCTTTTCAATGCAGGTTTGATTTCATTCATCTATCATCATCATTTACCCAGCAAATGACAAACTATGATGAAAATGAATGGTTGTTGTGCTATGATAATGGTGGTGTGACCGAAGCAAATAGAAATGCCATGTAAATCGGTGTGTTATTAGTGTGTGAAGTCGTACTTAGTTGTTTTACACCTCATGGTAGAAATTGCGCACTGTATTTTACTGCACTATGTCTGATTGATGTTCAGTTCTAGCCACTTTCAAGGAAAAGGAAAATATCAACAGGCAGACAAAGATGCCGAGGAGGAAGCAGTACTTTTTTCACGTTGCAGTGTCTGCAGGCTTCTTTTCTGGGTGATAACAAGAAAGCAAGAAAGTGAAAAAGAAAGCAAAGAAGTCTTAAAGTCACTTGCTACAGAACTGGATACTGCTTATTGAGAGGGGAAACATGCTCCCTCCATTTCCCAGAGGAAATGATGTCCTTGAGTTGTTAACCAATATGTCTCTCAGCTCATGAGCATTTGAAAATCTTTTCACTGTGGTCCCTTCAGTCTTTCTTAATGTAATAAAAAAGGTCTTGTAAATCAACTCTCATCACACATGATCTGCAGTTTTCTGATGTTGTGACTTCAATATCCTGTCAGAACTGCTCATAGTGGACTCGCTAACAGCACGACGGAGCTGTCAGTAATGTACTGCTCAAGAGGAAATCCTGTATTCTACATAATCCCTGCTCTCCATTTAAACATATGGCATTTCCATGAATTTCTGGATATTTGTGTATGTGTATGTACTGCATGCTACCGAACATACACGTGTCTCTGTGCACATAGAGGGAAAAGTGCAGAGGAAATATGGGTCAGAATGGGTAATAGCCTCTTAAGCCTTGAGCTGGACTAATGCATAGTTAGTGGGCTGCTAATGGAGCAACAAAACAAATAGCCTCTATGACACATATCACACAGGGCTCACATTTCATTTTAACACTTTCACAGCTGCTTTTTTTTTAGTAGTGAGCTAGATGCATAACAATTCTTAAAGGTTTTTTTTTTTTTTTGAAGATCGACAACTGCTTATTAACTCAGTATGACCTACTATACAATATATTCACTGTGGGGCCTAAAAGTCTGAGATCACTTTCCCATTCACTTGAGCATTTTTTGGAGATAAGTTATTTAATGTCAAGTAAATACACAGCTGTACAAAAACTGTGACAAAATAGTTGAAGATTTTCGCTCTAGGTGCTACAAAGATAATGAGCTCTCAAAGCCAAAGCCACAGTGCTTATGCACGTCTGAAAGGAAGCAGTCTTGAATTTGAACTTGAATTAAAGTATGGTTCTCTTTTAATTTTGATTAGATCAGGGGTTTTCAACAGGTGGCTTGTGAGCTACCAGTAGCAACACAACTTCACTCTGTAAATCTACGCCAACTGCAACTAAATCAAATACACAGATGTCCCACCCCTCTTCAACAGCAAATCATTTATTGTCAGTTGTCAGTGAAATGACAAGTTTGTTTACATCAGATATGCAGTAGGTGACATGCAGTGACAGCAACTCTTCTGGGTAACACAACAGATAGAAACCAAATTTTTCTTACAAACAGGAAATATGTTGCCATGGATACAGTGAGTTCCTGTTTGTTATGCACCATTGGATGCACTGACAACTATCAATGGACCACTGACTGAGGAGCTTCTTCTTTCTCTGATTTCCAAGCAGATTTATGGATGTTTATTTGCTGTGGTATAATCATGCCTCTGTGCTCAGGTTTGACTAAATCATGATTTTTGTGAATAAATGTAACCAGTGATATAAAACATGAGGAGCTCTCAGTCCCTTTTATTTTGTTAAAGTTGCTCTCAGAGCAAAAAAGGTCGGAGACCCCTGGATTAGACTGTGCTTTAATTTAACTTGTATAGTATGACATCATAAGCTACCACCCATTTAAAAAAACATGAAATCCATGAAGTTTTATTTTGTCAGAGCTCTTTTAGGAAATTAGTTTGTTGTGATGTGGTTTACAGAACAGTGTAGGACATACATATAGATAAATGTAAGACAAGGAGGAACAATCACGTCCCAGATTTTAAAAGATGCTGCCAGTGCTTGTTGTTTCACCCAGACAGAAACAGTCAGCTGCAGCACTAACACAGAAGGGATGTCTGATAAGGGACTTCTGTTATGGCTTCCACTCTTGCAGGAGCTGATAATGAAATCATTTCAGAGGATAAATTGCTTTTATAAAGAACAAGAAAGGTTAATGTGAGCATTTGCAGGCTTTGGGCCTGCAGAGCATGTTCCCCACTGTGAAACATCAATTGTGAAAGTGGAAAAACTCATATTTTTACAAGTAACCAATTTACTTAATGCCTGTTGTTTTCTGACAGAGGTGGGTCACTCCAGATTTATTTGACACACACAGTGAAACATTAATTTTGTAAGTGCCTTATCCCAAAACAAAAAGGCCACTGTTGTCATGGCTAAAATTACAGGCAGGGAGGACCTAAGCGCAGGTACACAGGTAAGCCAGAGCAGTGAAGTTACTTTAATACGAATGATAAAGACCAGGCTTACAAGGCAGACAGGTGGACAGGCAACATGTCACAAAATATAGGCAGCATGCAAGTATGGCGGAGGAAACTTCACATTAAGCCCAGGGTCGGGGGGGGGGGGGGGGGGGGGGGGACAAGACAGGGCCAACAGGCCAAACCTCTCTGGATTGAGATGTTGGAGGAGGAACTGCTTTGGAAGACAAACAGGAGGTCATCGGCAAAGTCGGGAACCTCTCTGGAGGGCGAGTATGAGACTTGTAGTGAAGGTAGACTGGTGGTTGCTGACTGGAGTTCAGGGCAGGTAGATGGTCGGCTGTTAGTGAGGACAGTCAACCCTGGGTCCGGCTAGGCGTCTGTTGTGGGCAGCACAAGCTTCCTTCTAGGCCCTCTGAGCCCTGGATACCCCCTGAAAATAGTGAGGTGACTAAATGTGACTGCTGAACATCTTCAGGGGCAGGATCAGGCTGGAGGCCGGCTGACTTAGAAGCAGACTTGAGGATAGCAGGCTGGGGGCTAGTTATCTGTGATGCACACTGTTGGCTAATAGACCTGGAGCTAGCCAGCTGGGATGCATGCTGGTGGCTAGCAGGCCTGGGGCTAGCTGGCTGGGATGGAGGCCGGGGGTTAGCCAGCCTAGAGACAAGTAGGACAATGCTGACCAGTTGTTATGCAGGCTGGCTGCTAGCAGGCCTAGTGCTAGCTGCAGGAGAAACAGCCTAGCACGTCAGATGCTTGCTGACTGGGAAGCATGTGGTATAGCTGTGCAGGTGGTAGAAGTGATAGACTTATGAGCAACAGGATATGGAGCAGGGATGAAGAAGAACTCCTACCTGGGCAAATTCAGAGGCCCGCTTCCAAAAGGTAGCCAGCATCTCCAGGAAGTCTGGCTCTTCATCAAGAAAAATGTCCTTTGACACTCTAAAGTCCTCCCAGGTAAATGGCAGGCTGAGCTGAAGCTTGTCTGCTGGCTGGTGGTAGAAGCACAGGCAAGGGAGGACCCAAAAAGGCTGGTGCAGTAAAGTTACATCAATGAAGACGAGGCTTACACGTAAAAAGGCGGGTAACAGACAACTGGTATATAATAATACAGAGGAGGAAATGAGGGAAATGAGAAACAGGCAGGTGGGAAAGTTCCAGTGATTGTGAAAGTGAAACAGGTGAGCAGGCATAGTATCTGAAAACAGGAGAAAAGAATGAGGACATTGGGTGGGCGGGTGGGGTATGGCAGCAGACAGAGGGAGAATAACCAGAATAAACAGGGCTGAGAAAGGGATCATGAAGACTGTCCACCCACCAGCCCTGCACACTTGAAACAGCAGGTACTCTCCAGCTCTCGAAGAGCTCATCTCTCTTCTCCTCACCCATTCACATCCTCGCTCCAATATCTCACTATTCTACTGTGTTCGTCTGTCGGCAGCTCTTATTGGTGTGATTTTTATCGTGCATAGACTGGGCACTGGGTACGCGCCCCTGACACAATGAGCTATGTGTTTAATTTGAAAAGAAATAAGTGTTGATTGAAGAGGATGGGCTGTGAGATTGTAAGGCAACATGTCAGGCATCCAGCAGAGACTACAGGAAGTTACTTCTCCCAGCTAAGGAAGAGTCCAACACATAACTGTAGACATACTGTAGCCACATATCTGTAAAATGGAGAAATGTTTGCTTACACGTCTGTATTTGTATGGATTACATAAATGAACAATAATGTGGTACTTAGTGATCTTTACAGGCTCAGGTAGGCTGATTTCGTTACCTTTGGAAAGAGCCAGACAAGCTGTTTCTCCTTATTTCAAGTCTTAATGCTAAGATAAACTAACAGTCGGCTGTAGACTTATATTGAATGGAGAGACACAAGAGTTCACCAGAGATGAAATAACCATACTTCTCTAAACGTCAAAGTGTTCTTTGAATCTTGAAATCTCAGCACCGCTACAGGAATGTCTACAAGAGTAGCATAATTTAATTAATTTAGTTAGAACAGCAGTCAGCAGGCTTGTGAAAATCCAGGACTTAGGCAGAAAATTTGAAAGTGGGGGAGTTTCAGGTCCCTCCCCCACTTTCCACCGAGCTCAAAAACTGTCTCCCGACTACAGAGGAGGTAGTGTACGCCAGAGAGCGTGCATGCATCTTAGCTCGGGTTCACGGGTGTAGTATCTAGGGCTGAACGATATGGACAAAATTTCATATCTCGATATTCATGTCAGATATTTCGATATCGATACGACACGATATGACTACGGGTTCGGTGAAAACCAAGCATTTTTCTTTGCTTGGGCTTCTTTTGGGATGGCTGAGAAGTCCCTGGTGTTTCTCTCATTGCAATACACTCTTCGTGCAGCACGCGATGGTGTTGTTTCAGGTGTTGAAACATGTTTGTTGTGCTACCTTGCTTCGTCGCAATTTTCGCCAAGCACGACCTGCACAACACCTCGGTCTGGTTTACATCATCCTTTTTAAATCCAAAATACCTCCAAATAATGGAGGATGATTTATGTTTTGGCACCAAAACAGATTCTGCGCTGCCACCGGCCGCATTTTCTTCCGCACTCATGTCACTTTTCTTTCTTTGTTTTTAATTTCCCTGCTGTGTATGTAATGTGTGTGTGCGTCGGTCTCCGTCTCCCTCACTCCCGCCCTCATATGTTTGTCATTGGTTGGCTTAAGCTGTCGATCCATAGCAAGCATGAAATAAGGTTTGTGGTTGGCTGGCCTTAGCGGTGCATTCATGGGCAATCTTAAAAATTATGTTTGTTGTGACTGCCAGAGCTGTATGCAGGGCGAGCGTGGGGGCAAATCTATATCGTTGCTTTTTCAATATTAATATTGTGAATGTTCATATCTTGATATAGATATGATAACAATATATTGTTCAGCCCTAGTAGTATCCACAGCAACCAGAGACGCCAGAAAGAATGGAATACATGGAAGTAACTGGCCTATTCTACTCTCAGATAACGTCAGATATTGACTTTATACTTTAGGTAAGACTCAGCGTTTCTGTTTATTTAGCAAAAGTCAACTTTGGATAAAAGTAAGGTTGAGATGTTTCTGAAAGTACAGCTTGTTGACATAGCCTAGGTTACCGATAAGTAACAGTTGGCATTCACTGCAGCATTTTACTCACTGGCACTTTGATAAATGTGACATTTTTACCTGTTGATGTGAGTTTTGAGACCGAGGCACAGGCCTCAGAGGAAGAGCACATCCCCTCTGCTGCTTCTACACGCCGACGGACGGGTACATGCCAGAGCTGTGTAGTAGGCTCATCTGGCAGCGTGTGTGAGGGAGGTAGGGGGGTAAACCTGTCTGCAGCGTGTGCACAAGCTCTGATTGACAGTCAGCCAACACTCCCCCTGGGTCTGATGGGTGGTATTGAACTGGGAGTGGTGGAGTTTTGCAAATCACATTACAAGCTGTAGGTGGAGCCAAAATGACCTGCTTCATGTCCGACTGTCAGAATATAGTGGCAGATTCAGCAAATAAGACAAAAAATCTATACATATACATACATACATACATACGTACACACACACACACACACACATATATATATGTGTGTGTGTATATATATATATATATATATATATATATATATACTTGTACATATACATATACATATATAATTATAGAGTAAAACCCAAAAGTTCCCACTGCACTTAGTGACAATGGAGAGGAAAAATCTTTCGACAGGAAGAAACGTCAGGGAGAACCCAGGGTGGTTGGCCGTCTGCCGCGACCAGTTGGGGAGAGAGGAAAGAAAAGGGGGAGAGAGGAGAAAGTGGAGGTAACAACTAATAATAATAATAATAATAATAACACTTATTATAATGGGTGTAGTAATGACAGACCTGGATCCTGCAGCTCCAGACTCAGAGATAACTGCAGAATGAGGACAGTGAGAGAGAGGATAGAGGGGAAAAGCTAAACTACGGGGGAGAGAAAACACAAAGTTAATGACATTCAGTAGAGTGATATAGATGCGTGGAGAGAGAGAGAGAAAGAAGAGGGAGAGAGAAGTGCTCAGCGCGTCAGGGGAGTTCCACCCGCAGCCTCGGCCTTTAGCAGCATAACTAATTTCTTGGCTGGACAATACATTCTATTCTATTCTATTCTATTCTAAGGGATGGTTCAGGGCCTCACCTGAGCCAGATTCTAAGCTTTATCAAAGATGAAAGGATACTCTTAAATATGGAGAGGGTGTGAGAAGTGGCTGATAGCTGAAGGCTCTGTCTCACATTTCACTCTTGGAAACTCTAGGAACCACGAGTAAGCCTGCGTTGAGAGAACAGAGTGTTCTGTTGGGATAATAAGGTACCATGAGCTCTTTAAAATACAGTGGAACAAAATTACACTAGACTTTCATCCTTTTGAGACACAATGTTTCTAATTTTCACAGTACATGCAGGTGGAAAAAGGCTTTCCTAGAGAGTTGTTTTAAGTGTGAGGCAAATGACTTGTCTTTTTCAACATGTACTGAGAGAAGCGACCATGTTACCCCAATTGATTTTAAGATTTAACTGCTTGTTTTTAAAGCCTTGAATGGTCAGGCTCTTGCCCATATCTGATTTGATAATCCGCTGTGAGCCTGATCGTTGCCTGACATCCCCCAGCTGGGGAACTCACTGCCCAGAGATTCTCTTTTAAAGCTCTTCTTAAGACTCACTTTTATCATATGATTTATTCTTAACTGGAGGCCAAGGTAATGCCCTCCAAATCGAGTGTATGATTAGATAATGTTTTTCAAGTACAGTAACTTCAGTTTTGTCTGAATTTAAAGGTAAAAAAAAATTACAGCTCAATATGAGTTTCATCTGGCGTCATAGATAAATACAGCTGGGTGTCATCTGCATAGCAACATAAAATTATATGGCTTTTCCTGACAATATTGTCTAAAGGAGGCATATACAGGGTGCAACGTATCAGTAAGAGTCATTGTTAACATGAACAAACTGGAGTCTATCCAATAAAAATGACTTAAACTTTGTTGTTCCTTTAATCCCAATGATATGTCCTCTGTAATAAAATCTTGTGATCAATGGCCACATGCTGTCTGCAGACTGCAGACTGCACAAAAGTGCATTCTTGGCACCAAGATTGCAGTGTGCTACTGGATTCATGTTGCCAAAACCTCTGCCCCACCTGTCTTTTCACTGTCGTGCACGGCAAGCCACGAAGATACCAAACTAAGGAAATAACCTCAGTGTACTGGTGGAAAATACCATGTCAAAACAAGGAAATTGGACTAATATGTCATCAATTCTACATAGCATACTGAGGGAATTAAAATAATGGGCTGCCTCAAATTAAGGCCTGTTAGCCTCTGCAGCTCTCTAGTGATATTTTCAGTGCAGTATTTGTTAATTCGCAGAGCTGCTGATTTAATGACAGTAAAGGGTCTGAATTCTTTCTCCTTCACTGATGAACATGAAAAACACAACCGTGCAGTGTCATGGCTGCTGCTGTGATGTTGTTAACTAATATATGTTGGTTTCATCATCTCCTGGAGATGCTTTTGGTTTTTAATTGACAAAATGTAATAATGAACTTTGGGGGGGCTTTGAGGTTATGTATGTATGATTGACATGTAGCCTTAGATGATTACAGTCCAGCCTCATAATGTTTGTGTGTGAAAACAGAAGTAATTTCCTTTAAAATTAGATTGGAGGGTGTGGTGATTAATAATTTCACTCTCAGCCAGTCACAGTGATACCATCGCTCTGACACAGTGCCAATCACAGCGACGCATGATAACAACAACTCAACAAATGGAGAGAGACTTCCCCAGGAAATTGTGTTGTTGTCTGGATGGTGCAGAGCGGCACGATGAAAACACACAATACCTCATGTCTGCAGCCAGTGGTAGACGGTGAGGGGTTTTATTGAACTTGTACATTGAGGATAGAAATAAATAATAAAAAATGTTCATGAGGCCGTTTATATGACCACATCAATCTGACGCTCTTTCAGTTTTATACCTATTGTATCTCAGATCATATTGTAAAATGTTGACACAACAGCATCATAATGTCATCATAATGCATTTCAAGAATAAAACATGAAATGCTGTTTTTGCTAAAAAGAAATTTGGAAATGACACACAGGAGGGATAATCAAACCTCTCCCACTTACTCAACAGAATACAGAGTCATAATGTCCCAGCCTGATGTGTGCAGAGGTGCATGGGGTTACTCCGTAGGAGCCCCATGTCATTTCCACTTGATTTGAAAAAAGTAATAACTATTGGAGTTCTGCTTGTACTGGTGGTTGCTTTGCCATAAAATAGGGCCCTCTCTGTGTTTGCATCATATTTGTATTGTGCCCAGTTTTCTAGGTACTAGTGTTTTTAGCTATACATCATCCCTTTCATACCTTTCTGTGAGGCATGTAGGTTATGTAATAACAGCAATGGATCGGACATTTGTTTCCTGGGTTTGCTCCTCAGACAGTGCTTCTCACTGGTCTTTTCTGTCTGGGAGAAGAAAAATGAAAAGCTGAGAAATAACCAGTCACATATGAGGTTTTGAGCTGATTCTAATCCATCAGCTAAGGTCTGGGCCTTCATACTACTTTTCTGCTGTTGGACCAATGTATTTCAAAAGTCGTGTATTCTGAACTAGCAGCATCGTTTTACAGGTTTACCAGGTTTTGCCTGTTTTCCTTAAAGACCCTCTCCGATGTTTCACCTTGTTAACATGTCTATGTGATTTTTCTTTATATAATACGAAACATATCATGAGCAAAATAACACCTTGGCTGAGTATTTCTATCTTGGAACTGCAATGAACCAATGAGAATCTCATAAAAACAGATTCAGACAGTCAGGGATTCATATGTCACAAACCTAAGAAACCAATCCTGTCAACTTGTCAGTTGAAAATAAGCAAATAAAAGATGAGTATGCTTACTGATATGTCTGCTAGTCACTGATTTGGTTCACAACAAACTCCTCATCTGAGTCTGGGTCTGACTGAGGCTCAAACATGTGACACAGAGGAATAAGATATATTACAGGCTTTGGATACACACACATTAGGCTACTTGTTGGTTGGATACATTCAGTGTTGGTTTTAGTCTTTTTATGAGATTATTGACGATAACTAAATATAGAATATCAGCAGCCGTACGCTTTAAAATTACTTTTCATTTAGCCTCTGTCACTCACCATACAGTGGTGTATGCTAAAATGAGGAATTAATTATGCTCTTATCACTTAACACATAAGTCTCTTGAAAACTTTAAGAAGCGTCATGGATCATCGGGCTCTCCTCCCTCACTCTTTATCTCCTCCTGCTCACCATGTATTTGTTTTACTCTCTCTCTTCCCCACCATTTGAACCCAGTCAGATTCATGAATATTAAAAAGGACATTGGATCCTGAGGGCTTCCTCCTCTATCTCCATCCCTATGCCTCCTTCCTCTCACTGTCTCTGTCTTTGTCTCTGCGTCTTTGTCATTTGGGGTGTCTTCTGTCTCGGTGAGCCTGTCTATAATCCAGTCCTTTTACAGATGCCTACTAATGCAAAGCCACTCAGCTGTTGGGACAGAGATGCTCAGGACACATGCATAGACATGCAGACACATTTAAATTAAACACTAAAGGCCTGTGTACTTTTTGCAATATTGAGCTATCCCATAGGAAGGACGACAGTTTTGTAAGAAACATGGTGAAATCATTGGTCGTCAAATTTGAATATTATATAAAATATAAATATTTTGTCTGAAAGAATCCTTATCAGATCCACACACATCACATGAACACACACACAAAAAACAAAATTTTGGTCATTTTCAGTAAATTTGGGGTCTATTTTAATTCTGTGGTGTTCACTGTCAAAAATGACCAGCCAAGGAAAAGGAATGGGCAATATTGTTACAGACCTCCTCCGATGAAAATCAGAAAAAAGTTTTTAACTTTCTTAACATCTCCATATGATGTTTTTTTGTCTATATAATACAAGGCATATCATGAGTAAAATAAGCTGTTAACACCATGAGTTTTTTTCATTCAGTATTTTCACCTTGAAACTGCAGTGAACCAATGGCAGTCTGAGAAAAATGGATTCTGACAGGTAGGGACGTTACAATCCTTAGGAACCAATCCTGTCAACTAGCGGGGACAGGGGGTGGGCAAAATAAACCTGAAACCTTGTGTGAGCAAAGAGCAAGAGTTTGAATTTGCATAACCACTAACACTGTGTCAACTACTGCCAGTTACAAGATAAAAAAAACTACACTTACTGTTCTGATACATCTGCTAGTGGTTGATTTTGGTTCACAACAGACTTGTGTTGTGATACTCTCTGCTCTTTCACCTGTCAACCTAGTGCAAGGAGTGGTGGGAGGCGGGGCATAAAGCCTGATCCAGATTTCTCAATGAGGAAGTAAGCGTAGATGTCCTTTTTTTCACTCTAATGTGGGAAAACTTGTTAAACAAAATATTAATCATTGCATAGGATTTTTACTGAGTTTAAAACATGTTTGGAGAGGAACTTGAAGAGAAAAGTGTATAAGATTGTCCATCTGTGAAGTAGACACACGCCCTTCCCAGGCCCCACACACACACACACACACACACACACACACACACACACACCTTCCAGGCAAAATATTATACCTATAGGTTATGAGAATACTGTACTATATGAGTTTCACTCATATAGTACAGTTCCTTCCTCGCAGCACTAATCCTCCACCAAATCCTCCTTAGGGCTTTGACTATGTTTTTATTCTGTGTGTGATAGTAAAGATGCATTGGAAGAGGAAGTGTCAGAGGTTCAAAGACAACACTCAATATGATCCAGAACATGACACAACTGATGAGGAACAATCAACTGAAGAGCAGGAGGGCCCTTCTAACCTGTAACCTTCCACTCACAGAGTGGGAGACTGTTAACTGAGAATGTTAGTAGGATGACAACAAGCAGGAGTGGACTGAAACAATAATTCAGGTTGGGATTTTAACGCCACCCCAGCACCGCCGCAGCAGCTAGCTGTCACACACAGGTGAAGTGAGCGTTGTGGCTCAGACAAGGCAGGTTGGACCCCTAGATTCATGCTCTTGATGCCAAATTCTGACCGTACCATCTGCTGCCTCAGCAGAAATCCAGATTCCTCAGACCAGGTTGTGTTGCTCTAGTCGTCATCCTTTCAGTCTTAGTGCTCACTGTGTCCACTGCAGCCTCAGGTTTCTGTTCTTGGTGACAGGAGTGGAACCTGACGTGGTGCTCTGCTGTTTTAGCCCATCCATCTCAGGGTTTGACATGTTGTGTTTTGAGATGAGATGTTTTTGTGAGCTTTTTGTAAATGCTGGATAGGAGACCAGCCTCCGTCTCTGTCACCTGTAGCCCTGCAGTATCTGCTTTTTTTCTTTCAGAAGATTTAGCGGAGGTGTTCCTACAAATGTTGGCATCCACATTGTCTTGTTGATAGCAGTAATGATCAATAAAAGCATCCAAGTCTGACAGCCTCTGAGGACAGTCCTCACTTAAAATGCTTGGGATCACAGGCCAGAAGTGCAGCATGGTGCCACAGGAGGCAGAGAGGGCAAAACAATGGCTGCAGCTGGAGAGAGAAAAGTTCTGGATCAGACATCTGGCACAGACGGAGCCTGATCATCCCGACAGACACACTTGTTAGAAGAAATGAAGAAGGGACCTGCCTGAAGATGAGCCAGGGAGCAATGTGCATATATTGTACAAGCCTTTTACATATGTGTGTCTGCTTTGCATGTTTCAGTTAGAGCCTAACAAAGCTGCACAATGTAATTTTGTTTGGTCCATAATCCTATTAACATTAAAATCTTGTTTTATTGTTTTGAATTATGAGACTTTGTACATGTCTTAAACTGTAATTGATAATGTAGATCTAAATATTTTTTTTATTACATTTAATATAATTCTTTCTTCATATTGTTGTTCTTTGTGCTTATAAATGATTTTAATATCTTTCTAATTTCAATCTTACATTAACAGCAACATTCACTAATATGCACTGTCCCTGTAAAGGTCCCATATTGTATAAAGGTAGATGTCCATGTCTTTTTGATTATAAAGCAGGTCTAGGTTCTATATTAATACAGTGAAAGTATCAAAGCCTCAGTCCACAGAGAAATGTACACAGCCTGTATTCAGAAACTGAGCCTTAAAAAATGAGCCATCAGGACTATAACTATAACTGTAACTTTGTGATGTCACAACCAAACAGTCGTTGCTCTCAGCCCCGCCCCAAGCCCCGCCCACCATCGAACCTTGCAGGATTTGGTTTCACTTGGTGTTTACCTGAAATCTGCTATATTTTCATTCAATCACTTAGAAAACAGTCAGCCAATCAGAAGAGGCGCTCAGCTCTCTTCTGATTGGCTCAGTGGCCTGTTGTTGCTAGAGCTCCAGAGAGAAGCCTGAGAGAGGAGATGTAAAACTACACTGAGATGGTTTTAGTTCTTTAAAGCACAAATATATCTTCTGATGGAGATCAACACTTCAGATAAAACACAGGAAAATATAGGACCTTTAAATAAACATATAATTTCGTATTTCAGATACAAAATCCCACATATTCAAATTTTCTCTATTTCTAGTCCTAAGGTGTTTGTTTCTTCTTCACTTTCTGACACACAGTTTCAGTCTCTGACACACACACACACACACACACACACACACACACACACACTGCTGGGTAACATAACAGTGTGTTGACATGCGGCTATGTGCCGAGCAGGGGTCAGGATTGCACTCTGCAGGTCAGGGCCAGCACATCTGTCACTTCACTCCTCCACTGCCAGAAAGGGAGGGATGAATGGATGGAGCAAGAGAGAGAGTGTGTGAGAGAGATGGAGAGAAAGTAGGAGGAGGAGAGGGACTGTTGTTCTCGGCAGCTCTCAGGTTTGAATCACCGTGTATGAAAATGAACGCAGTGCCCAGCTGGAGAGAGAAAGAGAAATGATATAAGCCATAAATCTTCACTCACTTTTATGAACCACAAGTTCACATCCATCAGGCATTTAAACATTTTTCCCATTTAGTCTCAGCTGAGCACGCTGACAACTGCTGATGAGTTTTTTGATCATAATGACAGCTGTTTCACACCCTGATTTGTCATTAAGCCCGTCTCTGACAAGCATTATGAGTATAGTCATAAGCCCTCTCATCTGTGTGTGTGTGTGTGTGTGAGAGAGAGAGAGAGAGAGAGACAGAGAAAATGAAAAAATCTAAGTGTGCAGGTGTCAAAATTACAGTGGCTTTAGTGAGGTTGTCTGAGGCTCTGTGTGTGGACATTTGTATGT
Source organism: Trachinotus anak (assembly GCF_046630095.1). Classification (NCBI taxonomy): domain Eukaryota; kingdom Metazoa; phylum Chordata; class Actinopteri; order Carangiformes; family Carangidae; genus Trachinotus; species Trachinotus anak. The sequence goes on along the minus strand of NW_027273854.1, from coordinate 24,668,725 downwards.
TTGTGTGTGTGGGTGTGTGTGTCTGTGCGTATGATCATCCTCCTTTCTGTTCATTGCAGTGTTCAGTCATGCATCCCACATCTGGCTGGCTTTAGATCAGCTTTCAGCTCGACATTCCCATTTGATCCCGTTCCAGGTCCTCGCCTCAGCACAGAAGATCTTAGTAATCATGTTATGGCAGAGGATCAGCCGGTGCTAGAGAAATCCTGATCTCATGTTTCCTGCTCGTAGACTCACATATATCATGTATCATAAAAAAAAACCAACATATGCTTTTTAGTGAAGGCCTACCATCTACTGATGACTGTCGGCTAAACCCCTCCCTCAAATAGTGATTGTCCAATCACAGCTTAGCAACTGAAACTATAGGCATGGCAGGTCTGTCAAGCTTTGTGTTTCTCCACGTGCTGAAGCACTGTGTGCATGAGGCTGTAGTAACAGACTCACATTAAGGGTTTGACGGTTGAGCGAAAGTGTCAGGAAATGGCTCAAACTGTATGGTTGTCTGCTCTAATGTAAGCTGCAATTGCTAACATGTCAGGCTAATTCAGTGTAGACAGATGTTAGCAGCTCTGCTCCACTCTTAATTGGATTTAAGGAAATTGTACTCCAGCAACCCCCAGCCAGCGTCAGCAGTGTTTACTGCTGTGAAAAGTGAAAAATATGAACAGGTAGGCTACGCAGCTGTCTGATCTTATATTCCACCCTACTGCATGTTCAATAGTAAAGCCAATTCAACACTGCAACACAGAAAACAATACAATAGTACTTGGCCCAAATGCTTGTTTCCCCAGTATATGCCTGCTCCCACAGCTTGAATCTGGCCCATACACAGCTGATGCCACTTCCACATCTGTACCAATTCTGGCAGAGACACAGCTGTCAGTCAGTACCTGCCCAGATGTGGAAGTATATGGACGAGACTCAGGCCGAGAGCCCAGACATATGTTGGGCCAGAACTTTCATTCTGCTATCTGGGGAAAAATGTTACTTCTGGGTGTTCCATACGGATCATCAGACACTACCTTTGTGACTGGGACATGTTCATATTTAAGATTATTTTTGCAGTGTTCTTGTTTTAAAATGAGTCATCTGGAAACATTAAAACCCTTCAGTTACAGACATTTCTGCTACACACTCTTAGACCTCCTGCCAGCGTGTGCCCTGCCTTTCCTGCCACTACCCTGCTGAGTTTGTTGCATGTCCAGCCTGCCTCCCAGGTGCAGACTGTGAGCCTGTTTATGCCACAGTTTCAAGTAAAGTGCCTTTAATTCAGCTGCATTTGGGCCCTTTTCCTTGTTGCAAAGTACCTGAACTGTGACAGCTGGTCCGTCTTTGTGGCCACATGCTGCCCACACCAGCATTCAAAATGTGAATTTTTGTAGCCAGATATGTTGATGTAAATGGAATGGCTATAATGAACACATATTCAGGACTTTGACAAACAAATGTATGCAGTTGACCAGCAACAACCTGTCTCAACCTGTGACTGGACATAAAGATGGCTCACGAAAAGTGAAGCCAAAACAGCTTGATCGCCCCCTGGTGGCCCGCTGCATAATAAGTCATAAACCCCCACCCCCTCCATGTTAGCAGATGGGACATAGGTCAAATTAACAAATCAAGCTTCACATCAAATAATGGTTTCTGTCATTTTAGGTAGTTCTTATCAGGATGATGTTTGTTCAAGTGTTCATTTTTCTTATAAGTTTAGTTTTAATTTGATATTTGCTGCTATAAAATGGGAGTGTGACATTATGATTGACAGCTCTGATTGACTCACGATTGGGTCAAGTGGGTGAGTGGGCGGGACCTTGATATAGCTCCCTGCACCACTCCATTATCACTACTGTGCAGAATCTGGCTCCAAATAATGTCACCAGGGCAAGATAGCATGACAGTCATTAGTCTCAACAACGCTGACCCTTATGGGAACAGAGAGCTGAGGAAGATATTATCATGTTAGCACTTCTGTACTATTTTGCCACTGGACTATAAACTGTTCAACAAAAGAGACATAGTTATGACAGAGCAAATATGTCTCTTGAATAAACTTATTGGCCTTGAGGCTTTCTGCTTCTCAGGTTATCAAATTTTAGATAATACCTAGAAAATAGGTCCACACCATGTTGATTAAAAATATACAGTATATGTATATTTAATAACTAGAGGTTTGGGCCTATGTTGAGTTGTTTGGTTGATGCTCCCGAACACTGTAGGCTGCTGCATGGTGATGATTTTCCCTTTAAAAATCTTTGTTAATACTTGCAAATAACCTTCAACAATAATATAAAAAAATACTGGATATTCAAATGCAGCATGAGAGATAGTATCAAGGGCAAATAAGTTACTGTCCAACATAAAAATGAAGCTTTGTCTTACTTGGCAGATATTTGAAAAATAGTACATCATAAAATGAAATAATGTAAACTTAAAAGCCATACAATTAAAAGGGACAGATATTTCTCCGCTCTTCAGGAGGGCTCCCATTCTGGCATGTTTACGTCTCAGTCTCCCTCTTCATACACTGATGTCAGTGTGAAGACAAGGACCATCACAGGGCCGTCTATATTTATAACTCACCTACCATGTTCATCATATTGCTTCAAGTGGAAGTGTGTGGATTTAACAGTAGTTCAGGTTATCTGACGTGGGGTTGTGTGAGATGCTCTATAGTCAGGTGTGTTACCTGCCGTAGATTCAGATCAGCGTGCTGCCAGTTTAGAGAAGCAGCAGGAGCAGTGGTGCAGAAGCTGAGTGATGCACTGCTGTGAGCAGGGTCAGCAGGAAAGCAAAATTTAGCCACTTGATGTGCACACTTTATTTTGAATGTTTTCATCACTTCATGCTGCCAAACAGCTCTTTCATTTGGAACTAGAACTATATTACTACGCACAAGCGCACCTGTGGCGTGCACAGTACTACTCCACAGTTCAACTCTTTGAGTCAGCTCCGGGTTAGTGTGTAGACCACAAGTCTGAGAGAGAGAAAAATCTGCTGGTGTGGAGTTAGAGAGAAGTGAGATGATCAGACCTCTGTAGCCCACTGCTTGTCTGTGCTCCAGACTAGAGGCTCCAAGCTACATTGGCTGCTACTAGCATAACACGACCAAATCTCAGACTGAACTGCTGATGGTTGACTGACATTGTAGTTAAGTGGTGAGAGAATCAATGCGTTTATGTATAAATTTGTCTTGAAATGTGGTCAGAGCTTCATCTACGTTAACAAGCACACTATGAACAAAGATAATCTATTTTAACTAATAACATAATTGTTGTTCTTTGTTCTTGTCTATATTGAAATCATCATTCAAACGTTCACAGAGTAGGTTGGGGAAAAGTATGTGACAAAAGCTGGGTGGAGTCAGCAGTTATCAAACCTGAAGTCCGGTCGATGACACAAGATTGGAGGTGTGTGTTAAAGCTACTTAAGTTACAGATCAGGAGTAGTTTGGCTGCAGTGTAAACACCACACTGGGTGAATGAATGATCTGGCAAAGACAGGAGAGGAGACCCAAGGTTAAAATACAGCAGCTGATGAGTCCTGGATTGGCAGATGAGTCTCAGGTGTACACACGCGCACACACGCACACTCAGACAGACAGGACTGACAACAGATAGGTGACAGACAACACACAAAAGGAGAGGGGAAAGCATGGGAGAACTAACACACACAGAGGAGGGGAAAGAGAGGAATCAATAGAGGAATAAATAGTTGTTGAAAATGTTCCCTTGCCAATTCACACAGCTTTTAAGTCTTGTATTGTTAATCTCCTCTGTCAGCATGGAATATTTCTTCTTTACTTGTTACCCCAGACAGAAGATTATCCAGCAACTGTCCTGTAAAGAAACATCTGCTGATGTGAACCATGGACAAAATCTCAGTGAACTTACAGTCAAGATTTTCAGAAAGCTACAAGTCATCTCAAAGAGTTTAGATCTTCATCAGTCCACAGTCAGACAAACTGTCTATAAATGGAGATGATTTAGTTCTGTGGGTGTTCTCTTTAGAAGTGGCCGCCCAACACAGAATGATCAACCAGGTATAAAAGAGGGGACAGTGGCTTTGCTCTCTCACAGCTCGACATCATCGATGGGAAAATGAACTCCCAAGTTTATTAAGTCTCTTACAGAATAATCTCAGGTTGGATGTCCAGCTGCTGAAGCTCAGGAGAAGCTGGTGATGCAGGAGAACTATGATCCTGAACAACAAAGAAAATCTACTACAGAATGAGTTCAGACAAAGAAAATCCACTTTAATCCAGTAGAGATGTTGAGGAATGAGCTGCTCACACCAGACATCCTCAGAGTCTGTCTGAGCTGATGCAGCTCTGTAGGAAAAATGGTCCAAACTTCCTCCTGAACTTGGTGCAGCTCTGATCAGCAGTTACTGGAGGAGCTGGTTCAAGGTTATTGGAGCCAAAGGAGGTTCAACTGTTATTAAATCCAAGGGTTCATTTACTTTTCCACCAGCAAGATTATTATTCCATGTTTTATATTAGATTATAGGCTAATATTAGGTTTCTGACTTAGATGAAGATCAGATCATATTTTATGACCAATTAATGCAGAAAAACAAGTAAATCCAAAGGAGTCACATACTTTTCCTTGCTCCAGGCTTTGACAAAGAAGAAGAATATGCTGAATAAATGATAACATAACTAAATCTACACTGTATTGTTATGTGAAGTCAGAACAACAAGACAAAAAGGTTGCAAACTACTGCTGTGTATTATAAGCAATGAAAACTAGTGGGAGGACTTTTGGACAGACTTTAATAAAGTCCATTTCTCTGCCTTAGTTATAATTGCAGATAATAACCTGGAGAGTTTAATGAAAGCTCTGTTTTAAGTCAGATTTTAATGACGCCATATGTAAATTCAGATCTCCCTAAACTCCCCATTTCTCCTGTCCCGTCATAATGAAGCCCATCTGCTCACTGTCTGCCTCTTTTTATGGTTTGATCTTGTGAAGCATACACTCTCTCTCTCTCTCTCTCTCTCTCTCACTCTCTCACTCTCTCTCTCTCTCTCTCACACACATACACACACACACACACACACACACACACTAATTACTGTCACTCTCTCCTTCTTTTTCTCCACCACCAGTCCCATCCTTCTGGGGTTTGGTGAACTCAGCTTGGAACCTGTGCACCATAGGGAAGAGGCAGTCTCCCATCGACATTGAAACCAGTCACTTGATCTTTGACCCCTACCTGACCCCTCTGAGGCTCAACACGGCAGGACGCAAGGTAAGGGCCCCCATCGTTTGGATGACCCGTCATCTGTCTTTGGTTTGAAAACTCTTCCTCAGGGGCTCGATGTATTTAAGGTCAGCGTGTGTTATAAGAGACACTGACCAATGAATTTCAGCCCCATGTTTGGAGACAGAACTCATTAAATGCTATGATTCAAGCAGGAGAGTGCTTCTCTGACAGCCCTGGGCTTTGATTCGTCACCGTGGCTGTGAGTGGAACGTGACACATTCTCCAAATCAAGATACGGAGAAGCCTGTCTGACAGACACTATGAGCTTTTCATCCATATCTGAGGGCTTTAAAGTTCCCAGCTGCATTTGACTGTACCAGGCTCAGGAGGCATTATAATTTTAGCCCTCTACACAGCAATCACAGTTAATCTTTGCAGGAAATCCTCTCTAAAGCACCCTGACTCACCGTTAAAACACAGCTTTTGATGATGTTGGACATTGCATCCTGGATTAATTTTTGTATTTAGTGGTGTATTCTTGTTATTGGCCATATTTAAGTGAACTGATATCATACTGAGGTATTTGCAGCAGAGAGGGAAACTGATGATGGCCAGGAAAAAGTCACCTCAGCTAGAAAACACAGTTACGACTAGTTACATTGCCATGCTGTGGCTGTGGAATCTATTGTGATCTGAACAGTTGTGAGATTAAAAGATTAAAGTTCAACGCTGAAGCATCCTAGATAGCAAAGCTGATGTACAGTACGGTTAAATAACAAGTACTCTTAATATACTTTAAATATATAATACCAAGTACAAATTCTATCCTATTTTCAAATAGGGTTTTCTCTAAAATGAGATGGATTTCAGATTGAATCTTGATAACTGTGACAACTCATTTTCTGCTTGGGTCTGGTAAGGACAAAAAGTAATGTTTTTTGTTGAAAAAAAAGATGAAAGTTTAAAGCACAAAATCTAAGAAATAAAAAAAATACACCAATAAATTATCATCAATGAAGGGTGTTATAATATAAACTATTCTATAAAATTCTGGACCCTCCAAAGGCCACGGTCAAATTTTTTTTCTCTGAGCTACTTTTGTGTTCCCTTGCAATAAATTTTGCTTTACCTCTGATTCATAGAGGAAGGCCGAGCTTTGACACACAATGGATTTATAGGCTAATGTTATTGCAGACATCACTCTGAAGGACTGACTCAACACTATTCCTTTGAATCTGGGGAAATGCAGAAATTATGGTGAAACTGGGAGAGAACAAAAAAGAAGAGTTTAGAAAAAAATCAAAATCTGGTCTTTTAGAGGCTCCGTAGACAATAATTTAGCCACATTTCAAATTTATGCAAGAAAGCATTCGGTTACATAAAAGATTTTCACTACCAGATCCAAAAACAAAGAAAAACAATAATAATAATAATAATTCAAGAACATTTTGTCTACTTATTTGTTGTTCTCCATTTTGTCTTTTTGTTGCTGTCTCTGCTGTTCTGCTCATTTTCTATTTAATCTAATTTCTAAGTTATACACAGACACAAACCCAGTGAGCAGCGTGGCAGAGTTAGCATCACATCACTAAAATGTTTAGCAACTGGCTAACCTGGCTAAAACTGAATTTGCCCATAACTGCTGTCATCTCTTACGCAGTCACGTTAACCTTGAGTTAAACATAATAACATTGTTTCTTTGCTAACATACAGTAGCATTAGCTGCATGATTAGCATTAGCAAGTTAGCTGTGTAGTCTGGTAGCTAATGGTACAAATCAACTTTTTGCCAAGTTGAAACAAAATTTAGAAAAAAAGACCTTAAATGTAGTTGGCATTTGTAAACGTTTCATAAAATATTCTCAATAAAATCATAAAAAACAGACTGAGCAACATTTCCTGTTTTTTAGGCTCCTTTAACATTAGCCACAGAGCAGGGAAGTGATATGGAGGTAAAACATTTTACACTCCAACCTTTTAGATACAAATTAGAGAATTTTTTGGAGATAAAACCTTTTCTTCTTTCAGATTTTAGGGCAATTACTTTAAAAAATGTTAACAACTGAATAACTTTTTTCTACAAAAGGTAAGATTGAAGGTTATACCTCTAAGGTCACAATATTGTGCTAAACATCCCAGACTGATGATATCTACCAAAGTGGAGATTTTCTCACTAGTTAAAAATATTAAATGAATAATAATAAATTAATGGTGATAAGTTACATTATTCCAAAATGTTGCAATGCCTTTTTTTGTTCTGTGTCATTTTTGACATTTAGGGCCTTTTTCCTTTAGAGCAGTTCATAAAATATTAATTGAAATAATAATTCTGCGTGTTACCTACAATAATCCAACATACCATCCCGAAAATAAGCTGGACTTCAAACTGAAGGCACATTTGACTATAGCAACATCTCTTGCTCCTATTTTGAAGAAAATATGAGTGATAAATCATTATTTCACAACATCATGTCTTTATGAAAATTTGATCTTGTTGGGGGCTTTGATCTTGGGAAAGAACAATATGGTGCTTTGCAATTACATTTTAATATTCTCCTAAGAGATTTCCAAAATCCAGGAGCACTGTTCTCTCAAAATAGGTTCAAGGTTAGCTTTAAGGTGTTTCCTAGCTGCCCAGAAACAGGTGAATGTTAGAATACTGATAACTCCACTTCACGGCAGAGGATCCTGTCCTACAGAATAGTGACATTTCAGTTTTTGATGCACTTATTTGTGAATTGAAGAATAATGTAATACTATGGAGGCTGAAAAATGACCAAATGTGACAGATTATCAGAAAAGTCAAACTAATTAATTAATGCATTAATAAATGATAATCTTGGTAAAAATAAATAAATTAATAAATACATTTTTTTAAAGAAATGTAAAGCTGTTAACCTATTCTTTACATTGGCTGTAAAACTCAAAACTGCCTTTAACATCCCTTAAAGTATTGACAGGATATCAGCTTCAAGGCACTGCCTCATAAATGCCTTTTCCATTGTCTTCTTCAAGTGTCTGGTTGAGGTGGAAGGAGGGAAAATATTGTGTGTGATTTTATATTGAATACAGACCAAAAAATAAGTAATTCATGTGCATAAATGATTAGATCAAGACCACATATAACTAAATCCTGCACACTAATTATTATTTGAAAAGCACAAATTATTGAATTGGCTGTGCAAATTAGTGTGTTTTTTCTCCATGACACCTCCCTGGCTCTGTACTAGTATGTAGGATTCATGGGGATTTATTGGCAGAAATGGAATATAATATTCATAATTATGTTTTCATCAGTGCATAATCACCTGAAACTAAGAATAACTGTGTTTTCATTAGCTTCTCCATGGAGAGCGGGCCCTCCTTCACAGAGCCCGTTGTAATGCCATGTTTCTCAGTAGCCAGAGAGAACAAACCAAACACTGGTTCTGGAGAGGGTCTTCTGTATTTTTTACCAATACCTGAAGATTTTCAGACATGCTTGGAGAAGGAGGAATGAGGAGAGCGGCATTCAGTTGGTTTATGTATTTAAATTTTTAGTTATGAATTTATTTATTTATAATTGTCATTTTTATATCCTTCCTGTATCCTTCCTATACTGTAGAAATGAAGTCAAGAGTGTGTATCACTCTTGACTTCATTTCTACAGTATATTTACATTTATACAGTAAACATAGTCAAACAGAGTGAATATATAATATATACAGCAACAGAATTATTATTTGATAAGCAATGGTCATCTCATATTAAAATCAATAATTAAAATTTTGTGATGAACATTAAGTATTGTTGCTCTGATAAAAAAAAATAAAAATAAAAAAAAAAATAAAAAAGATAATAATTGGATAAAGCTGTTTTCATTTTGTGTGTGCTCCTGACTTTGAACTGCTAATATGGGTCTAAGTCAAAAAATGCTGGATCCTACATTTCCCAGAATTCAACTGATTGCATTGTTTGTTAACCCTTGCCTTCCAGCTAAATATCCACATCTTTCAATCTCCTCTCTCCCACTTTGAAACACGAGTCTTGCTATGAATGTGTCGTCTCCACACCTAAGCTGAGATAACTCTGGTGACATCACTATGACATCATCAGGGTTATTTTTTTCCAGAGCCACAGTCAACATTATACAATATTACACAGGCTGAGTTTGTTTTTTATGCATTACTGCAGTTCAATATATTAGTGTTTGAACATTTTTGCCTTCACATTGTGTCACTCTCCTGTTTAAAAGGTTGTAGACGAGGTCAGACACAGAGAGGGGTGATCACTAACAGGAGAACTGTTATATGACAAAGCCTGGCCACTCATCCACTTAGCTATCACAATTTATCTAGCATCTTATCTGAGGTTTTGTATGAAAAGCAGATATATTAGATCCTACAAGCTCCAAAATAAAGCCTTAAAACCCCTGTCAGCTCAAAGACTTAAGGTGTGGTACATCATTACCTTTAGAGAAAGTCAGGTGTTTCCTTTTGCTTTGAGATTATTAAATAGTTAAATTGGGACATAATGGGGCTCCGGAAATATAAATCTGACTCAAGCACAAGCATTTAGTTCTAACCTGTCCTTTCTTTTGTTACATGCTAATACCACGCTTCTATTATTTAATTTGCTAGGGGCTAAAACTGTTGCACAGGCCACAAAGAAACCTAGAGGGAACATTAGCCCCATCCGTGACCTCTTCAGAAAGTCTTATCCCTGTAATTCCCTCTGAGACTCACTCATTGTGATGAGGACTAAGAAGTGCCACAGGGTGAGCTCCCTGTTATTTCCCGAGAGAGCAGTGTCAGCCACTAATCATGGCCGCTGCGGCACGCTGCAGTTCAGACGAGGATGGCTCGAGATCAGATGAGCGTCATCAGAAGCTCAGGCTCTTCTAATCCAAACCACTGGGGAATGTAGGTCGCCCAGGCGAATGAAAAATCTGGATTATTGAAACACTGTGTTAGAGCTCATTTGAAACACATTTGCATGGACTTTCTGTTAATATGCGTAGAAATGCACATTGCAGTTTCCTTCTTGGTCTATTTTTTAAAAATAAGAAAAATAGAGCAGTTTTACTGTGTTTGTAATTAATTATCTTTGTATGTGTGTGTGTGTGTGTGTGTGTGTGTGTGTGTGTGCGTGTGTGTACGTGTGTTGCTGGAAGGAGTACAGGCACAGGCAGGGTGGAAACAAACACAAACACACAGAGGCAGGCAGAGGTAGTGAATCACAGGACAAAAACTGGCCCACAGACGTAAAGGTGGAAAGTTCAGGAAGGTGATACAAACTCAGAAAATCCAAAGTAAGGTAAAAAAAAAACAAAACGCTGCTATGTTTTCTTTTTGAAACGCATCTCTTCTACTATGTTTTTGCCCGGCGTCCACACTACTCCAGAGTTTTCCAGCCCCGAAAGCAGAGACATTTGGAAAAGCTGCTGGCCTCGTTTTAGTTTGAAAACTCTGGGGTTGCGTTGTAGTCTGGATGGGCAAAAACAGAGACCTCTGGAAATGATAACAGAGACACCCCCAGTCACTGCCTGATTGGGTTTATCATCCATGCTGATGAAAGGAGCTTCAGTGCTTCCTATGTTATCTCCTTTAGCATAGGATACTAGGGGCATATACTATAGTACATTATCTGTATTTGATTGTGTTGTGTGTATTTGCAGTACACGTGTTGTCAAATTGATGAATATGTGGTTTTTTGTGTTGCAGTGTGTTGAGCTCTCAGGGTCACTGTAGGATACACTGGGCCTTCCTTTACAAAAGGAAAGCAGATAATGCTGTCCCATAGTTCCTTGCTGCAGCAACAATTAAAATGACGCACTGTTGCAGTTTTACCACGGCAGACCCACGTAAATGTAGAAACAGAGAAGCTGACACGATCTAAAACTTGTGGAAATCCTTGTATGATTGGAAGAGCTCCAAATCCATTCTCTAAAAAAATGTATTTTCTTTACTTCCTTGGTTTAATATAGCCTCCTTATGTCTTCATATAATTTAAGGAACTGAGGCTCCTACTCAGTTCCTTATTTTTTTTATAATTATTTTCATGGCTCAAGTCTTTCTGCAATTATTTCTTTCCTGTTATCTTATTTCAACTTGTCAATCCTGTTTGTTTTCTTTTTGTGGTTAAGAGAGGAGTATATATATATATATATGTTATACAAAAAGGTTTTGGTTTAATAAAGCGTCTACTTTAGATGCAGTCGGATTCTCTCCACAGTGCTGTTGTCTTTTCCTAAATCCTTATGAATGCTTCCTCACATCTTTCCCTGACCTCATGACGTTTCCATTGAGGTTAAAGAAAGGTTGTAAGGAAAGGAGATGTGTAATTTTCGAAGTAAGGGGAAGACAATAGGTGCGTTAGATTTTATGCGGGCTGCGCTGTGCCGGCTTGACGTGATGCATGCTGGACTTAACACAATGCTGGCTAGAAATTCTATCTGACTTTCACTGTGCTGTGCAACATCACCATGTCACACGACTTTAAAACCTTGTGACAGCATCCAGCTGGTCCACCATGACAGCGCTTTGTCCTGATTGGCTGAATGCTTCACTGACACGCCTGACGTGTTCTACGTTTTTATTCTAAGAACTTCAGATTGTCTTTTATAGTTCTCTCACTTTATTTGATATCCTCCCTCTGGAAGCTCATTTTAACATACGGGTACCAACATTTCCAGCAGAAAACTGTGAAAACTGTTTAGTTCTGGTGTTTGTTATTGTGAAAGAAGTTATGTTCTTATAGGTCATAATTTCTATTTTTTATATTTCTTTTCTTTCCACCCTCCTGGAAACATGGTGGCCCTTTTTTTTCCTCCTCATAAATGTAAGAGATGACGTATATGCCCCTATATCAAGAGTGATGTTGCCATATATGTTGCCTACAAGTGGATTTATTATTATCACATGTAAACATCCTCTGGATATTTCAAATGGAACATAAAATAGCAGCTTATCAGTAGCAGTTAGCTGTAGCAGTTTTTTTTTTCCTGTTTCACTCAACGACTGAATATGACTCTTCAATAAAAAGCCCTGTTATAATGATGTAATGTGTTCAGCTCTGTGCTTGGATCAGGGACTGAGACATTAACAGCCTGTGACTCTATGCTGTAAAATCTCTTAGCACCTTTCCATCCCCTGAGGGGGGTTCCTGTCCAAAATGGTTTTAGACAGAGTGCTGCGTTCACAGTCAGGCTCCAGGGGGCCTTAATCCTGCCATGCATCAAAACCACAATCCATGCTGCTTACCCCACTAGGTTTAACTGGACCTGTCCAGTGGGACAGGTGTTTTAATGCAGGCTGTGTGCTTCTTTATTTAACAGTAGGTCAGAATATTCAGTTCTTCATTGGCAGCCAGGCCAGCTGTATTATGGGACGGTCATGTTGGATTTCATCAGAGCTGCTTGATGAATTGTGAAACCATGTGCTCTGGCTTCTGGTCAAATTAAAAGGGTACTCCTCCTAACCCTAAGCCTATCTTACACATTGAGATCAGCTTACTTGTCATGAGAAGCATGAAGAACTATTCTGTCCCCAAACAGCTGTATAATGACCGAGAAGTCTCAGAGAGAAGAACCTGAGTGATGTGACACTGTCTGTTAACTAGAGCTGTCAATTTACTTTCAACCACATGTCACTGGCTTCATTCAGGACGTGGAGCTGGGTCAGGCACTGACATAAATGTAAAAATATAAAATAAATGCTAAACTGTGGTGACATGGGAACGGGGCGAGATTGTAACTCCTGTCTTGGTTCAAGATTAAACTTCAAATTGATTTGACTTGTTTCTCCTCAGAGTAACAGTCACTTCATCTGTCCTTGGGTCTTGTATATCAGCAGTAGCATCAGAAATAAATGTGTGCGTAACCTAGGAATTGTGCTCTCTTGTGCTTGCATGTCAGCCACCTAACCTGAAAAGATCAGTATCTCACATTCAATTATTAAGATTATTAAAGAGCCATGCTTCCTTAAAACAAAAATCATGATCAAGATTAATAATAATCATAATGTCAGGGTGTCCTGGTAGCATACTTGTTACAGCACATACCACATATCTTACCACAGCATGTCATTCCCTCTCTCCCCTGCCTTTCAACACTCTCTTTACTACCACTCTAGTTTACCACCATAAACTAGAGACACCAAAAAAAAAAAAACTTTAAAAAAAATTAAAATAAATAACAGTTACAAAATTAAATTGACCTCCCATTTGTTGCCAGCATGAAAAACTACTCCCCTATGTTGTTAATATGATCTCACTGGATTATTAATTTCAAATATGAGTTATGTTCAGTGATTCTTTTCATTACTTGCCCTCAGAATCATAAAAGCCTGCACTGGTTTTGTTCATATTCATAACTGTGTAGTGTCTCCACAGACACTGCAGACACTGTGACTGATGTTCACTTGCTAGTGTTGGCTGGAGGCTCCATTATTTATCAGTGTGCCTGTGAAATTTTGTAGTAAATAGCCTACATTGATAAACCAGGCTAGACATGGACGTGCTTTGAAGAACTGATTAGCGTTAGTGTTTAAGACACTGACCACAAGCTGCAGCGCCTGCAGTGTAAGTCCAGCAGTGGGTCTTTCTCCCCCACTCCTGTCACCAATGAAACAGGATTTTGTCAAAAATCCCATGTAGCAAACAATGAGTGCTTTACACATGCAGTGCTGATGGAACAGGTGGTGGTGATTGTTGCTTCACAAGAGCCTCAGCTACTGTTGCGTTGACAAGACACAAGGTTATAATACGCCACAAGGCCCTGTCAGCTCAAAGACTGAAGGTGTGGTACATCATTACCCTTAGAGAAGGTGAGGTGTTTTTCATTTTGCTTTGCGATTATTAAATAGTTGGAAAGTGACAGTATGGGCCGGTTGCTGGTAGCTGGTTAGCATGTTGAATTCAGAGACAAGAGTTAACATTGGTGATGCTTTCCACCTCTGGAGACAGCTCTTGGTGAGTAGATGTTTGATGCGGAACTAGTGATATTTCTGGTAAGCAAACAGCCACTAATGTTGGGTATGTCGCAACAACAAAACTTACAAATAGGTTCTGCAAACATTGAGGCAGCATTGATGTCAATTCTCAAACCATTCTTTTTTTTTTTTTTAATTTGTCCTATAATTCCCCCAATTTCATTGAAGTACAATATGACATTGCTGAAGTACCCGTTTATAACAGCAGTAGATTCAACAAACACTATCTGAATGCCTTTTCAGGTGTTTTGGTGGTTTGTACATTTACTGTTTGCCCAGGATCTCAGGAGGATTTCCCAAAACTGACTTGTGCTAAATGACACTGGGAACCTATGAACCACCCATGGGTGCTAAACAATATACACACAGAACAGAAAACATATGCCGAATGTTCTGAATGGGTTTTGTTTCCACACCTTGCTGCTCATTTCCCTCTCCTGCAGAGGACCTCTACGCCGCAGCACTTTATCACACCCCAGAACTATAATGACGTACGGACTGAGTGTGGGTACCAACTGATCAGGCTACTGGCCAGAGTTAAACTAATCACATGCCATTTTTATCCAAAGAGTCTCACATTGCCATGTGTGCATAAATTAGACTGTGGCTGCACCTGGTAGGAGGAATACTGTTAATTCACCCAGTGTTAGTCCTCTGAGCTACACAGGACCACAGAGTTTGTGAGTTTGTGTCATTTGTCATTATATACTGCAATGTCTCGACCCAATATAAGCACACTGCAAGAATATTTTATAGTAATATATTCAGTAATCAGCCTTGGCAAGATTTGGCCTTATAAACTGCTTCTCTCCCCATCTACTCTTGACATCTGAGGAATTTCCAGAATTTTGTCCCACATATCAAATGAGTCTTCACATAACCAATTCCTTTTGGTGTGATGTGGCACATCTGCATCTGCATCTGAATGTGACTGCCAGTGATATTCAAGAGACAAATTAATCTGGTCTCATTACAGAAAGCAGCACCACTGCAGTAAGAGTTAAATCCTCTGTTTGAGCCTTGTTTCATGATTAATGCTCTTGTGCATCTGCTGAGCAAGAGCACATAGCATAGCCATCTGTCCTGGTGAGTGTGAGTGTGTGTGTGTGTTTGTGTGTGTGTGCGTTTGGGAGTATGCTGAGAAGAGAGAGGGGTGGAAAGCATGTGTATGGTGAGAGTTTGTGTGTGAGAAAATACAGCAAAGTTGAAGGCAAATGTGAGAGCATGTGTTGGTTGTGGGTGTATGTGCAGGTTATGGTGAAAAACTAAATTGGGCACATTTGTCTGTGTGTGTAGTGTAGTGTGCACCTAATCCAGGCCAGCCTCTCTTGTGCTCAAGCTTCTTGTGAGTTTCCTCAGAAGCTGCTGCACGACAGATTGGCTGTTTTGGCTCCTTCTGTCAGCAACAGATTTCGTTGTTGCTTGAAAGTTCTCAGGATACATTTACATACATTTTTACTGCACAAACTCAGCTGAAGAACTTGTACATTTGCCATCTTGGTAAGCACCAATGTGTTACTTACACAAGGCCTGTGCATCTGTTCACACACCTGTTGCTCTGAACAGGCACTGAATTAGTGATTTGCAGGCTTTAAGCAAAATCAAGCATGATTTATATTAAATAAAATAAATTAGATTTTGTAGAGAAATTTTACTGACATTTTGTTAAAGACCGAGCATAACACGTTTGTTTTTTTTAATAGTGTTAATTGTGTTTAATCCTGTGCCACCAAAGATTCTTTATTTTACACCATCACTTCTAGAGCGCTACGTTCTAGAATCTTTGGCTGCTACTATTTTGACTTACTTGTTGTCAAGCTGCCACAGACACTTCCTACAAAGATTTTACATGGTGGAGTGAGATACTTCATGGCAAGTCATGTCTATGGGAGAAAAAGTTGGACAGTTCCAGTCTGCATAAAGGGGTGTGTTGGGAGACCTGAAGTGTTTAAATCCAATGTCTGAATGGTCGTTGGTGAAAATCGAATGAGTTGGAAAATGAAAATATAACTTCCCCAGAGCTCGTCTACGGATAAATAAATTATCAGACGTCTTCATAATTACAGGTCAGACATGCTAACGTTAGCCTCTAGTTCTGACAGACTGACGGTTATGTGTTGTCAAGCAAGAGAAAACTGTTCTGAAATGCAAAATAATAGAATTTTAATTGTGTGATCAAACATGTGATTAACTATGATTAAGTATTGAAATTCAGCTTTTAATTGCAATTAAGAAAAAGTTAATTGTTTGACAGCCCTAATTAATAAACTATTTGCAACTCATCAAAAATCTATTTTTTCCTTAATTTATTAACTATTTAATTCAATTTACTTCAAAATTTATTATCCACATAAGCACAGAATGATAACTTATTTTACTCATTACACATTTACACATTCATTTTACTTTTTTGCACTTTCTGAATTTCTTTTATCTGCATTGTGTGCAATCATACCCTTGGGAAAATGGTCTCAGTGTTTAAAACAAATAACATTTAATATTAGTAGACTTGGGCAATATGCAGAATTTAATATCTCAATACAGTCTAGGCCAAATATAGTGATATATATGACAACATACAATATTATCATACATTTTTTATGGTGATAATGTGAAAAATGTTGCATGTGGCGAGAATATTTCCATATTATTGAATCTTAGCCCAAGCCTATTTGTACTACAGTACTAGGAATAACTAGCTCCAGCCTGCAATACATGCTACAAACCTAAATATTAAAGACCTGTTTACAGAATTCTCACTTTAATCAAACAGTTTGAAACATTAGCATTATCTTACACTAGCTAGCTACAGTTGATAAAATCTGCTGGTTGACAAAATTCAGGAAGTATTACTGTCAAATCCAGATGCCAAAATTGACTGTCAATTCAGAGAGGTGACTCTGCCATTTTCTTTCTGTAAACCACATGTGCCAGGTGAGAACCAGAAGCCGGACAGCTGTAGGGAGGGAATAAAGAGCGGCAGACTTAGTGAATTGTCAAACAAGTCCAAACCCAACTGTAGTCCCAGGAATAACATTTAAAAAAAAAAAAAATTTTGCTTTTAAATGTTCTAAAAAAAATCGCCAGTTGTTAGCGTTACCCTGCTTTCAGAAAATAGGATCTGTGACAAACAAGGAAGGAAGATAATCTTCACAAATGAACACCACTTTATTTTTGAAGCCTAAATATAATCGCAAGAAGTAATGAGAATCAGAATCAGAATCAGAATCGGTTTTATTGCTAAGTATGTTTCCACATACAAGGAATTTGTGCTGGTGGTTGGTGCAATTGGGGATCAGGGGGATCAGTGACAGTGGGGCTCTCTAGCCTTGTTGATGAGGCTAATAGCAGATGGGAAGAAGCTATTTTTGTGGCGAGAGGTTTTGGTCCTGAAGGACCGCAGCCTCCTGCCAGAGGGGAGTGTCACAAAGAGTTTGTGTCCAGGGTGGGAGGAGTCAGCTACAATCTTCCCTGCACGCCTCAGAGTCCTTGAGGCGTACAGGTCCTGGAGGGACGGAAGATTGCAGCCAATCACCTTCTCAGCAGAGTGGATGATACGCTGCAGTCTGTTATTGTCCCTCTCCGTGGCAGCAGCGTACCAGATGGTGATGGAGGAGGTGAGGATGGACTCAATGATGGAGGTGTAGAAGTTCACCATCATAGTCCTTGGCAGGTTGAACTTCTTCAATTGCCTCAGGAAATACATCCTCTGCTGAGCTTTCTTGATGAGGGAGCTGATGTTCAGCTCCCACTTAATGTCCTGTGTAATGGTGGTTCCCAAGAAGTGGAAATGAGAAGCTAATGTTAGGCTAGAAAAGAACTACACTGTCACATGACTTCAACGTCACCACCACTAAACTTCCTACTTGCACATTTCCAGGTCTTAGGACTCAGTCCTGTGGCAGACTAGACAAAGTCCAGGAATTTGACTTTGGACTTGCTGGTTTTGATGTGGGACTTTACTTCAGACTTTGTCCAACCCCTGGATCGGGATCCTGGTGTTCTAACTCCATCAGTCAGCTGATCAGTGCACACACTTTGAGCTTTGGGGATGGAGGAAGCAGCAAAGGTTGATGTGGTGTGTATCAAGTCATAGTCATCTGATAAACCCACAATAAATACTTAATCCACCTGAAGATACTAACCTGCTCATTATTCTTTGAAAGAGTGTCACATTTACTCTGTTGGTAGACTATCAGTCTTCCTGTACAAGCAGATAACATGGTTTCAGTGGTGAATGGTCATTAATAGCCAGTCAGCAGCTTACATCACGCTGAAGTCTGATATTTGTCAACTTGTCACCAAGTAACTCAGAAAAAGTCATCAACTTAATTTCCATCTGAAGCAGCGACAGATTGACCTTCACGTTCAGAGCAAAGAGATCCTACAGAACGGTACGATAAGAGACCTTCCAACGTGACAAACGACTGTCTTCACACAGACTTTGATGCAGCATGCTGACATTTTGCTAAGGGGTTAGACAGTACACGTGTGTGTGTGTCTGTGTGTGTGTGTGTGTGTGTGTGTGTGTGTGTTTGACAGTTCATTATTCATATCCTATCTCATGAACTGCTGCAGTACACAAACACACCTACACACAAACATATATTCACACAGAGAGACAGACACACACCTACTCGGGCCACACGGCAACTGATCTGTGATGACAGTCTGTCATTAACTAACCCAGAGACAATTTGAATTTCTTTATTCAATTTCATTTAATTTTGATGTGGCATTAAATCATAATATCCAGAGAGGTCTGTTAAAGGAGAAGCTGAGTTTCGAGGCCAAGATACAAATGACAGTTTTGTCTGTTCTTGCAATTAGTGACTGTGCTACATTTGCATCGTCCATTTAATCTGAATTGAACTTTGAGGAGCTTGTGCCCCTGTATGTGCTCACGCTGCAAGATTTTACTTTTAAATGAAATGTAATTAAGTTACATAAAACACAACAAACGTGAATGATAATTAGCCTTCCTGTTGTTACATGGTTCACTGCTGGAATACAGACGGGCTTAAAATCAAGTTCTTGGTTGTCATGGATACAATAATAAACATGTGGACTGTACCCTGAGCAGCCTACCTACCTTTATCACCATGGTTACTATAATAATGGTCATGTCTTGGTTAGGTTTAGGAAAATATCACAAATTGGGATAGAGTAAGTACTTCCTCAACATTAGATGATCTTTGTTGTCATAGTAACAATAACAACATTGTGGTTAACTTTCAAATGGTCACGGATAATAAAAACAACATAAACTGCTACTTTCACATGGGAATCGAACACCGCTCTCCTGTGTCATACTCCTGTGTTTCGTTGACTCATCTATCCACCCCAACCTCCTCCTGACCTAGACTTTGTCGCTCTATAAACTACGTCACCGCACTTTTCCCTTTGCTCCTTTCATAATTACTACAGCCACTAGATGTTGCCTAGCAACAAAACCTAACTATGGGTCATAATAACCTGCTGCACAAATGACCTATGTGCTTATTTTTTTTCAAGTCTCCTTGAAAAATTAGGTTGTATCTTTTCTTTCCAATAATTTTGCTGTTTTCCAAGAGGGGTTGAATCAATGGCAATTGGACTTGATGATGTTTTCCAGTTGCCCTCAATTCAACTGTTCGCAGATGACTGAGAATCTTTACAGTATGCTGTGTGGCCCGTGACACATTAGTGTCTCTTTCCGTCAGAATGCTGCTTCATATCCTACACTAAGATTATCATATGAATAAAAATGTTTTTTTAAACTTTTTAAATTTCTCTAGGATTGCATTATAGTTTTATGTTACATTAATTTGGCAGACAACTTTTTTTGACAGCTTCCAATAAGGACATTCAAACCACGAAGGAGCTAGAGCTAAATATCATCCAAGTTTGGCATCCAGTTTTTTTAAATGAGACTTACCCATGAGACATAAGTAGGTGCTAGAAAGGACTGTTGAGATGTCTGGAGTTGATCTGAAAGGGCGAGTTTTAAGCCAGTTAAAGATGGGCAGTGACACTGGGGAGATTATTCTACCACTGTGGGGCCAGAAGAGAGTCAACCAAGATGAGTGACCACAAGGTCAGAGACACAAAAACTACTTGGTTAGGGGCCGTATGAAAATGACTGGGTTGGGAGGGGGGCAGATTCCTATATTTGATTTTCCAAAAATGCAAGACCCCTCTTTGTATTGACAGTATTGTCTCTGACCCTTTGATTTGGAGAAACACTGCACTTCATTGAAGTTCTGCTCTATTCTATGAAGGACAATAAGGTGAAAAAGGGTTTGTTAGTAAAAAATGAGACACTGTGGAGAGAGAAAGTTTAATCACAGCTACTCTGGCATAGTCCCACTGGGTGGTTGATTTTGATGAGGAAAATGAAGCCTGGATACTTTATTGATCCCTAAAGGAAAACCACTGTGTTACAATTGCTCAGCATGCAGCTAGAAAAGAGGAAGTATATAAGTATAAAAGTAAAAACTACTATAAAACAGTAACAATAACTAAGGCTGTAAATCGATTTTTTTTCCTTAATCGCGATTAATCACTGAATTAAAACACTGAATTATTAATCGCATTTTTTTATCACATGATTAAAATTATATTATTTTGCATTTCAGAACTGTTTTCTCTTGCACAACGACACATAACCGTCAGTCTGTCAGAACTAGAAGCTAACATTAGCATGTCTGATATGTAATTATGAATATGTCTAGTAATTTATTTATCCGTAGACGAGCTCTGGGTAAGTTATATTTTTATTTTCCAATTCATTCAATCTTCACCAATGATGACTCAGACATTGGATTTAAACACTTCAGGTCTCCCAACACACCCCTTTATGCAGACCGGAACCCTCCCAGTTTTGCTCCCATAGACATGACTTGCCATGAAGTATCTTGCTCCACTACGCCACAAGTAAGGGTCAAAGAGGTCAAAATAGTAGTGCTGGTAACAGCAGCAATGACGGTGTAAAATAAAGAATCTTTTGCAGCACGTGATTAACACAATAAAAACAAAAAACGCGTTATGCTTGGTCCTTAATGTCATTGCGATTAACGCATTAATGCTGACAGCCCTAATAATAATAAATACACAGTAAGTGAAAAGAAAAATGTACACCATCTGGAGTCTCACACTAACATCAGAGTGGGTGACATTACACATGGTTGTCAGGTTAGTGGGGGTGGGGTGTGAGCAACAATCTAAGGCCCTGTTCACACCTGATATTAACATCTGTCTCAGGTGATCCGATCACAAGTGGGCAGTGCTAATTCAGGTGTGAACGCACCCAAGACACAGTGAGCGTTTGAGATCCAGTCACTCAGACCACATTCTGATTTTTTTTACTATTCCAAATACACTTATTTCACTGTAGAGCTGTGCACAGCACATTGATTCATTCAACCCCTCTGAACCGCTCTCTCTCTCACTCACTCACTCACATACACACACACACACACACACACACACACACACACACATACCTGTTCATTTGCATACGGAGAGGGGAAGTGAGATCCGATCAGAGGTGGTCCCTGGAGATGCATTTTAAAGCAGGTGTGAACAGACGAACTTAGAGCTGATCACTTGTGATTGGATCACTCAGGACGCATTTTGACGCCAGGTCTGAACTGGGCCAAGATGGCATGGTGGAACCCCCTGGATATGCAGCATGGACGTAGCCCCACAGCTAACAGTTCAATGTGCAGAGTGGCACCATCCAAAAGCCCTTTTCCTCTTTTCTTTCCTCTCTCAGATTTACACCACTGTTACACTTTACACATCTGCAAGTAAGGAAGGGTCAGCTAGGGTGATGTCAATTTCGTCAGTGGGGGGGTGTACGTGAGACTCTGGTGCGGACATCTGCGTACCAACCCATTGGTTATGTCCCTGCGACCTCTACGCTACACAGGTGCCAACTGCACATGAGCTGGAGAACAAACATGGACGCTGAGTTTGAAGAGAGTGTGAGGAGGTCCACCGCTGCCCTCACCTCACAGTTCCTCTTTTAAAGAATAAGTACATCAGACAAAGCAGCTCCTCTCCTTCTTGCATGGATGTCGCCATTTTGATTTGATATGTAGTGCGCATGATCAAGTACTAACATGCCTCCTGGTGGAGTATAAATGAAAACCACTACACCTCTGCAAACTGAGCCATTATTCCCGTCCACCTGTGACTTCCTGGAGCCGTGTTTCTCATTTAGTCTGTAGTCACTAGTTTAGTGTTTGAAGCATTTCAAGTGTTATTGCCAGCTCCTTAATACTGTGCACATTTTGTTGTCATCCTGTTCCGAATGTATATGTCTCCAAACTCGTGTCCAAATACTATGTGCTTCAAGCAGAATGAAAGAGATTCAAACTGTACGATCTTTTTTTGTGTGTTTTATGCAGAACTGAAACAAAGCAAATCCAAAAAATTCAATGATAAAAATACAACATGAAACATGAAAAATGCTGCAGTAAGGCATCGTTCCTGTTGGAGTGAATGTATCCAGCAGTGGCCTGAAAGGGCAAACCAAAACACCTGAACATCACGTTGCAGGATGAAAACAGCCCTTACCTTTCACAAATACCTAAGCTGACAAAGAAATGTGGAGGTCAAGGTCTGCTGGGTTACTCCCGGGTGTTTGCTTTGCTGATCTGACCTCAAGAGGAGTCTGCCCTATAGTCTAGGAGTCACAACCAGGATTGATTGTTCTGATTACCTGAGAGGCCACTGGAACTGGAACTGCATGGCATCAGTAACTCGCTGATTGTTGGTGCAGCCAAACTGTGTAGTAAACAAGCAAAAGGGTTTGGAATTTGGTCAAGCTAACACAGAGGTAATAAAGGCACGTTCTCAGATAGATTCTCTGTTAGTAATAGTAAGACTTTTGAACCAGCTGTAGATGTGATGCAGCTTCTAACTTCTACAGCCAAGTGCTGCTGCATTATTATTTCAAAGGTCTGATTCGGGGCAAGGACCAGAATCTGTTTTGTGGTGATTTAATGACAGAAAATTCAGAGACATCCAGGCTCTGATATCCTTGAGAAAATTATCTCAAATAGACAGATTTCAAAGTTCCCCTGGTTTCACAAAAAAATGAAGGTTCTGCAGAAATGAACAGGAGTTGTATGTCTCTCCACTTCATGCTGCCAAAGTGCAGTAGAGATGAGAGACGAGGAGGCATAAGTAAGAATAGAGCGGGCAGCTAAAAATCTGTTTGACTTGAGTGACAAGACTGAATGTCAAGAGAGGACCAAGAGAAATAAAATGAGGAAAAGAAAGAAAGGGAAACCGACTGAAAGGAAGTAATGATTAGGGAGAAGAGGGAAGCAGAGTGAAGTGGAGAACAGGACGAGGGAGAAAGAGTCACAAAACTGGAAGAGACAAAAAAAAAGAAGAGAGAAAAGAAAGGTAAGAGAATGAGAGTAGATGGAAATAGACAGGAGACGAGCACGGGGTCATTCAAACAGGGAATTAATCATTCTGACAGCCTATTTGCCTCCTCTCTCTGCCTTTTACACACACACACAGACACACACATACACACATTCACGCATACATTACATGTTCCCCCTCAGCCACTTACCAGCGTACAGTCACAGCAGAAAATTAGTTAGACACAGATGTTTCGGTCTGAGTGTGATGTTAACACTGTTTCAATCTGCTGCTGTCTGATTACAGACAATTTCATAAATTAAGATACATTTTTTGGAAAAGATTAAACCTAAAAGGTGAATTAGCTGTTTAAAGTTTCACACCTTAAACAGCTAATTAGTTTGGTTCATTTGAAAAAAGCTGACTTGCCTTTTAGTTCCTGCCTGATTCAGAACATGAGAAGGAGTTAAAATACATGTCTCTTGTGGTTCTGTCCTGAAATGTATTTTAATGGTGAGTCATTAAAAAGTGATTGAAACAACAGAAGAACGACCACACAGTAACTTTACACACATATTATGTTATAAAATGTCTTTTAACACGTTTTTTTTTTTGTCTCCCACCTGTTCATCACTTTTATGACGCACAGGGTTCAGTTGCAGGCTTTACTACTCAGGCCCATTTTTCTCTGGTCATTGTTACTCTAGAGAACATAAATAAATGGTAAAAGGACTTTTATCAAGAACCATGCAGTTACCCCCTGAGCCAAAAACAGTTAAGTTTAAGTGCAGCATGATCTGTTGTCAGTCTCTGAAAACTGATTTCTCCACATGGCTCCGTCTCGCACTAATGACGCAGGATCACCCAGTAAATTCATATGACTTCATGTTTACACATCTTGGGTAGTTTGTAATGAGAAGAATAGAAGATAACATGGTGTCTTTTTTTTCTTTGGCCTGGACCAAATGAACTGAACTCCAGGCGTGAAAGAGACTTTGGCTATTTTATCCAAGCGAGCCCTTCAGCAACCCTGTGAGGTCAGCAGCAGCTCTTCTCCATTCACCACATGGTGTGACGTGCCCTATATTGAGTCTCTTTCCACAAATGAAATTCTTGAATTACTGGCAGGAAATCAATTCTGCAGACAGGATGTGGAGCTTTAAAGAAAATGATTAGTAGAACCACATTTTGAAGACGATCCAAGGTCATAAACTACCATACAACTGTTTTCACATTTTGAACTTTGTTACTTTAGTTGAAAACATAAACATTAGGTCAAATTTGCTGTTAGCCATTTATGTGGTTGTGTCTGTGCCTGTGCCTGGATGTTAAAATGTCCATTAAATGAAACTTAATTATTTATCAGTGCTGGTTGGTTGCTGTTAGCAACCAAATCTAATCCAATATATAATCTCAAATATGTTAGAGCTAAAATATCTGCTGCTGTTAAAAATAAATAAACTAGTTTTAATCAGTGTGTAGAAAAAAGACTGAAATCCTGTGAGACTCTCTGACCCAAAGACCAAGAGATTCTGTTGACCTATAAACTTTCAGCTGACAGCCCATGAGGCAGTTTCACATTTGAACAGTGTGGAAAACAGCTGTTTGAGGCAGTTTGTCCTTGAAACTTTTTATATCCATGAATATCCCAGAATGCAATGATCTCAAAGCACACGGATGTATTCATTGTTCAAAGAGCAGCTTGTTACAGTGGTGGAGTCAACCAATAAATATAAGAAATAAGTAAACAGAAGTAAAATGTTGGAGCTGTTTACTGTCTAATGAGGGATTTAGATGGAGATGAGGAATTAGGTTTGGATATGAAAAACTGCACTAGATTGTTAGATTGTCCTGGGATTCATAATTAATAAAGTGACAGAGGGTTATGACACGTGCAGATATTTCCCACCATATGCAATATTTTTCATAATAACTCACTTCACTGCTATATATATATATATGGGCATATATGTATGGGCTGTATCAAGATCGTCAGTGGTAACATTGTCACATACTCAGGAAGTTAAGATGCATTAAATATTAAGTAAGTACATTTCAAACTCAAAGCATACAAATTAAATGAAGTATAGTTAGAAAAAAACAATATATAAAATCCTGCAACATAACATATCCATATCAAAAAAATGAAAGTGTAAATATAACCCATACTCAAATGTAATATTTTATATGTACATATAGTGAATTTCCATACATAAAATGTATACATATAGAATAAAAACTATATATATATATATATATATATATATATATATATATATATATATATATATATAGTTGTTCTTTTTTTTATGAAACCGACTCAAATTTTGACCAATATCTTATATTTACATATATGTCAATATAGTATGTATAGTATGTATAATATTATATACTCCAAAATCCTGAGAACACATTCCCAGAATGGACAGACAGACAGGTTTAAATTAATGAGAAATTAATTTGAAAAAAACATTTGAAAGGATATAGAATTGTTATACATATTGTTTCAATGAACTTGCAAATATAAATTAAATATGTATTGTTTACATATATGGTCACAACATGTTATACCATATACAAATTCATTTTTGATATATGTAGATGTACAAATTTTACTATGTGTATGTTACATATATTATAAACTTATATCTAAACTAATTATGTGTTATTTCCATTTACTATTCTATAATCTACTCCACTCTATAAATGAGTCACTGCAAAACATCTCTTGAACTCGTCCTTGGAATTGGAATTAGGATATGTAAAATTTAGTTTTACAGGGCTTTTTGGACTGTTGGCACTTCACATCACAAATACAACGTATCACGGTGCTGAAAAAGAAGCAGTAGACATCTTTTTGAAGTGTGGATTACCCTCGTAAGAGATGCTCAGCCCTGCAGCATTGTGTCTCTTCATCACGAGTGTGTAGCTGGGATTGGTTGGAAATTATCAACCTCCAGCAGCATAAAGCTCTAAAAGAGCAAGCAAAGCAGAGCTATCTGCGCACAGTCCTCTGTTGGGATAATTAAACCCACAGAGGGATAGCCACAGAGCTTGTCTCTAATAGACACCGACAAAGCAGAGGACTTAAATTAAAACCTTGGCCCCCACGTGTGCTCATTGGGGTTGCATGCATTATGCAGCGGCCTATTACAGCCCTTGCCCAGGTGGGATTCATCACTTTTCCTCTTAAATATTAGCATTTCATTTTCCTTACTGTTTCTCACAGGAGCTGAGGCTCTTCCTAACTTATCTCTCTCAACCTCTCTCTCCACCCTCTTCCTCTCTGTCAGACTACTCTCTCTGCTTCTTTTTCAATCATACTTTCTCTCTTTTCATCATTATTCTGCTAATTCTGTTTTCCCTTGTCTCTTTCCTACTTGTAATTGTTTGACTGACTGAAAACTGATTCTGTCTTTGTCAGTATTCTGTTTCTCTTTCAATTAATTCTTAGTGTGTGATATTATGGTGGTTGGGGCTCATTGTATTTCTCCCTTTTTTAGGTCATTGTAATTAAAACAATAATCCATCACATTCCTAAAAAGCAGTTCTATTCCCTCCCATCAGTTCCCTGCACTGTAGTTGTATGTATGATAGATTCATGTAACCATATGATGGCAGCTACAAGGACCTATATTTGCATCCAGAATGATGAATTGTGAAAAAATTAGAATAGGATATGAAATAAATTGTCCATATGATGAATCTTTTGTATTTAGCCATGGTTGCTATAGTAACGCTCATGGCTTGGTTAGGTTTAGGAAAAGATGGTGAAGAGTTAAAATAAGTATATCCTCAACATTAGATGATGTCATGGTTACAATAATAACAACGTGGTTAGCTGTCATGGATAATAGAAACGACATAAACTGCTACTTTCACATGGGAATAAAACACCACTCTCCTGTGTCGTATTCCTGTGATCCATCCATCCCAACCTCCTCCTGACTTTGTCGCTCTATCACCACACTTTCCTCTTTGCTCCTGTCATGATTACTACGACCACTAGATGTTGCCCAAAAAAATGTAACTAATAATAATAACCTGCTGCACAAATGACAAATGGGCTCGTTTTTTCACAGGACAGTCTCAGGAAAATGCAAGTCACAGTTGTATTGTGCCTTGTTGCATACACATAATGCATACTGCATTTGCTTGGTACAAATGGGAGAATCAAGAACGTATTCAGTTCATAATTTTATCCAATGTGACCTAGTTTCTCTGGTTGTTCTTCGGTAAATTTTCCCAATTCTCTTCCTCTTTCCCTCTGCCTTGTCTTTTTCTGTCTACTGACCCTCCTGTCTCATCTCTCTGGCCATACATTTGATTCCATCACATGCCTGACAGAAAACAGATGAAAGCTTTGAAGATTTGCCTCTCTCTTGTTTGGTTTTTCTAAGATGACACATCAAACAGCTTTAACCTGTTTGTACTCAGTAAATTGGAGTATGTTTGATTTGTTTTCCTCAATCCAGTGCAGGGAGTTGCCACATGCATTTACAAATCCCACCTGCTGTGCAACAATCCTGCCATCCAATGCAGTTTTGCTCGAAGATGTGAAAAGCACTTGATATCTTAAGTACTTTGCTGCTTATCTGTGGACACAGCCATTCTTCCACTGCAACTTCAAATCATATATGATTTAGAAAATGAGCAATAAAATGAGCTGTGTCTTAATTGAACTGTTACAAAGATGTTTGACTGATGTAACTTTGATGAGCCTTTCCTCTTTAACTGACACTGCTTGTTTGTCTGGACCATAAAAGCAGGGGACCACCCTATAAATGCCAATGTCCATGACAATGATCGAGTTACACCACTGGTCAGCTGAATACCATGTTATGAAGTGAACTGAGGTGGTCTCGGTTTGATTCACTTCAAGTCCATGTTGTGTTTAACCTGTGCATTCTGAACACAAAGGTTAGTTTTGCCTTTCACCATTGTATTTTAGCCCTGCTGTAGAGGGATCACATGCTATTGCACTGGGACCCTCAAAAAAAAAAAAAAAAAAAAAAAAAAATAGACAGAACGAGGACTCAGCTTAATGCCTGGCTAATCCAAAAATGGGCGTACTTAGAGGTGGGGTGTATTTACATCTACTCATTTGGCAGATGATTTTATCCAAAGTGATTTACAAGTGAAGGACATCAGTATTTGCCAGTGCATGCCGGTTGTGAGCCGGTTTGTGGCAACCAAACACTCACCCACCTGTCACTCAAAGTGGCCACATCCGCAGTTATGCAGAACTTTAAGGCTTAATAAAATTTAAACAGGTGAGTTATATAAAAAAATTCAGCCTAGTACAGAGGAAATTAGCAATAGAGATGGTTTTTGTACCAGGCTGTAAACATGTTCATTTCTGCTGTAAAGTTGGGTATTTTAACATGGGAGTCTATGGGGATGGACTCACTTTTGGAGCCAGACTCAAGCGACCATAAGAAGAACTGCAGTTTTTAGTGTCAGTGTTGGTTAATTTTTCAGCCCTAGAAGTTGCTGCTTGGTGAAAACACCCTTAGAGATTTTTTCTTTCAAAAAAAGCACTCTGTTCAGAGGCGCAGCAGCAGTTTGTTATCTAGACGGAGACTGTGAGGTGTGTGAGAAACAAAATAAGACAGATATTCTTTCATTTCTAACTTTCTCTATGAGGGATTATTCTATAAGTAAATACAGCTGAAATCACAGCACAGCCTTTGCTTTTCATTTATGTGTGTGGTGATTTTGTCAGATGACATCATGGTTATACAGTCAGGATTTTAACAGCAGCAGAGCAGCAGCTTGGAAATGGCTTGGAAGTGACTGCTGGTGAACATGCAGTTCATGATGTCCTTCACCACCTCCACCATGGTGGAGGCCCTAGGTTCCCTCTTTGTTTCTGTAAAGGTACTCCTGTGCACAAAGCATTTAAAGCTGCAGGAATATTTTCTCACTCTGGCCTTCATTCATTCACTATGCATACCATTTATCCTTTTAGGGTTGTAGGGGGCTAGAGCCAATCCCAGCTGACACTGGGTTAGGACATATTACACCCTGGTCAGGTCGCCAGTCTATTACAGGGTTGACATAAAGAGACAAACAACCATTCATTCACACAATCACCTACAGGCAATTTAGAGTTGCCAGTTAACATGCATGTCTTTGTACTATGGAAGAGAGCCAGATTACCCAGGTATGCAACATGCAAACTCCACACAGAAAGGCCCTAGCCTGCCGGCAGGTTCAAGCCCAGAGCCACTGCTACCCATTGTGCCATTTGGATCTAATATCACTGCTGACACACTTTTTACTCTGGGGTGATGTTATTGTTCGTGAAACAGATCAACAAATGGAACAGAACAGCCAACATTATGAAGCTAATCTCAAAAATGCACAATTACCCGTGAACAGATGGCATTCATCAGGTCGAAACAAACAGTTTACAACACTGTTTGTGTAGTCAAGAGAGTTTGCAAGCAAGTCTCAGAAAGATGTAAGAGAGGTTTAGGATGAGAATATTAACATCTTCTTTCATGAGGCCATTTTTAAATATCTCTTTATAGTATACAGTATAAAATAGGAAAGTGCTTACCCTCTTTGCTGTTTCGAACAACCTGTTTTTGAGTGACACAGACGAGTGAAATCATTCAGTCATTTTTAGATTTTAAATCCTTCGCCTTTTTAAAATAATGTTGTGCTTTTCTTTAAGGATTATCTTGTGAAAAGATTCCAGGCTGGTGAGTAATGGTTTAATTTCATACAACCCCAGCACTGGCATGCCACAATTAAACTGAGGCCGGGTGCTTTCTCCTCATTTATTATACAAACAGCAGTAATGAATATGTGAACATAGTGAATGCCATGCAAAATGCATGATGAATATGGTTGGCATGCAGGTAACGAGCATTAATAGTTAATGTGTTTCCAGGGGCGTTGAGAGGAGCTGACAAGATATGACTCTGGAGCCACATGAGCAACAGGAAAAGCAGTTTTAATCCATACAAACAGAATCGCTTTATTTGTCCTGCATGGTAAAGGTAGAGGAATTTGTTATGTGTTACCGGGCAAAGTAAGCCACAAGGACAAGTCAAACCAGACACACTCAACCATGTAAAGATAAGTTTAAGCTTTTCAGCTGCTGTGTCGTTTTCTAAAAGAATGTTTTTAAACCTGCATCAGTTTTACAGCTGAAGAGGTTGGGATGAAATCATCTGGGTTTGGTTTGCAGGTTAAAGTTATTTAGTTTTTCAATTTTCTGCACTGGTTTCAGCACAAAGTCTAATGTTCTCATTAAGCAAACTTCATACTTCAGGTATTTTGTCTGTGTGATCAGCTCAGTTGGGATTCAATGAAGGAAGAAACGCTACTAAAATAAATTAAGCTTGGTGCTGTAATTTTTGCAGCACTGTCCAGTTTGGATTATAATTTAACACCAATACTAAGTGTTAGTTTAGAAAGGATTCAGTCTTATGTTTCAAATCTATTTTCATCTGGCATAATTATGGTGATTGTGCAAGCTGGTCAGCTATAAACACCAGTTACCTCACTTACTAATGTTTGGTTTTTATTTATGCAGCTTTTGTTGTTTGTGTGTTGAGGCAGCACAGAGTATAAATATTAAAGCTGCAAGCAGTGTTGACTGGGCCCTTGCACTGTCATGCACATCGGGGCAGCTGGTTTGGGATGTTACATCTGCCTTATACAAATTACGTACTGCAATGAAATTGTGTGTGTGTGTGTCACACCCATGCGCAAGAACCATAAAATATGTCTAACAGGTGCAGTTTTGGTAGTTTTCAGGCACATTTAGCCCCTAAAAAAATGAAATTCATCATTTTTAAGAATAATAATAAACATCAGTTTCAAGAGGGTCCTCACGGTGGTCAGGGTCATTAGATGACTATATACATGTATTACTATCATTATTTAACAATATTCTGGGCTTTCTATATGTACAGTTATGTTCATAATAATAGCAGTGTGTTTAAAAAGGTGAGTAAACCTCAAAATCCTTCAAATAAATTCTATTTTAATGAACACAAATGCATTGGGGACACTGCACATTCTATTTCAAAGCAAGAAAATTGGAAAAAGTAATTGAATTTGATAATATTTTACAGAAAGTCAAGAAATATAATGTTCAAAAAAATAGCAGTGTTTCTTTCTTTACAAACTCAAAAATGTACTGTATAAACTAAGAAATGCTTGAAGATTCAACTTTCCTGAGAATCATAAACTAATATTTAGTTGCATAACCACAGTTTCTGATAACTGCTTCACATCTGTGGTACATGGAGTCGACCAACTTCTGGCACCGGTCAACAGGTATTGCAGCCCAGGACAATTGTACTACGTTCCACAATTCCTCTGCATTTCTTGGTTTTGCCTCATGAACAGCATTTTTTATGTCAGCCCACAAGTCTGGAACCATGATTTTGCTTGCTTGTTGGTGTGTTTGGGGTCATTGTCTTGTTGAACACCCATTTCAAGGGCATTTCCTCTTCAGCATACGGCAACATGACTTCTTCCAGTATTCTGATGTACTCAAACTGATCCATGATTCCTGGTATGCGATAAATAGGACCAACACCATAGTACGAGAAACATCCCCATATCATGATGCTTGCACCACCATGCTTCACCGTCTTCACTGTGTACTGTGGCTTGAATTCACTGTTTGCAGGATGTCTGACAAACAGTCTGTGGCCCTTAGACCCAAAAAGAACAATCTTACTCTCATCAGTCCACAAAATATTACGCCATTTCTTTTTAGGCCAGTCAATGTGTTCTTTGGCAAATTGTAACCGCTTCAGCACATGTATTTTTTTTAACAATGGGACTTTGCGGGGGCTTCTTGCTGGTAGCTTGGCTTCACATAGACGTCGTCTGATTGTTACAGTACTCACAGGCCATCTTAGATCTTCTTTGATCCTCCTGGAGCTGATCATTGGCTGAGCCTTTGCCATTTTGGTTATTCTCCAATCCATTCGAATAGTCGTTTTTCTTTTTCTTCCTCGCCTTTCTGGTTTTGGCTGCCATTTTAAAGCGTTTGATATCATTTTAGCTGAACAGCCTATCATTTTCTGCACTTCTTTATAGGTTTTCCCCTCTTTTATTAATTTCTTAATCAAAGAATGCTCTTCTTCTGAACAGTGTCTTGAACGACCCATTTTACTCTGTTTTTCAAGGACAAATGCACAGCCAGCATATGCAGCGTCAGTTGCCTTGATCCTTAAATAAGGGCCACCTGTTTAACACCTATTTTTTTCACATAATCAACGACCTCACTAATTGAACTCGGCACTGCTATTTTTTTGAACACGCCCCTTTCAGTAAATGATTCAGTTTCACAGAATCAGCAGCATGCACATCATGCCTGTTGGGTTTGTTGGTTTTCTATACCTTTATTGAACCTTCTAGAAACTTACTTGCAGTGTAGAAGTTGAAATTCTAACAAAAACAGTGATTTATCTTGCTAGTGATGTGGGACTGCTATTATTTTGAACACAACTGTAAATAATAAGCACATTCTATTGCTTTGCTCCATGAAAAGCAAATAATATTATTTGGTATTTATAACCTGGTATTATATTTGGTAATCACATATTTTATAAGTGTCAAATTAATAATAATGTTTTGTGTTATTGTGGTGTTTACCCTCATCTAAAAGTGACAAGCTGAAACTCTGCCTGTGTTTGTCTTGTTGCTGTCTCTGTCACTCTGTGTAAATAATGAAACGGTTGGTTTTGTGGTTGTGTTTGCTGGTTCTGATATCCTCCAGTCTGACTCTGCACACAGTCTCACTCAGCTCTTCTTGAGGTGAATGTGGTTACTGTGTAACAATGTTAAATCTGTGTAACATTAATGTTACTGATGGTACACAGAGATCTGTCAATGTTAGTGTTGTTGTTAGTCATGTTAGTGTTGTTGTTAGTCATGTTAGTGCTGTTGTTTTTCATGTTAGTGCTGTTGTTAGTCATGTTAGTCCCGTTGTTAGTCATGTTAGTGCTGTTGTTGGTCATGTTAGTGTTGTTGTTAGTCATGTTGGTGCTGTTGTTAGTCATGTTGGTGCTGTTGTTAGTCATGTTAGTGCTGTTGTTGGTCATGTTAGTCCCGTTGTTAGTCATGTTAGTGCTGTTGTTAGTCATGTTAGTCCCGTTGTTAGTCATGTTAGTGCTGTTGTTAGTCATGTTAGTGCTGTTGTTAGTCATGTTAGTGATGTTGTTGGTCATGTTAATACTGTTGTTAGTCATGTTAGTGCTGTTGTTAGTCATGTTAGTGCTGTTGTTGGTCATGTTAATACTGTTGTTAGTCATGTTAGTGATGTTGTTGGTCATGTTAGTGCTGTTGTTGGTCATGTTAGTGCTGTTGTTGGTCATGTTAGTGCTGTTGTTAGTCATGTTAGTGCTGTTGTTAGTCATGTTAGTGCTGTTGTTGGTCATGTTAATACTGTTGTTAGTCATGTTAGTGCTGTTGTTAGTCATGTTAGTGCTGTTGTTGGTCATGTTAATACTGTTGTTAGTCATGTTAGTGATGTTGTTGGTCATGTTAGTGCTGTTGTTAGTCATGTTAGTGCTGTTGTTGGTCATGTTAGTGATGTTGTTAGGGCTCTGGTTGGGCAGGGAACAAGCACTATAAATTAAAATGCATTTGATTTGAGTCAGCTATAAAAAGGTGTGTACATGATGTTTACTTTTCACTGTTGGTGGGTGGGTGAGTGTTTATAGAGGCATTGAAGTGATCACATGGTTGGTTTTGGTTTTAGTTTGTTGTTTCAGGTATTTTTTTTTCTTGTGTGACCCTCAACAGTGGCTCTGAGAATCCCAGACCTAAACTATTATTTCTACCACCACCACCACCACCACCACCACCACCACCATCACTACTACTACTACCTTTGTTATCCTGAATAAACAAAGACAATCCCATATCATTCCAGGAGCCCAGCTGCAAGTGTGGCTAACACCAGTTTATCTGTTTAACTTGACTTGAATTCAGGTAGAGATGTGATTGATGCTCTTGACATGTTTTGGTTTTTAGGCTTATGAAAATAAGGACTTGGACTTCTCTAATGTAAGATTTGATACATGTGAGATGTGACTGGACTTTAGACTTAAAAGAAAATTTTGATCCAGGAAATATATGCAACAATATAAAATAAATAAACATAGCTTGGCACGTCACATATTCAATTAAATACTATTTAAGAAGGAGCTTAATAATAGTTTAATAATAAAAAATAATAGTTTTTCACATGCAAAAAGCAATGTATCCTACTTATGGTATATATTACTTATATACACAGCATATAACTTCTAATGTGATATTGAAGAAGTAGAGAAATTACAGGCATCATATTATTAATCCCTCTCTGGCTGTTTCTCTGTAGATGGGAGGCACCATGTACAACACAGGGAAGCATGTGTCCCTGCGGCCTGACAAAGCCCACCTGGTGAACATCTCCGGGGGCCCGCTGGGCTACAGCTACCGGCTGGAGGAAATCCGCCTCCACTTTGGGAGCGAGGACTCCCAGGGTTCAGAGCACCTCCTCAATGGACAAGGCTTTCCTGGAGAGGTGAGAGAAAACACAGAGATGACACAGATACATGTAACAGAGCAGTGAATAGTAACAGGCTGATAAGATAATTGCTCATAACAGATCAAGCAACTGGCTTTTTAGAAATAATGATTAGATGATTATTTTATCCCAGGTAAAGGCAAACACAGGGAGATGCGCGTGCACACACACACACACACACACACACACACACACACACACACACACACAGTACACAGAAAGTTCACCTCTCATTAAGAAACATACTTTTCATATGTGAACAATCTGGTTCTCAAAGCTCATCATGAAAGCAATTCAAACCTAGTTGTTGAAACTGGAAAAGCTAATTTTCTCTTGTCTTTGTGAAGTTTGAGGCTGTGCAGAGATTCCCTGGGCTCTTTCAGGGATCACAACTCTGCATTTGTTTTGCAAATCCAATGTCTCCAGAGAGACACACAAAGATGTTAAAAGGGAGCTTTTAAACTTTTCAGATGCTTCACACTCTTTCTATGCAAATTGGGTTTGTGGTTCTGCATCTCTCAGAGATGTTAAGAAGAAAAATAATCTCATTGATTGAGTCAAACCACCACCACCACCACCACCATCACTACTACTACTACCTTTGTTATCCTGAATAAACAAAGACAATCCCATATCATTCCAGGAGCCCAGCTGCAAGTGTGGCTAACACCAGTTTATCTGTTTAACTTGACTTGAATTCAGGTAGAGATGTGATTGATGCTCTTGACATGTTTTGGTTTTTAGGCTTATGAAAATAAGGACTTGGACTTAAAAGAAAAATTTTGATCCAGTAAATATATGCAACAATATGAAATAAATAAACATAGCTTGGCACGTCACATATTCAATTAAATACTATTTAAGAAGGAGCTTAATAATAGTTTAATAATAAAAAATAATAGTTTTTCACATGCAAAAGCAATGTATCCTACCACAGCCTCTCCATTTAGAGAACCATTGCTCGCTGGTGTTAAGTTTATGAAGCCTACTTCATAAAGTAAAAGGCTCAAGCAACCTTTTACCATTGAGCCCTCTCATAAGTCTGAGGCCATTGTACTTTTCCAAAAAACAGCAGAGTGGTCTTCAATGATCCATGAAAAACCTACCCAAAGAGGACCCAAACACAGTCATGGTTTCTGACACAAATTCGGACCTTACCGATTTGTCATATGAGGCATTCAATCTTCTTCTCTTCAGTGTTAGTGGGTCTGCACCACTTACCTGTTCCTGGCTGACAGGAATGGAACCTGCTTGTGGTCTACTTGTGATTCACTTCAAGATTTGACGTGTTTTGTGCTCAGAGATGCTCTTCTCAGTAGAACGTCTGTGCTGCATCATTCACTTTCATTAAACTTCCTCAGAGTAAAATCTGCTCTGCAGCAGTCACATGCTGTACACACAGTTATGAGACAGTGGTACAAATACGTATTTTCAATGAACTTGAACTTATTGTCCCACTAGTGACGAGCTAAAGAGCCTGCCAGCAAACCTGTTAGCTCTGACAGCTTTTCTCTTATTCACTCACTCTTAACTGAATGACATGATACATCCCTGTGAACAAAAGAACTGTGGTTCCCAGTTAGTCGAACACCAGGCTCAAGTTTCTCCTTTAAACATCAGGTTGTGATCCACATGTAGCCAAACACTCTTTCGCTGAACTTGCATTCATCCATTATGCCCGAAAGTGAACTTAAACCAAGGACCTTCGTGTTATAAGGAGACAGTGCTAATCACTGTGTATAGCCATAATTTCCCCCCCACAAAATTAAAAACTGATAACTAAAGTACAACTGAGGCTTAAAGCTCAAAGACGAAAGAAGCACTCCAGCAAGAGAGTGCGATGAGGACATAAAAACCAACATTAAAAAAACACTGAAAGCATTGCAATAGCATTTACAACTAATTCGGCTTATACGGGCTGCTAAACTGATTTTACAGCCAAACACAAAAAAAGGTCTGACAACAAAGAACAGTGCAGTACAGAAAGTGCAAGGATGGAAAATACTGAAGGTTTCTTCACAGTCTGCACTTTTCAATAAAGACTCTGGACAAACTGAGAGTTAATACATGTGCAAGGTGAGGGTCACATTATCAACATAACTGGTCTCCATAGTTTCTTTGCATTGCATTGTAAAATTGCATGAGTGGCTCCAGTACTAACTACTAACTAAGAAAAAGGAAATAGTGGAAATTAACTGCATTTCAACGTACCATGTTTTAAAAAGTTGATCCACATGCTTACAACCCACTCCGAGTAAATATCCAGTCCACCACAACCCACCAGTGTGGAGTCACTCAAGTGGACAATACATTTTTCAAATAAAAATCCAATCCAATCCATTTGTTTCAGTCTGCTGGACTTGCCGTAGGTTAGCTTGCAATGCTCTGTGTCATTGTGTCTCTGTTTCAGGTCCAGCTGATCCATTATAACCAGGATCTGTATGCCAACTTCAGTGAGGCAGCAAAGAGCCCCCATGGCATCGCTGTGGTCTCCATATTCATAAAGGTCAGCGTGACTCACCGGGGGTACAGTGAAGGACCAGTTAAGAAGCAAATACATCTGTGAAAGAGATGATGATTTGATGAACTCAGTCATAACATAACTGCATTTAAATAGTGTATGTGGCCTTGTTTTATAATATTCCTGGGGTCTGAAAACTGGGAGCCCACTAGACTTGTGAGGTCTGACAGCTTTGAGGGGACTAAAATGCTGGACCCACAGTTTAAATGGCTGTTTGAGGGTTGAGACTTGGTTTTAGGGTCAGGCATTCAGGTATTATGCATTATTATGCATTATGTATATAATGGGTCCCCACAGATGTAATAAGACAAGGGTGTGTGTGCATCATGTGCATGTGTGTGCATGTGTGTTGCACAGTGGTTTTTGATGAATATTTGATCCCCCTCTCTCCTTGTCATCTCTCAGCTCTCTGAAAACTCCAACACGTTCCTCAACCGCATGCTCAATAGAGACACAATCACCAGAATCAACTACAAACGTAAGACACACACACACACACACACTAACACACACACACACACACACACACACACACACACACACTCACACACACACACAGTCTCTCACCTGCTCTCTCTGCCTGTGTATTGTCCCTAGACAAACTAATTCAGCTTTGAACATCCACAGGAATGTATCTGTTTCTTAGGGTAAATGTGATCTTTGAAAAGCTCTATATAACCTACTACACTGTTCATTACAATTCATGATATGAGATGATTATAACACGTCTTGTTCTGACCAATGTCCAATAAACTCTTGGTGTCAAGCAGGCCCCTCATTGGCTGTTACAATGCTCTACATAAATTTTGTAGAATTGGATTTTATGTTGCTGTGAAGCTGAGAGTAAAATACCTTTAAAAGATGAATTCTACCAAAAGTCGAAACCTCAGCTCTGTGCATGTACGTCAATATTCTTTGAAATGCTCTCCTGTGATTTAGATTCTGTTGTACTTTGTGATAAATCGAGTCGCTGGAGTGGATGTGAATGTGGGTTTGGTTGCAGTAAGGATTTAGTAACATTGCAATCACATTTGTAAGTAAATATAACACGTTTAACCCAACATGACTTTACAGGTGCACATTACAAACCAAAAAGCAAAACTCTCTAAGGGCAGGGACACAAATTATGATTGAATGCTTCACTTGTTGATAACTTCTCTTCTGATCCAGTGTCTAACTGCTGTTTTCATTAAGTTTATTTTAAGCATGTTTTCAGTGGTGGAGCCAGGCGGAGGCCTGGTGCCCCTGGCTACGGTCTGGCTACCCCACATAGCACAACATGATGCTAAAGGGGCACACAGTATGTTAGAAAGTAGCATCAATAGGTCCTGACCAAACATCTGTTTGTGGCGAGATGGGAGTGAGAATGTGCTGCATGTGTTTGAGCGAAATACATCGTGATAACAAGACTAAGAGTCTCCAGTCTTGCTAGCAGCCCTGTGAGGCTGCAGTTAGGCACAGTGGTGCTTTCAGATAAATGCTAACATCAGTATGCTAACATGCTTACAGTGATGTTAAGGATGTATAATGTTTACCATGGTCACCATTCTAGTGTAGCATATTAACATGCTAACATTCACTAATTAGAGCTAAACACAAAATAAGCTACAGCTGAGGCTGGTTATAAAACAAAGTATTGGACAAAGAAAATTTGGCCTAGTGGTCGTCAGAGGATCATCAAAGTTATTGCAGTTCATCCTGAGGGGGGCAAAAATATTTATAGAAAATTTCATAACAATCCATCCATTTTTTTTTTTCACTCAGAATTACAAAAGTCAACATCATGGTGGCACTAAAGGAAAATCAGAGGATAGGAAAGGTCTATTCATCCTCTGGGAAATCTTTTATCATAAATTTAAAGGCAATTAATCCAGAATTGTTGTTGAGATTTTTCAGTCTGGACCAAAGTGGTAGACTGTTGTGTAACACTAAACATGCTCATCTCTTCTTTCTCTTATATTCTTTCTTGATAATGGCAGATCTATAACTGTAACACAATACTCACAAAGAAGGACACATGTAGAGGAATTTTCCAGTGTTTTCCCTCATTAGGAGAGCATTCTTAATTTCATACAAATTACAGCACTACATTGCCAAAGTCTGCTGTCCAACCTCAGCTATGAAGATGCACGGCCCTCTGGGGTATTCCCTCCTGTTAATGGAGCTAAATATAGCAGCGCCACACTGCTACACACACACACACGCACACGCACACACACACACACAGACACAGACACACACAGCATCTTGTTTTTGTCATCATTACATTGCCTTATATTAATCACCTTGAGACATTTATATGAACCAAGAAATAAGCCATAACCTCAAAACTGAACGGAGTCTGTGGAGTCTGTTGGAACCATGTTTTTTGGCCACAAATGTGAAGTGAGTCCCTGATAAATACAAGAACAGACATACACACACACACACACACATCTCTGCTCTGACATTTTGATGCGTTTTCTCAGGCAGGCAAATCATTCATTTTAATTGGTCCAAACATTATACATTTCTGGAGTGTACTACTTCAACCACGCCAACACACACACACACACACACACACACACACACTCACACACACACAATTCATCTCCTCCTTTCTCAGAGCATTCTTCTAAATGGTTGTAAACATAACAGACCAACACACTTCAGCACTACAACACCGTCTCCCTCCCCTCTTTCTTCTTCTCTTCTCTTCAGATGACGCCTTCCTATTGATGGGCCTGAACATAGCCGACCTTTACCCTGACACCACACGTTACATCACCTACGAGGGCTCCATCACAGTCCCTCCCTGCTATGAGACGTCCACGTGGATTCTGATCAACAAGCCTGTCTACGTGACACAGATGCAGGTACACGGGAGCGCAGGATACATAAATGTGCCGTGGGGAAAATTAACGGCTGGGGCAGAAATGTAGTTGTGAAATTCCTTGCTTGCATAGGGCACTTTGAATTGCAAATTATGATCTTGTAACCTGTGACTGAAAGCATCTGCTTTTTGCTGAGTGCTTTAGATAAAAGAGGCAGTAACAGTAATGTAATGAAATGCAGTGCACACACACAAAGCACACAAAAACACTTCTTTTGCCTCCCACTATTCTGAGGCTCTACAGATGTCCTCTTCCTTCATCTGTATCTTTAAATCATTTGTTCTTTAAACAGTGTGAATGAACATCAACATCTGCATGCAGCCACAGTGACAGCTGTATCTCTAAGCATGATGCTGTAGCTGGGTGACCATGAAGCCTCTTTATGACACTGAACAGAAGCTGGATTCAAACCTCTTTCTTCAAATCAGGAACCCACCATCAAAGAGCAGCACAATGCAATCTGCAATCTCTGCAATCAACTCCCACACACCATCTGCCATTTACTATCACATTATTTACTTCCTGCTCACACTCACCTTTGCTCTCGCTTGTCTGTCAGCTTTCTCAACCTCTCTCTCATCATCAGTTTTTTTCTTCCTGACATTTTTCACCCCTGCCATGGCTGTACCATGGTGCAGCTCCTCATTTGGGGTCGGGAACATGTTGCTGCCCTAAATGACTCACCCACATGCCCAAGTAGGGTGAGGGGAAGAGTTAGAGCCACAGGCAGTAAGGAGCCTGTTGTACTAGACTGCAGTAGTGGGAGGGTTGTAAGTGTAGGATAAGTCATAGCATGGTGGTTACCTCTTGATTTAAACTAAACTGAGCACAACTCTATGGCGTGTCAACCTCCACACATTCTCCTTTAACCCTCCACTCGTCCTCCACAGATGCACTCCCTGCGCCTCCTCAGCCAGAATGAGCCCTACAAGATCTTCATGAGCATGAGCGACAACACCCGGCCCACCCAGCCTCTGCTGCAGCGCTGCATCCGAACCAACATCAACTTCAGCAAGCAGGGCCGCGACTGCCCCAACAACCGCGCCCTCCGCCCACAGTACAGAGGTAATACAGAGGACGAAGTAGCGTTTGTTCTGCATTAATGAATGAAATGCATCCTGAGGTATTCTGTTCTGCTCAAAATACTAAATGTGAAGTATAATTGTGTGATTGCTGAAATAAAAACTATAAAAACAGTATCGATAGCATCACCACGTGGTTGGAAATCAGTTAACAAATATCGCAAAATGTTTTGGGTAAGATCTTGGCAGCTGCAAGTCGTAGAAGAAAAATTCTGGTGTCTCTGGATTCAGTGGATGATGCTGAATCAGCTCATTTGCATCCTAAAAAAATTCCCACCAGTTCTGAATTAGTGGTTAGACATCATTTTGACTCCCTATCCTACATCCCTTTTACAAGATTCACCAAACGACCCTGAACACAACCATTTATTTGATTTGGATATCGAGATAGTTTTCAATCTGCTCTAACTCTTGAATGCTTTATTCAAATGGAACCAAATTTGAACCACATGTACAGACTGACACTGACAATAAGTCTACTGAGTTTCATGCTGAAAGAAACAATAACTGCTTTAAAGAAAATACAAGTAGTTCCAGATAGTGATGGCTGAAACATGGTTCTACTTTTAAAATGCCAAGCATGAGTAGTCAGTGTTAGTTTGTTGACATCTTAATTAAAATTAAGATTATATATCCTAATTAACAAGAGGAGTGCACAAAATAGATAATATTTAGAAAACTGTGGAGACTACAGAACAGCATTTTTAGCAGCAGCAGCAGCAGCTTTCAGCAATCACATACATTTTCTATGAAAATGCAGATTCTAGTTTTTTCTTTCATTATTTGCCCATTATCCAGCTGTTTAGTGCATTTTTATATGCCTGTGGCAAAACTGGAGCTATTTTAAAGTAAACCTCTAAAGTTTGCTAAACCTCTGTGGCTCATGGGTCTAATTCGCTCCCCTATAAACAACCCATATTAAACCCAGTGACGATGATAAATCCCTGTTAGCTGCAGTCAATCACATAATGTTTTACAGTGGATGTTAGGCTGTTACATTTAGTTTGATGGACATTACACTCAGGAACACCTTCAGAGTATAGATAGGACAGGAGAAGGAGTGTTATTGGGTCTTCAGACTTAAAACAGCATTGATTTAAAAAATGGAAGTGGCTGTCATTATTTGGTTGGTATGTTACATCTGGGAACACTGGGAAAGTGAAATATAGTGGAAACCATTTATAGTGATCAAAAAGCTCAGGACAAAATCATACCTATATAAATGCTTGTTAAATAATTTTCTCATTATTATCAAGTCGTCGGCTTACAGTGCTCATTTTGGGTCTTTTCACACATAAAGTTGATTCCATTTCCTCAGAAAATGCCTCCCCGTCTTTGTTTTCTATACATTTCACAGTACAGAATTAAAAAGCAAACCACTGTAGAAATTGAAACTATCCCCTAATATATTAAAGTCACAAAACACCATCTGCAGTGATGTGAAACTGTGAGAAATTGCAGGAAATGAGCACAGCGTTCACTCATTCTGCAGTGAGACTTGACACTCAATGGTGCCTTTCACCAGAAGCCAGAAGACAGGAGGGGTGCACTAATTAAAGTAGTGAAAATGTGATAATTAGTCACAAATAACATTATGACAAATTGTGAATATGACTTTTGAGGTTTTTAATCTACATTTTGCATCAGTAGCTTCTAACAGCATGAAATGTATTAGTTTGTTTAGACTCTTGACAAGAAGAGATATTGATGTGTAAGGTTTAAATTCGTTGTGAGTGTCAGTGGTAGGTCCTCATGAGTGTAGAGATACAGCTTATCATTAAAGCTGCATCAAGCAGGGAAGGAAGGTTGACTGAATAGAGCTCTTTGTCAGCCCTGTGCTGAGAATCTCCTTGGGGTAAAAGAAGGATGAAACACATATGAAAATAATATATACAGTGGGAAAAAAAAAATAAGTGTGCCCTTGGATTTAAGAACTGGGCGAACCTCCTTTGGCAGCAATAACTTCAAACCAGCTCTTCCAGGAGCTGCTGATCAGAGCTGCACAATGTTCAGGATGAATTTTGGACCATTCTTCTTGCAGAGATGCTTCAGCTCAGACATGCTCTGAGGATGTCTGGTGTGAGCGGCTCTCTTCAGCTCACTCCACAGCATATGTACTGGGTTAAGGTCTCAGTTCTGACTGGACCACTCCAACTTTGCTACATTTACACCTGGTGTGGAAACATTGCTGGACCAGTTTTAGTTTGAAAACTCTGGGATTGTGTTGTAGTCTGGATGGGCAAAAACTGAGCCTTTTGGTAACCATGATGCAGACGCCCATGTTTGTCTCCTGATTGGGTCTTAGGCTGGGAGCACACTGTGTGCGTGGTGTGTGTGTGGCGGCTGCAAAACATCTTGGTTTTCATTTTTGCGCCCATGCTAATGGGTTAGGGCCGACTCACTGCCTGCATGAGATGTGTCTCATGCTTTGCAGTGCGTCACGTAATCT
This sequence comes from Trachinotus anak, assembly GCF_046630095.1. Lineage (NCBI taxonomy): Eukaryota > Metazoa > Chordata > Actinopteri > Carangiformes > Carangidae > Trachinotus > Trachinotus anak. Next base: position 24,624,710 of record NW_027273854.1, on the reverse strand, counting down.
AGAGATTCAGTGTCTCGCATATTTTTCATGCTTGATGCATACAGTTCTCAGCTGTTTACAGTGATACTGACTTCATACTACCATCATTACATACAGTTGACACCTTTTACCATAGCTGTCTATGTCTAGACTGAATCTGAATATGATACAGACATAAATATATATATATATATGTTTTTAATCATTTTATCAGCTGCATGTGGAGTGGCATTTAGTGACATTTTTTGTCAAAAATAAATTGGAAATTTATTTGTGATGAAAAGAAATCAAGTAGCTTGGAAACCCGAGCGAGATAGAGCTAGCAGTAGCAGCGACGCCATGCACAGTCGGTGTGAACACACACATGCAGCAGTTCAGCAACGCAGCCCCCACAGACATGCAACACAGGCAGTGTGTTCCTGGAGTTATCAGTCACGACTTTCAGTGGTGAATTCAACATGTATAATGAACTACAAACATTGCTGACCTTGTTGTCTTTGGTAACAGCTGTTAAATTCTGCATTTTAACACTACAAATGTCTTTGCTGTTCCTCGTTGGTAGTATTTGCTGCAGCTTTCACCAACTGCAGAGTAGATAACCTGCTTTTTGGTCACACTGGCCTATGCCTAGTGTACAGGATATCCATTTGGTCATGTGATATCCATTTTCAGGTATGTACGGAGATTGTTCTCATTTTAAAATGTCAGTTTAAAATTAAAAAAAAGGTGTTACTGTGGATGCAGCCTTACTTTCATGTTTATGGCCATTGTCCTTCTGCCTCACCCAACTTCTGCTGAGCTTCAGCGGGTCGGCAGCCACCCTGACATGATCCTGGAAGACACTTGGGAATTTATTTTCCTCTCGATGATGGCGAGCTGTTCAGGCCCAGAGACAGACATTTGTGTGATTTGTTTGTTATTAGTTAAAAATAGATAGTATTTCTTCATGATTGTAAGATCTGATCATAATTTAGGACAAACTCACACATAAATTGAAGTAATTCCAAAGGATTCACTTACTTTTTCTTGCCACTGTATATAGTGAGGATGTCAGGATGTCATTCCGACTGGATAAGTGTGACCACATGGTGACAAAGAGAGGTGACTGCAGGGATGGTGTTATCAGAAGGCAAGATAGCGGATGTACAGGACAGCTTTACATTCCTGGGTATCCCACAGGCCAAAGAGAGCCAATGCAAGAATCATCCACAGCCAAATACCTCCAGAGGGTAAGACAGGTGCCGAGAAGGCAGCTCAGTGGTGGAATAATACCCAAGCCATCGACTTGTGCACCCACCAGTCATCAGATACCCAGATGGAATAGTAAGCTGGAGAATATCGAAGCTACAGATGTCAGCTCTTCAAAAGGAGGGTTCCTTCCAAAGTCCAGCACCACAAGTCTCTACCAGCAATGAAAAGAGGGAGGGCAAGGATTAGTGAGTGTCAGAACCTTGATTCAGGATGTAACAAGATGGCGGGGTAAAACTGGGAACCTGAGAGCCATAACCAAGTGGCAGGGATAGTGTCCAGTATGGATTAGAGGTCCCCAGGTCCTGATAGGATACAACCCTCAAGCTCCCAGACCATGATAGAGGACCCCCCCCACACACATATACAGACACACACACACAGACACACAGACACATGGGAGTGAGAGGGAGATTATATAATAGATATACATCCAAAGACAATACACTCCCACACCATATGTGTGTGTGTATATATATTGTCTGTTGGTGCGGATGTAAAATCAGGTATGCGTAGGTGAGCTAGTTCGAGTTAAAGAAAAGCTGGTACATCACACACACTCACACACACACACACACACTCACACACACACACACACACACACAACAAACGTTGAAGTGTTGAAGTGTTGAGTGTAGGAGTCTTCATATCCTTCAGGAAAAATACACTTGCCAGCCTCCTTTGTGGCTCTGTGAATATCTTTGCTACTGATCTGCTCTCCACAACATCAGTGGTTTTCATGGACTCTGCTTCCTTTTGATAATGGCTTGTTACAAAACAGAGCCCCGACAAAAGTTTCTCTATTCAAGGTCAAAGAGAACAGAGGACACAGTGGCACTGAGTTTTCTCTCAGACAACAGTGTTGGACTTTATGAAGAAAAGAGAGATGTGCTGAGGGGAGACTGAGAGTGGAGAACAGACAGAGAGCAAACATATTCTGTGCAGTCCCAGAGAACATTTGCAGAAATAATATGTGGACCTAATTAAAGCTGAGCTGGACGAGACGTTGTTCAGTTTTATCACAGTTTCTGGCTACAACATCACGTTCAGGGCAGCTGTGGCTCAGGAGGCAGAGATACTAATCGGAAAGTCGGTGGTTTGATCCCTGGCTCCTCCAGAACCCCAAAGTGCCCCTGATGTATCATCAGTGTGTGAGTGTGTGTGTGTGATAGAAAAGTGCTGAATGCACAGAAAGACCACTGTATGAATGTGTGGATGAATGGGTGAATGTGACTTGTAGCGTAAAGTGCTTTGAGTAGTTGATAAGACTTGAATAGCGCTATATAAGGGCAGTGCATTAGCCCCACTGGCCCATAGAGTCAGGTACAGTGGATGGAGCTGTGCTAAAAAGAGAAACAAACAGATAATAAAAGCAAATACACATAATTGCTATATATGTATTAAGTTCAACGTACAATATATTAATTTGGATTGAGAACGTTTATCCTACTTCATTGATAATTTCACACTGTATATAACGCTATATAACAAATATAATAAGTTAGATGTAAGCAGCAGGGTGGCTGTATAATTAGATAATTTAACGTGCGATGTGACAATAATGAGAGAATCATATTGTGTTTTTGTGATCAAGGCCCTTTAAAATGTAAAAATGTTACTCTCTGGACTTCATGATTGAAATGATGACAAACACAAAACCTGGGAGAGCTGGGGATGTGGTGACTGTGATGCTTTAGACATCAGATTAGTTTCTCATTATTTTGTTACTGTTTGAATAACTAACAAGTATCAACTCTCAGCCGAAAGCTGCAGGCAAAGCTGGGATCACTCAGAGGCAAACTTCATGAAATAGTGCCAAACAGACAGAGTCTGGTTTTCGGAACATCGTCTCACACTGTGGCAGATCTGTTTGTGGACTCTGGCATGCTGGTTGGAAACTGAGTGCTCACTGACTTCTTAGTCTTCAACCACTTTAAAACCGTTTTTTATTGGTGAAGTACCATTAGCTAGCACTGCAGCAGTCTGTTTTGTTTTCCCAATGACCTCGGAGAGAAAATGCTGTAAATGTTGTCATTTACTTACATAATGCAAGACAAACACAGTATTAATCGTCTTTAAGAAATTGCATGAAAGCTTCAGTCAATCATATTGATGTCATCACCTCCAGCTTTCATGTGTCACTGCATCCAGGCACTGTAGTGTTAGCGCTTGATTCACTTACTTTTATTTGCTTGTTTCATTACAGCTGTCACAAAAGTGAGTAGGTTATCCACAGGGCCTCTGAAAATGATCCAGAAAAACAACCCAAAACAGTGAAACCCTGTGAGAAAGGTTACTAAGCTCCAGACAGTGGTGGCGATAATGTCTCAAGAAATACAGCAACATGTCGGCTCATGAACATTGATGTAAACAATGCAAGTTTCATAATATTCAAAAGTTTGGATATTACACAGTTGTGTGTTATAACAGAGGATGTTCCCCCTCACAGTGCCCGCATAAAGACCCTGAGGCAGAACGTTGGAGTGAGAGAATTTTCCTAACAACTACAAACTCTATGAACTCTATATTCATTCAGACTGAAGCTTCATGATTCATAAATGAATGCAACAAGCCCTTAACTCACTTGTGTTTGCCACTTAAATGGATATTCAGCAAGAAAATACTCCATTCTGAGAAAACTGGGCCCTCCAACGACAGCTAAACCTTTACAACACTCTAACCTGCTCCAGCCAATAATTGGATGTTATTAATATCATAGGAGTTCACTGATGCCACAATCCAGACTTTGTAAGGAATAAAGTCTGTCAAAAAATTCAAGCACATACCGCAATGTCAGGGGGCAGTGAGTAAGTTTGGCCTCGGGCCAGTTTTTTTGTAATCCATTACATGGTAACCAGAATGTAATCAAAGGCGAATTTAAGAAACTGATTTATAAAAATGCAACTGGAATTTGCTGTTACTGTTCGCATATGTGGTGCTGTGGCCCAAAGTCACATATGTTTGACAGATTTACTGAACTTGTGTAATTTTTTTTTATATCACACATTGTGTGTCAGCGGTCTGTCAACCATGCAACAAAACATTTGGAACCTCTTGTCAGAACATTACAGAATAAAAGCTCAAAATAGCTTTAAATACAGCATAAAGAATAAAGAAATAAAGCACTGCTGCAAAAAACACCTTTTATGTTGTCGGTAAAATCACTAAAGAGGATTATTGCCATTATTGGCCAGCGTGCTGCCAGTTGCTGGCCACAGCATATGATTATCCCTGCAGTAATAATCATATTTTGAAGTGATCTAATCAGCTCCCATCATCACATGTGAATCATTACCAAAGATAACAGCTCATTACATAGAAACATACAACGTCTGCTCATAAAACTGTAGGATACTTCATGGTTGCATTTGGGGTATATATTGTGTTGTAGTATTGTGCAAAGAGTTGCACATCTTCTGTTCTGGACTGGTGACCAGACTCTTAGATAAACTATGTAGCAGCCACTGGCTGTATTTGCTAATATTCTCTTGCAGACACAGAAATCAAATATTACTGCATTCTTTAGAAGTCGTGAAGGCAGATAATCAAACAGTGGGCCAGAGAGCTGAGGTAAAGACTCTGCTCTTACAGACCGAGTGAAGGAAAGAGACGATAAAGAAAGCAGACAGCACTCACTGGTGATGAGAGGATCCCTGGTGGGAAATAAGCAAATGCATTTCTCTTTTGGCTCAAGTTATTTTTTCTTTCTCACAGTCTTAATCACTCTGAATTTCTCTTCTTGTCTTTCACTTTGTTCTTCTCTCGCTCACACCCATTGATTTCCAGTCTGTACTTCCAGTCCTTTTGCTTCTGTCTGGTTTTCTCTATTTGTTAAGCAGTGGGGTCTTTGGGCCTTGACACACAAAGCTGTCCTCAGTGATTGACTTTGACTGATGAAAAGTTTTGCAATGTTTCACAACTTCTGTTAAAAGTTGCATTTGATCAGAGCGCAAAGACGATAGCAAATGACGAGTTGACTGTGAAAGTGCACATATGCTCCGTGGCAGCAATTACTCTGCCAGTTTTACAACACACTGAATCTAGCATGTGCTTGGAATCCAAAAAAAGATTGAGCGGATGTAAAAAATAAGGAGAAATTGAACTAAATGGTTGAAACTGCTGATTTTCAAGGCTCATCAACCAGTCAGAGTTCTTCCTCATCGACTGCCTGTGCCAGATTTAACATGCTGAAAGGTCTAATCATGCCAAAGGTGTAGAATACACTGCAAGAACTACCAGTGATGGTCGGCTACAGAGGCTCAAACACAAGCCAACTGATATGTGGGTGTGTTAGGGCTCTATTTGCATTGTTATTATCAATAAATCCAATTTTTAAAAAAACAGCTTCTACAATGAATTTATCCTATTAACACATATTGCCTGATCAGCCGCCACCTGATAAATCTTACTCCTCTGTGCTTCAGTTGTTGTCCAAAACTATTAAATTTGCAGATACAAATCAGAAGAATAAAGAAAAGTTATTGAGGATGAAGCTCATTCAGTGTCTAAAACTTTAATCAAGTCAATTTTATTCATATGGGGCCAAATCATAACAGAAGTTGTCTCAGGGCACATACAGCAGGTCCAGACCATACACTTCATAATATTATTTACAGAGACGCAACATTCCCCCATGAGCAAGCACTAAGCGACAGTGGCAAAGAAAAACTCCCTTTTAACAGGAAGAAACCTTGAGCAGAACTGGGCTCTGGGTGGGTGGCCATCTGTCTCGACTGGCTGGCTTGAGAGCAAAAAGAGGGTGAGGGAGAGGGGGAGAGAGAGAACATAACGTAATGCAAGGGGGAGAGAGACAAGAAAGTACAAATCTATGAGAGAGTCACGCAGAGTTGGTAACATGTATTAACGGGGTATTAATGCGTACAGATTGAGAGGGAGAGGAGGGGAGAGGTGCTCAGTGCATAATGTCCACTGACAGGATGGGCCTATTGCAGCATAAGTAAGGGATGGTTGAAGGCAAACCTGAGCCAGCCCAAACCATAAGCTGGCTTTGTGGGTGAGGGGGAGGATTTTAAATTCTTCTTTTTTTTCTGGCTTATTATGCCTTTATTTATAGGTACAGTGAGAGAGAGACAGGAAAGTTGGGGAGAGAAAGAGAGAGAGGGGATGACATGCAGCAAAGGGCCGTGGGTCGGATTCAAACCCCCGGCCGCTGCGGTGAGGACTAAGCCTTAATGGTACGTGCTCTACCAGGTTTGCCACCGAGGTGCCCGAGAAGATTTAGATTCTATTCTGGATTCTACAGGGAGTCAGTGCAGAGAAGCTAACACAGGAGACATATGGTCTCTTTTTCTAGTTCCTGTCAGTACTCATGTTGCAACATTTTGGACCAACTGGAGGATGTTATTGGGACATCCTGATAATAAGGAATTGGCAAGGGCAATTGATACAACCATTTGAGAGTTCCCAGGAGCAAAATGGCTCCAATAATTATGAAATGAAGTTTGGAACAAACAGGACTCTTGTGGGAGGGGGGCTCTGGTCAGAGACATGAACACTGATCAGAGTTGAGGGAAGGATGACTACAGACAGATACAGAGAGGTCCATGAAGAAAACCTGCATCATAGTGCATGTGCCCTTTCACTGGAGCGAGAGTTCACCATTCAGTACAACAATGACCTGAAGCATATGGCTAAGACAACGCTGGAGTGGCTTCGGCACAAGTTTCTGACTGTCCTCCAGTGTCCCAGCAAAAGCCTAGACTTAAACCCCATAGAACATCTGTGGAGAGACCTGATCATGGCTATCACAGAGACCTCCCATCCAATCTGAGGGAGCTTGAGAGGATCTGTCAGGAAGAATGGGATAAAGTGCCCAAATCCAGGTGTGCAAAGCTTGTAAAGAAATAACTCAGGAAGACCCAAAGCAGTAATTGCTCCCAAAGAGGCTTCTACAAAGTAGAAGTGGTGACTTAAGGGTCAACTCTTTCTAAAAGACATGTTTTCACTTTGTTATTATGAGTTACTGAGTGTAGATTGAACCTGCCCCAAATTTTTTAGCTTAAATGTTTATTTTAAATTGAATCTACAACACAATGAATTCAAAACTGAAGGGCTCTGAATACTTCTTAAGGTACTGTAAAAAAAACTGACTTGCCTTCACTTTACATCTAACAGCTACTTTGGGAAGCTGCTACCAACTTGAAAACAGAGAGAGCAAATCGATCAGATCCCGAACCTGTTGCCACATCCCAAATCCATACAACATACTGATTCTATATAGCAGGTACTATGTAGTACGTCATAGTGGCAACAACCACCTGTGACTGAGTGTCATGCAGGCTAAACTTCACAAAGAGAAAGCAAATGATTTTCTAAACATTTCTACATTTTTTTCCCACTGCTATTCTCAATTAATTTTGTTTGATGTTTTGTCTGCAAAGTCACTGTGAATACGCTACATTCTCATAACCTGCACAAAGTTTTAGTCTTTCCTCCCCTACCTTTTCTTCTTCTTGTCCTTTCTCAGAGAAACATTTTACTTTTCACTTTGTCTTTCTCAACTTCTGAAACCTGAGGCAGCCATTCTGTTTCACCGCACTCTCCTTATCCTTTCTGTTACTAATTATCTCTTCTCTTCTCTTCTCTTCTCTTCTCTTCTCTTCTCTTCTCTTCTCTTCTCTTCTCTTCTCTTCTCTTCTCTTCTCTTCTCTTCTCAGTGAATCAGTGGCTCCTGAAGTAGGAGATAAAAAGATGTCGAGCTGAAGCGCCGCAAGAGGAGAGGCAGGATGCATTTCAGTTTATTTCACACTGCCGATCCAGGCTAAGCTCAACAAACAGGAGCTGGACTGAGCCTGCTGTGGAGCTGAGAGACAACTAAAAGACAAGTCAACCAAACTGATCTCAGCTAAGCTCAACCGGACAAACTCCAGACAATTTGCTGTGTTGGCCTCCTACACATCCACAACCTAAGCTCATGCAGGCCAGCACAGTGAGGACACAGATCAGACTTTGACTCCAGAGTGTGAAATAGACCATGAGGACTCTGATGTCTACGCAGTATTATGTTTTTATTTGTTGTGTGAACTCACAAGAATTGGAGATGTAAAGACTCTGAATCATTTTCTCTGGCTGGTGTTCAGCGGGATGGACCTTATGGAAAGACTACAGCACGTGCTGTTTGGCTTTGATCATCACTTGTCCACATTCAGATACTGGCTGCAAGGCAGTAATGAAAATGATCATCCTCTGATTGGTGGAATAATTACATTTCTACTGATGGCCAGAAACCCTGGCAACACAACACACGAACACACAGCTGTGTGATGATGTGATTATATAACATGTGACATATAAAGATCTCGTGGTTCTGGTATAATATGGAAGATCATTCTCAAAGACAATGTAAAATGTGTGAATTTCAGATTACATAGCTACAGGGTGAGAAACAGGAAGTGACTGAAATATTTTACAGCCCTGAACACGTGTCAGAGTCACTGGAGATTGGGAAGGGATGGGTCACTCATTTTGCATGATTTTACAGTAGTTGACCTGTTTTCAAGGTATTTAAATAAAAAGTGGTGACAGGATTCACAATGCATCTGGTCCCTGCTTTGCACAGCAATATAAAGAGCAGTCCTTCAGTCTGCAAAATACAAGAGCTAACAGACACAACAAAAGTGCGCATCTAAAATTTGAAGCCCTAAATTGTTAAAGCTAATGACCACACTGACCATTTGCTTAACCACTTCCCCAAGCTGAAGGAATGGATTACCTGCTCTAATTGAAGCTGGAAATGTTAGCATGTCCATCTAATTCACTTAATTTACTACATCGTATCTACATAGGCATGGGGCATGTCATTGGCTATCTGCCTTATTTTGTAAGGTTACAAATTCTGTGGCTGAAAAAAGAAGCTAACACAAAGTTCATACAGTTCCTTGAATGGCCAACTGGGACTGGCTCCAAAAGCGGGTCAAACCCCATTCAGTAGACTCCTATGATAAAATGCTCAACTTCATTACTGTATGGAGGAGGAGGTGGGGGGTTAATATAACTCACTTATTTACATTTTATTAAGGCTTAAAATTATGTGTAATTCCCATTCTGGGATTGGCCGGCAGTTAGATGGAGTCAGGCACTGCTAAGATGGCAGTTGAAGAGCAGCCCACTGTGAGCTTCATCACCACTCATGAATAACCTATGTATGATCTCACTGAGGCTACGTCCATCTTTATGTACAGTCTTTGGTGTATCAGGTTTGGTCAGGACTTCAGCCAAACCTGCATTTAACAGTGTTATATTTGCCAAACTCATTGGTCATTGAGTTTGGTAGAAGCACGCTGAACCGTTTGACAATACAGAGATTAAAGCAGAAATCTAACCTCGTTTCCTTGTCTAAGTGTGTTTCTATAATTAACTTTATGTTATAACAAATAACATTTTAGCCTACACTTCTATGATGAACTATCTACTACACTGATCAATGACTGCTGACTTTTTAGCTGTAAGGTTTAGCTTTAGCCTCAGTCGGTTAGTGTTCACTATACCATGTCTCAAACACACATTGAAGCTTGTGCTATTACAAAAAAAAAGCCTGTGATATGAGATGAACTGCATCATGCGGTGCCAGAGCAGAAAACTTCACCTGCTGAGCAACTATAACTGAAGGGAGGTGGGTTTTAGCGAACGGTCAGTTGGACAGACAAGGCATAGTTAAAGAGATGTTCAAGTTTAAGGAACTAATTTCAAAATAAAATTTACATGATTTGAAATCATGTTGTCATGATTCAAACTGCTGCTGTCAACAGGAAAAGCATTGTTTTCAATCATGTTATTATTAAAGTCACAAATCTTCAAATTGTGCCCAAATCAATCATGTAATCTCAAGATAGAAAAATAAATGTCTCTGCAATACCGACGAATAGATCTCAGGTTAGGACATAATCTTCACGGGTCCACACACACAGACCTGAATATAATCTGAAGCCAGCCTGGGCGAACCCATCAAGACAAGTGAGCATGTGGAATTTTGCAGTGACTAAATTTGTGAAACGAGTGACCTACAGTATGCATATTATGGATGGATCAACACAGACATATCACCAGTCATCAGCTCATTTAATTGTTTTCTTCAGTTTACTGTGATGTTGTATCTCATGGGCGGAACAATGTAATTCAGTGCAAATGTAACTGTAATAAATAGATGGAACTGTAACAAGGGCGGAGACCAGCGTGATCATATGTAGCTCAGTAGAGAAATGCACAAACTATACCAAGAATTATGCACATTATTTCATTTGTGTCAGTGTCATCTGAAATAAGGTACGGTTCGAGTGGTACATTTTTACTTTTTGACATAAATGAATGCTGTCTTTGCATACTTAAAAGTCTTGGACCTCATGAAGTTAACCCAGAAAAGGAAGGAAGTGGGAAGTAAGTGAAAGTCCAGCACCTTGGGGTGGCCTCAAGAAAAATAATCATACTGCAACCCCAACAAATGAAATAGTAAAACTTTTATACAAACTCTCTGCAGGTTTTCCTGTCATTTCCAGTGCATCACACCATGTAAGTATATTTGTTGTCAAAAAGCTAAAAAAAACTGACAAACAAATGGAAGTTAAACTGGGTCTCCAGTGTAAATAGTGTCCACATAGCTGAACAGAAAATGAAAGCAAGAAATCAAGAAAGCGGCATCTAGGACCAAATATTAGAACTTAAGTTATAAAGTATTGTCCTTTGAATTTTGGTGATGTACTGATCGTTCATATCAACAATGCAATACGTTTAAAAATATACACTATTCATCTTCTGTCCTGTAATGGAGTTTCTGTGTTGCTCAGATCTCTTTCTTCTTCAGATATCATTACAGAACAGCGTTTACACAAGGCTTTAGGTGAACTCTGCAACTGACTGGGCTTTAATTCATGAGCATCGAATTTATGTCTGGTTCAATTCACTGTCGTCATCAATAGATGCTGTTCCAGCAGCAGCAGTTGCTCCCAGCAGTAGCATGTGTTGCCTTCATGAAAAGCAAATAGTCTAGTTTTGGTTACACTCCTCATTTTTTCTGTGTTTTATCAAACTTATTTTCTGCTTTTGGAGTCTAATTTCAGTTCTCTATCTTCGGTTTTGCCACTAAAAAAGGGTTCAAAATGCTCAGCGTTTACGATTGCATGAATGTAATATTTTTTTCATAGGTTGATCTCAAAATGTTCTTGAAGAATTCTTGCAGTGCTCCATTAGATTAGTCACTAGCACAGATATCTCAAAGGAGTTTTAAATCGAAAGCAACTGGACTTGGTCATTTGTCTAGGAAGACGTTTCACCTCTCATCCAAGAGGCTTCATCAGTTCTTTCTCGCACCTGACCAGGCCAAGATCTCTGCACTACTCAGCGACTCTAACACCTATGAAACTCTGAAACGAGACCCGACCAATGGTTATAAAAAGAAGGTGATAGAATGTCTACAACAACTGCAAAAAGAAGGGGTCATTGACAAAACACAATATTACCGGCTTTATCCCCAGGACTCCATCCCCTGCCTATATGGACTCCCCAAAATCCATAAAGAAGGGGCCCCGCTCAGGCCAATTGTCAGCAGCATAAACTCGGTCACATACAACATAGCCAAATACATAACCAATATCCTGGCACCTTTGGTGGGCAACACCCCACACCACATCCAAAACTCCATAGACTTTGTGAGTAAAGTCTGGAACTTAAAAATGGAGCCAGATGAAACCATGGTTTCCTATGATGTGACTTCTCTTTTTACCTGCATTCCAACCGTGGAGGCTTCGGCCACGGTAAGAGAATGACTCACACAGGACAACTCCCTGCAAAACCGAACAAATCCCAAACCCGGACACATTTGCCAGCTTCTGGATTTATGCCTAAACACTACATATTTCCAGTTTGACGGCAAATTTTACAGACAAAAACATGGCTGTGCCATGGGTTCACCAGTATCCCCCATTGTGGCAAATCTATACATGGAGGAGGTAGAGAACAGGGCTCTGAACTCCTTTGAAGAAACTACACCGAGCCACTGGTTCAGATATGTGGACGACACATGGGTTAAAATCAAAACCAAACAGGTGCAAGCTTTTACCGAACACATTAACTCAGTGGACAAAAACATCAAGTTCACCAGAGAGGATGTCAAGGACAATAGTCTGCCCTTCTTAGATTGTGACGTCCCCATGAAAAAGGACAGGAGCCTCCTCATTGGGGTATACAGAAAACCCACACATACAGACCAATATCTACTTTTCGACTCACACCACCCTCTGGAACACAAGCTTGGTGTTATCAGAACCCTGCAACACAGAGCTGATAACGTACCCACCAGCTCACAGGCCCAAAGGGTAGAACACAAGCACCTGAGAGGCGCCCTCACAACTTGTGGTTACCCTAACTGGACCTTTGTGAAAACTGCTTCTGCTTCCAGAAAGAAAAGTAGCAAAATGGTTGAGAAAGAAAAACCAAACAAGAGAAACAACATAGTCATCCCATATGTGTCTGGGGTATCAGAAAAACTCAGGGGGATCTTCAACAAACACCGTATCCCTGTGTATTTCAAACCCAGCAACACACTCAGACAGAGACTGGTACACCCCAAGGACAGAACACCACACACCCGAAAAAGCAACCTGGTGTATGCAGTCCAATGCAATGAGGAATGCAAAGACCTCTACATTGGAGAAACGAAACAACCACTGCATAAACGCATGGCCCAACACAGGAGAGCTAACTCCTCAGGCTTGGACTCTGCTGTCCACTTACATCTTAAGGAGAAAGCCCACTCCTTTGAGGACAGCAAGGTTCACATCCTGGACAGAGAGGACAGGTGGTTCGAAAGAGGAGTGAAAGAAGCCATCTATGTGAAAGTAGAGAAACCATCCCTCAACAGGGGAGGAGGCCTCAGACACCACCTATCTCCAATTTACAATGCTGCCCTTTCATCCCTTCCCAGGAGATTCAACAATTTAACCTCAAAGAAATACAACTGTTCACAAGTGGCATGTGACTCCAACGACTGTCGTTATAACACAATAGGGCTCTAACGAAGTCGAAACCAACTCTCCACCAAGACAGTCACTCTAATGACTGTCGCTGGCACACGGAGCACAAAGGGAACCAATGACATCATCAGCCTTGTGAAAGCCCCTCCCAGAGGTTAAAAATACTTGGGTCTCCACACCAGATAGTTGGACCAGTCCCAGCCTGGTCAGGTGCGAGAAAGAACTGATGAAGCCTCTTGGATGAGAGGTGAAACGTCTTCCTAGACAAATAACCAAGTCCAGTTGCTTTCGATTTAAAACTCCTTTGAGATACTATGACCTGGACAAATGAGAATATTCACAGGCTTACTAGCACAGATACTTCCAACAGCCGAGCCTGGCTATCTCCAAAATTCAGAGATATGTCTTCCATCTCTAAAGCTCACATTTCAAAATTTTATATCTCAATGATGTGCTGTAACTTTTACAGATAAGCAAGCAGAACCAACAACCACCAGGATTATTCTTTTGAACTGACAGTAAACATATCAAATGTGTAGTATAGAGGAAAATGTCTCAAAATCACTTCTATGGTAATCTTTAACATGTTTACCATTAACTGACAATGCATTTTCCTGCCTCAGTGTTGCACAGAGGAGACGCTAGAACTTCAATCTTGTGGAGTCGTAGCGTTTATTTACTGACAAACAGCCTGAAGTGCACATATATGTTACTGCTATGTTTACAGCTACACTGCTAACTTCTAATTAACAAGCTACCTCTCTGCTGCGGTCACCAGCATCACCGCTCTCTTTCCCTCTCCATGCACAACCTATGTATTGAGCTATTCCTGACAGGAGCTATGCTACTCCTGTAAAAATATTCTGCCTTAAACTTCTCAAATTTACTGCAGATCTTGCACAGAGATGATACATTTGCATAATTTGCTCATTCACTTGCTGCTGTTGTCTCTTAACGTTTAATCCACAGGTTAAGGTCTGTCTGCACATGTGCATGATGTGTGCAAAATCATCAATGATCTCAAAACAGTAGAAGCTGAGTCAAGGACAGCTTGCACACTTCAGCTGAAGATAATCACCAGTCAAAGGCCCTGTTCAGACCTGGTAGTAACATGCATCTTCAGTGATCTGATCACAAGTGGTCAGCTCACACCTGTTCACACCTGCTTTAAAATGCGTCTCCAGTGAGCACTTGAAGTGCTTCCCTGCTTCATATGCTAATAAACAGGTATTTGGTGTTGTTTTTAGCCAATCAGGCTGATGGCTAAAATGTGCTTCTGTATATGTGTGTGTGTGTATATATGAATGAGTGAGAGAGAAAGCTAGGGAGCGAGAGCGGTATGGAGCGTTTCAGTGAATTAATGCGTTGCGCACAGCTCTACAATGAAATAAGGTTGTAGAAATATTTATAATTTATAAAACATTTTAGGTTAATTACTAATCATGTGGCTTGGACACATTTGCGTTCATACTGCTAAAGAATGTGGCCACATGTGGCCCAGACCTCTGAATGTGGTCTGAGTGATCAGATCTCAAATGTGTCCTGAATTCGTCCAGGGTGTGTTCACACCTGTACTTAGAGCTTTCCAAACCTCCAAATCAATCTGCTTCCCTCTCTGCTTGTGAAACTCCTGCCTTTGTTAAAGGGACACAGTCATACCCACAAAATGACAGTAATGATAGTTTCAACAGATGGAAGGCAAGCTAGGTTGATGATGCAACCACAGGTGGGCAGTAAATTACATGATGAATGCAAACAGGCAACAGATCCTATATTAGACAGAAAGCTGTTCTGAGATAAGATGTACTTCAATTTCAGTATCATTCTAATTGATGTCTGTTTTTAGCCTAAACTGGGCACTGACAGCACGCCACTGTTATATCTTCTTTATTGAATCTGTATAAAAACAAATGAGAAGTTGTGATACAGACTACTTCATGGCTGGGGACCAGTCCAGGAGTCCCTGCCCTCAGTTGTGTGTTTCTTATTTCTACTATAAAAGTGTCACTCGATGATGTTCACATATAAATATCATTACATTAAACCTCCAAACTTTAGAGCAACTTCTCATTATTGAATTTTATAATTAAGCGCTATAATCAAAACATTTGTGAAATTGCCTTTTGTACTAATGGTTTGTGATTACTGCCCAGTTGCCATGATTCAAGATATAGTAGAACCATATTAACCATAACTTATGTGGACGCTGGACTCATGCTAGCTGGTAGGAGTGAACTAGGCTGTCTCATCAGGGATCTGTCCAACTGGATGATCAAGTGTCCCACTTACAGATCAAGTAGGACACCAAATAATGTCCACTAAAGCACAACTAACAAATTAAAGGAGCTATTTGTACGTTTTATTATTCTTACATAGCCAACGTTAGCATTAACAGCTGTCTACTAACCAGATCAGAAGAATCTTTGCAAGTTCAACATCAAACCTCATTCCTTTACTCAAAAGAGCTGTCTCCACCAGCTGAAATTGGTTCTTTTCTCCTACTGAACCACCTAGCTCCAGTCCAGCTGTGACTGTAGCATCCCGTCACCCCGAATAATTAGCACCTCTCAGGTGGTGTATTATAACCTCTTGTCTTGTAAACGCAACAATGGCTCAAGCTCTTGGCAAGACTGGTAAGTAAAGAGCTGTTAATGCTATAATTGGCTATGAAACAATAGCAAAACTTACAAATAGTTCCTTTAAAAAATAATTAGAAATGAAACCATTAGCTTTTTAAAACACAGTGGCAGTACACATGAATATGCCAGTAAGTACAGGACTAAACCACCCAAGTTCAAACTATTTTATTAAAAACCCATCAACTCAAGTATAGCCCCCCTAAGCACCTCTATTTACCACGCAAACATAGATTAAGATGCAGCTACAAAATCAGTAATATAGAGGAGGAAGATAAAAGGATGAGCATGTGCCATTCTGCTGTTGAGAAATGAAATGTTGATGGGCTGTCAGGATGTTCTGGTTCATGCTGCCAGTAAAGTAAATAATAGATCCAAGTTCAGCTTACGTGTTTGGTTGGAGACATACCTATATGATGTAACATGCACAACATAATCTTTGCTGTAGTTCTAGGATGACGTGGATAGCAAAGTTATAAAGAAAGCACTATCCATTATCCTTCCACTGTTCCACTGTGGAAAATCACTAATTTAGCAATAATTAATAACAAAATA
This sequence comes from Trachinotus anak, assembly GCF_046630095.1. Classification (NCBI taxonomy): domain Eukaryota; kingdom Metazoa; phylum Chordata; class Actinopteri; order Carangiformes; family Carangidae; genus Trachinotus; species Trachinotus anak. The sequence goes on along the minus strand of NW_027273854.1, from coordinate 24,608,308 downwards.
AAAGATTTAGCTAGAATTTTACAGAAGCCTAGGGCAGCTTTTTTCCTTTCACTTAGACTACATTCTTGCAAAATTATAACTTAATTATCATATTAAAGATATTAAAGAAAGTGCAGGTGTAGCTGTAATGAAAGTCTTTGTGTTCTCAAGCTATGTGAGGTTCCTAAAGGCAGATCTTCTTTATACCATTATACATAGTAGATTGTGAAACAGTTAGACCTACAGTGGGAGCACCAATGGTCTATAAAGGTATACTGTGAAGACAACCAATTTGTAAGGAAAAATAAACAAATTATTTGACGAATTGAAATCTTGACCTGATGATGGTCCTATGTGAAAAGTTAGGCGATACAAAAGTTCTACAAGATCATGAAAATGTGTGACCCATGGTCATCAATACAACTATTTTCAAGACATGTCAGTCTGAACTACCATGTCAATCTGCTGGTGTGATGTAAAAGGAGCAGTAGAAAATAATAGTTTTATTGGTAGCCTGCCATCAACTACGGCCATGTTCAGACCTGGTATTAACATCTGTCTCAGGTGATCTGATCACAAGTGGATAGCTCGAAGTATAGGTCTGAACGCACCCAGGACACATTCAGAACACATTTGAGATCTGATCACTCAGACCACATTCGGAGATGGTCTGAGTGATCTTTTAGCAGTTTGAACGCAAATTCGTCTTGGCCACATTGAAGTACCAACTAATCCACTGATGTCCTCTCCCTAAGTCTAGCGAGTCCCTTCACAGTTTCAAAATAAACCAGAAAAATTTACTATTTCTAATGGATAGACCCTTATTTCACTGCAGAGCTGTGCGCAATGCATTGATTCGCTCCACCTTTCATTACTGCTCGCTCTCTATCTCTCACATGCACAAATATACAAATATACAAATATCTTTTGCATTGACAAAAGATTTGTCCATTGGATATGCTAAAAACAACACTGAATACCCGTTTATTTGCATATGAAGCTGGGAAGTATAATCTGATCTCAAGTGGTCACTGGAGAGGCATTTGAAGAAGCATTTTAAAGCCAGTTGTGAGCAGATGAACTTAGAGCTGACCACTTGTGATTGGATGTCTCAGGGCGCATGTAAGTACCACGTCTGAACAGGGCCTATGACAGCACTGAAGTATCCATTGACAGTGATGGGTGCATTAGAGTCATTTGTTTGGCTAAGTTCAAAAAGTGTTCATTATTGGCTAGTATGGGGATTGAACCAATGGGCTTGGCATTATTAGGACCACACTCTAACCAGTTGAGCTAAACAACCATATTTGGATGTTCTTCCTCTGGAGTCTAAAAAGGGAAGATGAAATAGAAGTCAGTCTAGTTCAGCGGTTGAGTTTGGCATGATCAGCTCCACCTTCTTTGGAAAGGAATTAGCAAAACTGAAACAGAGCTTTCTCAGATTGTAAGCGATAGTGGCTTTTACCAGTGTAATTTTTCTCAGTGAAGCAAAATCATAATTTTTTTTTCAAATCTTCCGTACATCACTGTAGCAATTGGTGTTTCCATGACACAAACAATCACTTAAACATCCAGAGATAAGCAGGATGCAATTTCCAACCATGACGGGACTTGAATCCTGAATCTTGTGATCTGAACTCAAATGCCTTGTCCATTAGGCCCTATGGTCACACAAGGCTAACAGTTCAAGGGGTTGTTGCATTTTCAAATAGTTTTTTCCTTTTTGTTGGGCTCAGCTCAAAGGTACATTTTTTTTTTAAATGTTCGATTTATAGATAGTGGAAGATAACACTTTCATTTGTAGCCTGCCCTCAACCATAACAGCACTGAAGCACCCATTGTAAGTGATGGGTGCTTCTCACTGAAGCATTAACACAATGGGTCTTAAGGGTCATTAGGACCTTTTACGCAAAAAAGAGGCCTCTTTGTTGGGCTACACCCAAAAATTGTTTGCAGTTACAAGTTGGAGTAAATCACAGACTTTTTCATTATAGAGTGGAACATGAGTGCCATATTGGTAGTCTACCATTATCTATGACAGCACTGAAGCATCCGCTGAGAGTGATTGGTGCTCCTCTCTAAAGCTTTAGCACAAGGGGCTTTAAAGATTAATGCTATTGTCCAGTATGGGGATTGAACCCATGACCTTGGCATTATTAGCACCACGCTCTAACCAGCTGAGCTAACCAGCCATATTCAAAAGCCTTTCCTCTGGAGTCAATTAAGGGAGGATAAAATAGTAATCAGTCTAGTTAGGCATGATCACCTCCACCTTCTTTGGAGAAGAATTAGCAAAACTAAAACAGAGCTTTCTCAGATTGCAAGAGGTAGTGGCTTTTTCCAGTGTATTTTTCTCAGTGAAGCAAAATCATTATTGTTTTTCAAAGCTTCCTTACATCACTGTAGCAATTGGTGTTTCTATGACACAAACAACAATCACTTAAACATCCAGAAATAAGTAGGATGCAAATTCCAACCACCAAGGGACTTAAACCCTCAATCTTCTGTTCGAAGACAGATGCCTTGTCCATTAGGCCACATGCTCACAGGACTAATATTTTAAGAGTTTTTTGTGTTTTCTAATTGTTTTTACCTTTTTGTTGGGCTCAGTTCAAAAGTACGATTTTTAAATAAATGTCAGATTTATTAGAGAGTGGAAGAAACCCCTTTTATTTGTAGCCTGCCATAAACTATCACAGCACTGAAGCACCCATTGTAAGTTGTAAGTTGGACTAAATGACAGAGTTCTTCTTATATAGTGGAAATTGACTGTCATATTGGTAACCTATCATTATCTATAACAGCACTGAAGCACCCACTGAGAGTGATGGGTGCTTCTCTCTAAAGCTTTAAGACAAGGGGCTTTAAAGATTGATGCTATTGGCCAGTGGAAGAAAACCCCTTTATTGTAGCCTGCCCTAAACTATTACAGCAGTGAAGAATCCATTGTAAGTGATGGGTTTTTCTTATAGAGTGAAAAGTTAATGTCATATTGGTAGCCTACCATTATCTACGAAGCACCCACTGAGAGGGATGGGTGCCTCTTTCTAAAGCATTAACACAGTGGAGTTTAATACTATTGGCTAGTATGGGTAGTGAACCCATGACCTTGGCATTATTAGCACCACATTCTAACCAGCTGAGCTAACTAGCCATTTCAAAAGTGGTTTCCTCTGAAGTCAAAATAGGGAAGATGAAATTGCACTCAGTCTAGTTCAGCGGTTGAGTTTGGCATGATCAGTGCCACCTTCTTTGGAAAGGAATTAGCAAAACTAAAACAGAGCTTGCTTACATTGCAAGAGGTAGTGGCTTCTTTTCAGCATATTTTCTCAGGGGAGCAAAGTCAATGTTATTTTTCTAAGCTACATTACATGAGTGTAGCTCTAATTTGTGTTTCTATGAGAGAAACAATCACTTAAATATCCAGCGACAAGTATTCTAACCACGAAGGGAATCAAACCCTCAATTTTCTGATCTGAAGGCAGACGCCTTGTCCATTAAGCCACATGGTCTCAAAAGGCTAATATTTTAAGGGGTTTTGTGTTGTCTAATTGTTTTAACCTTTTTGTTGGGCTCAGCTCAAAGGTACAGATTTTTTAAAAATGTCTAATTTATAGAGAGTGGAAGATAACACTTTGATTTGGAGCCTGCCCTCAACTATAACAGCACTGAAGCACCCATAGTAAATGATGGGTGCTTCTCACTGAAGTATTAACACAATGGGTCTTAAGGGTCATTAGGACCTTTTGTGCAAAAAAGGGGTGTCTTTGTTGGGCTACACTCAAAAATTGTTTCCAGCTACAAGTTGGACTAAATCACAGACTTTTTCATTATAGAGTGGAAGATGACTGTCATTTTGGTAGTCTACTATTATCTATGACAGCACTGAAGCATCCGCTGAGAGTGATGGGTGCTTCTCTCTAAAGCCTTAACGCAGTGGGCTGTAAGGATTGATGCTATTAGCCAGTATGGGGATTGAACCCATGACATTGGCATTATTAGCACCTCACTCTAAGCAGCTGAGCTAACCGGCCGTGTTTAAAAGTCTTTCCTCTGGAGTCAAAAAAGGGAAGATAAAATAGTAATCAGTCTATTTCGGTGGTTGAGTTCGGTGTGATTACCTCCACCTTCTTCAGAGAGGAATTAACAAAACTGAAACAGAGCTTTCTCAGATTGTAAGATATAGTGGCTTTTTCCAGTGTATTTTTCTCAGTGGAGCAAAATGATAATTTTTTTTCAAAGCTTCCTTACATCACTGTAGCAATTGGTGTTTCCATGACACAGACATTCACTTAAACATCCAGAGATAAGGAGGATGCAAATTCTGACCATGAAGGGACTTGAACCCTGAATCTTCTGATCCGAACTCAGACGCCTTGTCCATTAGGCCCTATGGTGACACAAGGTTAATATTTTAAGGGGTTGTTGCGTTTTCTAATAGTTTTTTACTTTTTGTTGGATTCAGCTCAAAAGTGTGTAGTTTAAAAAAATATCAGATTTATTAGAGAGTGGAAGAAAACCCTTTATTTGTAGCCTGCCCTAAACTATTACAGCAGTGAAGAATCCATTGTAAGTGATGGGTTTTTCTTATAGAGTGAAAAGTTAATGTCATATTGGTAGCCTACCATTATCTATGAAGCACCCACTGAGAGGGATGGGTGCCTCTCTCTAAAGCATTAACACAGTGGAGTTTAATGTTAATTATTATTGGTTAGTAGGGGGATTGAACCCAGGACCTTGGCATTATTAGCACCACACTCTAACAAGATGAGCTAACCAGCTGTCATCACAAGTTTTTCCTCTAGAGTCAAAAAAGGGAGGATAAAATAGCAATCAGTCTAGTTAGGCGTGATCACCTCCACCTTCTTTGGAGAGGAATTAGCAAAACTAAAACAGAGCTTGCTTTGATTTTGACAAGTGTCAGATTTATTAGAGTGCCAAAGGTAATAGTTTAATTGATAGCCTACCATTAATTCGTATTATAGGGTCTTACTAAGTTGATCACTTTAGACAGGTATAGGACAAAATCAAGAAGATTTGGCATAGGAAGCTGGCAAGAGGAGCACTTGTCCTCCAGGACAATGCACCAGTGGCATTGGCTGCCATTCAGGAATTCAGATTTAACCTCATCCAGCACCTGCCCTTTTTACTTGTTTTGTCACCCTTAAACCATTACCTTTTCCCCATGATGAAAAAGGTCCCCAGGGGTTGCCAGCTTGATGTGTTGATGACTGTAGATCTCTTTGTATAGGTCCAAGATGCCAACTTTAACAACAAATAAGGAGTCTGTATGCTTCCATTACACACTGGAATAAGTGTGTAACTGTAGGAAGGGACTTAAAAATAAATGTGCAAAAGGATTTCTAAAATTGACTTCTTATACTTTAGGCACTGAATTTATCAACAACTTTCTTTCATACCATGGTTTTTTAGTTGTTGGTTAGAATCAAAAACAAGAAAACCAAATTCAAAAAATGGTACAGTTTTGGTGTTTGCTAATTGAATTGAACAATTAAGAAAGGAAGACTGGTGGCATGGAAATAAAAGTTAATGCATCAAACTAAAAGCCAAGGAGACAGAATGGCTGTAATTGTAACGTTATGTAAGCACAGGATCTATACAAGCTTAACATTATAGGATTGATAGTTAGAGATCACCAGTTACCATTTTTGCATTGAAATCATTTCATCATTGAAAATGATAAATGTGAAAAAACATATTATTGCCACTGTAGCCATTGTGTTGGTGCATGCTGCCGCAGGAATCTCTCTGTGTCTGATCATACCTAGACCGGGTCTGAGTAGGGCACAGCTCTGATTGCCTTTGGGTCTGTTATCAACACGTTATCAACATACACAGACCAACTGGTTCCACCCCTCCATGATCTTGATAAAGAATGAAAATTGAAGAAAATGGCTGACACTAGTTCTTGTCTCCATCAGTTTAATCCCAGCATAAACGTCTGCAACCAAAGAGAGAGATCCACCCACAGCTGTAGGCCGCCTGAAAAGCTACACTGTATTTGACCTAGATCCTCTGTTAAAAAGTATGTGTTTTTTTTCACGGACACAGCGAGCGACGTGATTTGTCTGCAAATTCCACTCACAAGGCGTTTCTTATCAAATATTTATCCTCATTTTGGATTCAGAGCTGTAACTGTGAAGAGGAGTCTGTGAGTGTGTGTACGTGCGTACATGTGCCAGCCTGTTCTCTGTGTAGGGCTGTGTGTGTGTGTGTGTGTGCGCACAGCCATGCATATCCATCCACCAGCTCTCAGCTGGGCTGTATTTTGTCAGATTAAAGTAGGTCTGATGCAGGGTGTTAAGCAGCCTGCTGTCTGTTTTGGTTTCAGTGTCTATCACAATATCAGCCATGGGAATATCACACTCTGCTCTGCCCTCAGGTTAGAAGCATGCTACTTCTCTGGTTCGTTCACTCTCTCTGTCTCCATCTCCCTGGCACTCACTGTATCTGTATCTTTCACCCCTTGCATCTCTGTCACACTTTGTTGCCTTCTGATGCAGACCTGTGCCGGAATGATGAGCAATAATGTAAATGTCATTTTAAAGTGTGGCCAAAACTATGCAGACTGTCTTGTCCATTTTTCTGTTTTCTGTCATTGTTTGGACTGGTTCCCTTGTTTTCAATTAAGCTTCATGTTACATGATATATTGGTATTTAATGGCCAGATTCCAACTTTGTGGCAACAATTTGGTAAAGGTCCTTTCCTTTTTGTGTGTGCGTGGTTTCCCTAGTTTGATGTGGAAGAACTGGACAACCTTGTGCAGAGTCCTTATTTCAACCCCATCCAACACCTTTTAATATTTTTTTCACTACAGGAACACAACTCCCTGAAACCTGGAGCTTCCCACAGCTTTTAAGAACCTGAAAATTTTAGTTCTAGGTTCTACCTCATATTTCCACTGTGTTCTTCATCACGGAACATTTTAGATATACTTCTTTGAAAAAGGGATATAGTTCATATGCCAGTAAAAAGGTGACACCTGTTTGATAGGAAACCTTACTTGTGGAACTTGTTATAATGAAATAAGAGACAGAATGGAGCGAAGCCTAGTGTACTTCAGAGCAGAATGCAGGTAGGCTTAAAAAAATCATCACATTGCTTAAAGGGAGGAAGTTGGAGTTGCTCTATAGAACGTGAGCTTTTTAGCCATGCTACTTCATGGGAATCATATAATTTAAGGTTTCTACTTTGTTTGTGATAGGGTTTCAGATCAGTTGATGTTCTAACTAACACAATGTTTGTTTGAAGCAAACTGACACCTTTGCCCAAATATCAATAAAAAAATGAAGGGTGCAGAAGTTGGGGTATTGGATTGGCCTGTGGCATATACAACTTTTATGCTGGAGAGTGGAGATCTGCAGAGTCACAGACTGTAATTAATATTTGCTTCATTTTAATCTTTCTTTCGCTGACTTTAATAGAGAGTCGTAGTTGCCCAGCTGTATCCTGCATTATTTTAATTTTTTTTTGGTCTCTTGGGGGCAGTGCATTAAACATTAAATTAGGACTGGTTATTGTCACTGATTTCCCAGATCAACTCACAAAGTCAAGATTCAGTGCAATTTTTGATTCAGTTTGATTCATTTCAATATGAATTCAGTTAGAGATATTTCAGTTGCGATGCCAATGGGGAGAAGAGAGAGCAGCAGAGACCAGGAACAGCTGTCAGACCCGGACAGAGGAGTTTTTGAGGAGTTTATTGTGACCAAAATCAGCAACTAGAAGACATATCAGAATGCTACATGTAGTCAATTGGTTATGTTGTTTGATAGCTTGTAACTGGCAGTGGCTGACAGTGTTTGTGGCTGTGCTAATGCAAACTTCCTCTCTCTGTACTGACGGGGGAGCAGCACGAATCAAGATGGTTAGTCATCGGAGAGTCTCAGCCACATGTTTGAGCCACAGTCAGACCCCGACTCAGATGACGAGTTTAGCATCTTTTATTTGTTTATGCTGTTTGCTAGCTTGGCAGTGGCTGACACAGTGTTAGTGGTTGTGGTAATTTTGGTAATGCAAACTCTAGCTCTCTGTACTGACAAGGTTTCAGGTTTGTTTTTCCTTGTCCCCAACGTTGATGTTGTTTTGTACGATGTTATGTATAAATCCCTGACTGTCACTGGTTCACTGCAGTTCCAAGGTGCAAATGCGCAGCCAAGGTGATGACTGCTTATTTTGCCCATGGCATGTTTTGTATCACATCACAAAATCATGTGGACACATTAATAAGATTAAAAACTTGATTTTCATCGGGGGAGAGGGGTCTTTAAGCATACTGTGGTTGCAATGTACTGATAAAGAAAGATTTTATTTAAAAAAACACTACTATTAGACATTAAAAACCATAGTAACTAAGATAATCTGGAGATAGGATTTCAAAGTCAGTGCCCACCCACTTTAATGATTTTGTAGCTGAATGGGAGCAAATCCCTGCAGCCAGGTTTCAAATGTCTATGAAAAGCTTTCCAAGAAGGAGGATCTAGATTTTTACAGCAGCACATTAATACCCATGATTTAAGAGGAACTTGTTCAACAGTTACATACAGTATGGATGTCATGTTCCGTTGTCCATATAGCTTTTGAGCAAAGCTGCAGCTGCTTCTTGCTTTCTCATGTCCTCTCCTGCATTCCTTCTTCACTCCCTAGTTTTCCACACACCCTCAGCTTCACACATACATACACAAACACACATACACACACATTTTCTCTCTACTTCCTCTCGCTTATACTCCCTCTCCTCTGCAAGGAGAAATATTCAGGAACATCTTCCCTCTTCCTCTTTTCTGTCTTTACTTCCCTTGCTGTTTTCTGCTGCTTTTCTTCTTCTTTATCTTCTTTTTTTTTCCATTTTCCTTCCTCCTTTTGCTACACTCTCTTCCCTCTCTCTGTCCAAGATGTCTGATAAGTATTCAGTGGCAGTACCATCTGATTTGGCACTGAACACCATGAATGATACATGACTTGCACCAGGTTTAACCAAGATTACAGTGTAAGTTTTTGCTTTTTTCCCCCCCACAATTGTGGCATCGCAACCCTTCCAGACTGTGTATTATTTGTACCCTAGAATTAAATTCTACCAGAACGGGAACACGTAATCCCTCCTCCATCTTTCCACTAAATAAGATCTGTGGATTCAGAGAAAATGTGGAGGTTTAATTACCATTAGTGATTAACTAAATGCTTGAAGCCTGTGTGAAGGTGTATGATACAGCAAACTCCATTTCCCACACATGACCTGTAAAAGAAGAGTGCCTGAACCTTACACCTGGAGGAGGTGGTTAGCGTCTACCAAATGAGGATAAAAGCAACATCCAGTAGCTCCACAGTTATTTTTTAGTCATATTTAGTTGTGTTCCTAGCTTTATATACAGTCTATGGTTCTTAGCTGGCTTGTTAACGTTAGCTATCATTCAGCCCAGATGCAGGAGATGCAGTGTTTGATGCTGTGTGAGGACAGGACTTTTGAAGCTGTGTGTGGTCACTGGGGCTAACGTGGTAAAACTGAGCTCACCTGACCTCTGTAGCCTCTCTGCTTGAGGCTTGTGACTCACCACCACTACACCTGCAACTACTAGTGTAGCACACCTGAATCACCAAGTGTAGACAGTTGAGTTGCATTGAGGCAATGTGAATGCCAGGTTTATTTAAAAAAAAAAAAAAGACAATATATCTGGTTCTGTGGCAGCGATTTTGATGCTTTTTTAAACTACTGTATTTCCTTAAATAAGAGACATGTTTCCGATAATGGCTGGCAGCATAGTCGACATCAACAAATAAAGGCCAGCTCCAAATACAGACCAGGGAAAATTACTTCACCGAATACTGATTAATAAGTAATGTGTATGCATTTGTGGAATAACTTGTGTGACACTGTTATTGAAAAAAGTAATCGAATAATTATTTAATACAGTCCTTAGCATTATAGCTTTTTCTGAATTATCACTACAGAAATTGGTTTACATGAGCTTGTAATGAATTATTGATAGTCTGAGCGCTATTAATTATTAAACTGCAGTGGCATTGTTGAAGCAGTCAGTCAAACTGTGCTTCTCTTTGCTATTCTTTTGTCAGGTCGAAAAACTTGTGGAGCAAGAGATTCTGATTTGTAAACACAGTGTGCAGAGGGTGAAATTTATTTAAAAAGGGGTTCACCTTGGACCCAATCCAGTCTTTCACACACATTAGGCTGTCCTGTGAACAAGTCCATAGGTCAGGGGCGTCAAACTCAAATACACAGGGGCCAAAATTTAAAACTTGGACAAAGTCGCGGGCCAACATTGATATTTATTGAAAAAATCTTCCTCCAGATATAACAATGAACCTTTTCATATGGACCCAAACAAGTTTTGCTTAAACACTGAATATGGAACAAGCAAAGCTTAATACTATACTATAATATATAACTTAATATTGCACACATGTAAAATCGAATTTCAAATAAAAAAAACACATCAATGGCATTCATTTCTTAAATAAAACAGTAACCTTTTTCCACAGGCTAATAATAAATTTAAAAATAAAATAACAACAATAAATCAATTAAGTAATAATAATGTTACTCCTGTTTTCTGCCTTTCTTTTCGCCATTTTTGGGAGGGGTAGCACGGTGTCAGTAGTAGCATGAGGTCGCTATGACTACTGTCAACAGAAGAGAGGGTGTTTATGGGTGTTGTCCTGATTGACGCGCCGAAACACCAGCAGAGCATTCTGGGATTTGTAGTTATCGTGTCATACTGCACTCCGCTCGCAAGGCGTTTGCCCCAGAGCATGGCAGTAGTATTAGCAATACATGCGCTGTATAATACCAGCGGGCCAGCTCTAGTAGTAATTTGGTATTGTCTCGCGGGCCAAATATAATTACACTGCGGGCCAAATTTGGCCCGCGGGCCAGAGTTTGACACCTATGCCATAGGTCATTTGTGCAGCAGGTTGTTATTGCCCATAGTTACGTTTTGTTGTTAGGTGACATCTAGTGGCCGTAGTAATGATGACAGGAGCAACGAGAAAAGTGCAGTGATGTAGTTTATAGAGCAACACATCAGGAGGAGGTTGTGGTAGATGGATGAGTCAGCAGAACACAGGAATATGGCACCTGACATCATAAACCTTATTCAGGTTGGAGGACTGGATGACATACATTGATTTCCTGCCACAATATCACCATTGACTGCCACTTGATGATTTTCAAGTATTTTTAACATTTTCAATGAGTAAAATCCTTTTTCATTGTAGAGCTTCACACAGTGCATTGATTCGATTAGACTGTCCTTGCCCCGCTCACTGTCTTTGTCTCTCTCTCTCTCTCTCTCTCCCACACACACACACAACCCACACACACAGACACACTTTGACAACAGACAAGTCTGTGATCAGCCCCTCCTCTCCTTATACAAAACAGAATCATTTGGGGGAGGTAGGATTGCTGTTGGTTTTTCCAACGAGAAGACTGCTATCATCTGCAGCAGGTACACGACCTCCGCGACCAGGGGTATTAGCGAAACAGTGCCCAGAAAAACTGAAGAAAACACACATGGGAAAGCTGAACAGTGGGACCAGTGTGATTACCTATCAAATTAATTTGTTTCCAATTAATTTGTTTGGCTACAATCACCGCTGCTGTGGCATCTGAAGCAGCAAGAGAGGGTCAGGAAGGGATAGGTGTAGCTCAGAGGAGGAGGAGGATAGCAGCCAACACGCTGGAAGAAGTAACAGGCGAGATTGACAGCAAAGAGAGAGACATAGCTGCATATATTGTGCAGGTACATGTTTGTCACGTAGTACACAGCTCCAGAGATCCTTTGTTGAGATGGGATAAACTTCCAGAAGGGCAACCATCTCTGCAGCACTCCAGCAATCTGGGCTTTTTGTCAGGGTGGCCAGACAGAACCCCCTTAATTAAAGACATATGAAAGCTGCTTGGAGTTTGTAAAAAAGCACATAAAGGACTCACAGACAGTCAGAAAATCAGATTCTTTGGTCTGATGTAACCAATATTGAACTGTTTGGCCTTGATTCTAATCATAATGTCTGGAGGAAACCAGGCACTGCTCATCACCTGCCCAATACCATCCCAGCCGTGAAGCATGCTGTGGGGGCGTTTTTCAGCAGCAGGGACAGGGAGACTGGTCAGGGTTGAGGGAAAGCTAAATGGAGCACAGTACAAATCTATCCTTTAAATGAAAACCTGGTCCAGAGCGCTCAGGATCTCAGACCAGGCCAAAGGTTCACCTTTCAACAAGACATTGATCCCTAAAGGCAGGGAAGTCAGAAAGTATTGAAAGAAAGACTGAGCACCTTGTTGTTTTGGTCTTCTCAAGGGATTTGTGACAATAAGAACTGGAATTACTGCCTTGTGGTTGTACGCCTCCTCCAACCAGCCAAGTTGCAGGAAATATGGTCACAATCTCTCATTCCTCAGTTAAGGCATTGGAACACAGGGGTGTTTTTGCAGAGCATTATGATGTCACAGTGAAGTTGACCTTTGACCATTTGAATATAAAATGTCATCACTTAATTCTACCCTTATAGGCATTGGAGTTAAATTGTGTCATAATTAGTGTATGAATTCATGAGTTATGGCCCAAACTGTGTTTTATGAGCTCACACTGACCTTTGACCACAAAACTCTAATCAGTTCATCCTTGAGTCCAAGTCAATGCTTGTGCCGGATGTAATGAAATTCACAAAAACATGAGGTCACAGTGACCTTGAACTTTGACCTTTGACCACCACAATGTAATCAGTTCATCCTCCAGTCCAAATGAATGTTTACAGTTTGAAGAAGTTCCCTCAAGGCGTTACTGAGATGTCACGTTCACAAGACTGGGACATATGGATGGATAGACTGATAACCCAAAACATAATGCCTCCCACCCTAGCTGTCATCGGCATCTTTGTTACAAGAGAAGACAGGAACAGTAGCTGTGTGACATACGACTTTTCAACAGCACAAACTACAACATTCACCTGTTACCAACAATATAGTTCTCATTAGAACACCTAGTGCTGTTGACTGGACATGTCCATGACGTGTGAGGTGTTGTGGTGGCAGGTAAATATTGAGCCCAAGGCTTGGTCACCATTTTTTAAAAATCTTTTTATTAATTCAATTAAATGGTGGCACAGTGGTGCAGTGGTTAGTGCTGTTACCTCAAGGTATGAAGGTTCAAATCCTGCGTCTGGGGCCTTTTGGTGTGGAGTTTGCATGTCCTTCCCCTGTCTGTGTGGGTTCCTGCCATCGTCCTCCCACAGTCCAAAGACATGCATATTAGGTTGATTGGTGACTCTAAATTGCCTGTAGGTGTGAATGGTTGTTTGTCTCTGTACGTCAGCCCTGTGATAGACTAACGAGGTGTACACCACCCTGGCCCAATGTCAGCTGGGATTGGCTCCAGCCCCCTCCCCCATGACCCTGTATGGATAAGTGGTCTAAAAAATGGATGGATGGATGTTTAAATTGAATCGTTAATCCTGTGACACTTGCACGAACTACAGCCTCCAGTTGCTTGAAAATATTTATGATAGTCTCAGTTTGTCATTGTTGTGCACTCAAACAGATAGATAGATACAAAATCATCTGTCTAGTGTATCTGAATAAAACGCAGATGCATCAGGCTCTCACCCTTGAGACTCTGCACATTGGTTTGACAGCAATGTTTTCTTCCACACTACTCAAAAGCTGTTTTGTTGGACTGAATGTCATCAGTTTTGCAGTAAAGTAAAGGACAAATTAAAAATTTAGGTCTGATGATGGCATCAGATGAAAAGTCAAAGGGATCTATATATATATATATATATATATATATATATATATATATGAGGAAACTTTGATGATAATACACCCAGTAATTTTATTATATTTCATTCTGGACCAAAGTGTTGGACCAACTGACCGACAGACAAGGGATCTGCCAGTTTTGCCAATTTGCACTCTGTGAGTATTGTGGCTAAAAATATCACAGTAGAGCAGAGCTAAAACAGAACAGAGCGTCACATCATGATTGCCTGTATTTTTTTTTAAAACTGCAACCGAGTCATTGTTTGACTGAAAATGTCAAAGGTTTCAATTTTCAGTAGCATCTGCTGTAGTGGATAACAATTTGTCTTAGAAATATGGAAAGTAAACTGAAAGACACGCTCAGTAAGAGACTGCACTGAGTTACAGAGGCTGGTGGAACAGAGGCTAGTCCAGACATGATGTTATAATGTTTGTGTAACTGTCATGAGAGACAGATTTCATTGGAGTATTTATTTATGTGGATTCTGGTATAAATTCATAGTGATGAGTTCATACGGTCATTAAAATTGATTAAAATACAATGAATTAAATGTTAAAAAAGGTTAGCATTAATAAAAGGTTCTTTATAAGTATTCCAGTTTAAAATACTTGATTAGTTGTCCTTTATGCAAGGTTTCATTTTATTTTGAAAGGTAATAAATCATGTGACGAGAGTTTAGTAGAGGTCATGACCATGGAAGAGTGGGTCAGAACTAGCTGTCAAATCAGCTCCATTGCCAAAGAAAGAGATGCAGTTCCAGTATGATATTCTGCACATGGTTCAAGAGGTGCATACGGTAGCTGTATTTGATTGTTATTTGTGTATAATGCTTTTGTGCCTTTTTGTGGATATTGTGCTGTGTTTCTGTATTCTGTCTGAGTTAATTTCCTTTGTGCTGGCATGGTTGCGTTTGACTGTCAATGGACACTAACACGCCATGATAAAATTTGCTTACGAGGACACAAAGACACTTTAAGGCAAGAGAAACGTGTGTTTCAACTTATGTTTTTTTTTTTTTTTTGTAGTTTTCATGGTATCTTCTGATGTTGTCTTTGGACAAGAGAGCCAGAGAGAGACAGATATAAATCCTCAAAAGACATCTGTTTGAAGTGTGGCCATTATTTTGAACCAGTGTAGCTATGGTTTGCTTTCTATAAAAGCAGGTTGTTTGTTTCAAGTTTAGGACATTTGACAAGAAAACACTTTGAATGCAGCATATTGTGTATGTTAGATTCTGGTCACTCATTTAGGTTTCATCTGACGTACCTGTCTATAGGAGTTTCTGCTTGTAAAACTGAGGATGTTTGTAAACCTGCAGCATGGTTATATTGGGCTCTTGCAAGGCAGTGGCACTAACCTGGCATCTGCACACTATCTGTGCATGCCATAGGCAGACTGACCTGTGAGGAGCAACATGATGTACAGAGGAGTTTCCTCTTTGTCAGTCGCATAAACTGCATGATTTTTCTCTCACATAACATTACAACTCAGCACCAACAGTCTCGCTGCACCTCAGTGGGTCAATCGACTAACTAATGTTACCATAGCAAGTAGCAACTAGAGAGTGCAGCTCTCCACCAAGGCCAGTGTCAAAAAACATACACCAGATTTCATGGAAAAAAATTCAAATTAATTGTAAATGATCCACATCTGCCCCAAAATTTAATGAATTCTTCCCTGGCCCATTGCTTGTATCCCTCCTCCACCATGGGAGTGAATGAGTTGAGAACTTTTTGCATAATCTTGCTGGCAAACAAGCACACGTAGTTGTCTGGTCCTGCTGTGGCTTTTCTGTCCATGTTTGACTGCTCAAAGAACATACATTATAAAACATCAAATGAGCTGTGTTCATGTGGCCTCCGAAAACACCAACAATTTCACTTGAGAAAGTATTGGTTCTGACCACTGTCTTTCTCTTGTTGTCAAGTGTCCAGTGGCCAGAGCCAGAAATGTTGATGTTTGTTCTTTTAAAATTCAGAAAAGGGGATAAAGGATGAGAGACGTAGGAAAGGTCACAGGCTGGACTCCAGCTTACACCGCTACAGGCAGATGACGTGCACTCTGAACCCCACTGAGCTGTAGAAACAGCAGGAAGAAAGCACATTCTTCCCCCCACCACCTTTGATGATAGAAGAAAAGACACCTTGCAGAAGAAGTACATTGTATGTGAATTATTGAACAGTGGTACGTCTGCATATTCACATCACAAGAAGACTTTGAAAGAATGACAAGTCCACATGCACATAGAAGGAAAACCTGTATGTCTGGACCCACAGTCTTTGTCCAGTCACTTATGCATCTACAGCATCTCTCACATCATTACAAACCTATTCCATCTCACCCTGAAGACCATGGTATGCACCATAACTGCCACTGAAGACACAGAGGTCACATCATATACTGTACCATGTACAGTTAATTTACAGAGCTGATGTTTTTAGGGTGATTCCAGTGTTTTTAGGCTCAAATAATAAAATTATTTAGTATTTCTTGATATTAATTGTATACTTTGAGACACCATTTAGACCTTTTCATTGGAAAATTAAAGTTACTTCCCAACATAAAAGTGATTTATTTTTCTTTTATTTAGTAATTATGTGGAAAAAGTTCAGAGACTGTAATTTAATTAGAGTTTTGTGTTTTCAGAGGAATGTTTGAAAGAACTGCTCAATTTAATATAATATCTTAATGTTCCTCTCCAGACATGTTTTAAATTATGTAAGAAAAATACTCTGCTATGATTAATATTTTGTTTAACACGGCTTTCCCTCATAAAAAGTGAAAAAAGAGAGAAAAACTGGGGCTGGAAGCACATCTACACTTACTTCCTCATTGAGAAATCTGGATCAAGCCTTGTGCCCCACCCCGCACCACCTGCTTGCTCCAGGTGTCCAGGTGAAAGAGTAGAGAGGATGAAGACGGATAGAGGAGGAAACATCAGAGAGACTCAGCCTCATGTTTGAGCCTCAGTCAGACCCAGACTCAGATGAGGAGTCTGAGACCAGAATCAGAGACTAGCAGACGGATCAGAATGGTTAGCGTAGTTAGCATCTTTTATTAGTTTATATTGTTTGTTAGCTTGTAACTGGCAGTGGCTGACACAGTGTTAGTGGTTGTGCTAATGCAAACTCTGGCTCTCTGTACTGACAAGGTTGCAAGTTTATTTTGCCCACCTAATTGTCCCCGCAAGTTGATGGGATTGGTTCAAAAGGTCATTGGTTCACTGCAGTTTCAAGGTGGAAATACTCAGTCGTGGCACTGACTGTTTATTTAATTCATGATATGTCTGAAGTTAGGGGTGTGATGTGGCACCAAATCAAGCTCAACATAATGTAAATATAAAAAACATCATGAAATTAAAAAATGAATTTCCGTAAATAGACTGTCTAAATCAGGAACAGGATCTCAAAACTGTAAGAAGGACAAAGAATGGTCTTTAGTGAAAACCAGAATTTAAAGACAATAAACCAAAACTTGCAACTAAAGCTGCAATAATGTAATAATTTACCCTCTAAGTATCAAATGAAATACCTGATTTGTATTCTCAGATCATTTCGGTGTCTTCTCCTCCTTTGCTCTCAATCTGGAGGTTTTCGTCTTGATTTACTTTTCTGATTCTCGCTGCTGACCCTGTTTTGATGTGGGGGTGGACTTTAGGTGTCTGTAGGCCAGTGATTGACAGCTCATGTACTGAACATGTTCCGTGATGCGTTTGTAAGCTGTTATCTGATCAGCTCATAGAAAACATCCAGCCAAACAGACTTGTTGATCTCTTGCAGTGAAAGCCGCATGTATCTAACGAGGCAGGAAATAATGTTGCTCTGGCATGGAAAAAAATGACCCCAGAAGTGCAACAGGTCATATTCAAATGACTACAACTGTTAAAATAATTACCAGACTATAGTGACCCAGAGGTTACCTAGCACTTACACAGACCAGGCTCTCCTGTCACAACCTTGAGCTACAGAAATACCACAAGGTCACAGTAAAAGAAAATTGATTTTCAGCCATCAAATATTTTGGTGAACAAAAAGTAATCATTCTTAAAGGTCTCACCAAGTGCCACACATATTTAGATATTTAGAATCAGTATAATGTCAGCTAATTATATATGTCACCTCTGTACACTGTAGGGGATAGTAGCTCAAAAAACTATAAATTTACCCTAATTTTGTAATTTTGTAATTAATGACAAAATAGTGAGTTATGAGTTATGCTCATTCTTTTTGGCAGTAATCAGTGGCGTTTTTTTCTCCTTGAAAAATCAGCTCCTAAGCCAATAATGCACTAAATATCTTATTGCCCATATCTCTCTGTCGTTTTTCTATCACTACAATAAACTTTGGCTAACTTCTCTTCACTTTGAAACCAGAAAAATACAGTATTGATCCCATCTACTTTGGGGATACAAGCAACTGACAGGCAAACCTCTGGAATGAGACATTCTTATTGGCTGACGGCACCCACTGGAGCCAATTGTGTCCAGTTCAGTGACATCACTCTAGACGTCACTAGCAAAGCAGATAAGAATCGATCAATAAATCCACAGAAGTAACGCAGCAGTGCACCAGTCAAAGGGTAAGACTAAAACAAATCTGTTCTGACTTTGCACAGGAGTTTACCAACCAAAGCAAGTGTCAAACATGGCATGTCTCTAGCTCAAACCATCACAGAACAATAATCATCTAAAGACAACGTGATGTTTGGGAGTATGTACCCTCCTGTGGGTTTCAGAGGGTTAAAGGGAGGTTGCTGTAGTTTCAGTGAACCACGTCAGACTCTGCTTTTGCAGCATGTACAGATGCAGGTCCACTGCAGTTGATCTCACACTCTTCAAAGCTTAAAAAAATATCAGACAATGTTGCAACCTTGTGACAGCACAGCTAACATCTGACTGAGCTGAGCTGAAAAATCACACGATGCAATTTTGACATCTGTGTTTTCCATAAATCCATCTTTCCATCTCAGTGCAGTGAAGTCAAGGATTCTGTTCAGCTGGATGTTTTTTGCTAATTGAAAAGATAACCGCAGACACATTACAGCCCTGTGTAGCTCACTGTGAATATGGTAAATGCATAGATATAGACTGCATTTATATAGTGCTTTTCTAGCCTCAACAAAAGGTCACATTTATCCATTCAGACACACATACATAAAGCACTTGTTCTATACATAATGCTTCTTGAACACACACACACACTCACACACATAGATGGTACATCATCAGGTGCATTTTGAGGTTCAGTAAAGTACACTAAGACATGAGGAGCTGGGGATCAAACCGGGAGCTGGGGTTTAAATTCATGCACATGTATCAAAACTAACCACTGTAGATATATACTGATGAAGGTTTTGTCTATTGCCCTAAAATACACAACTCATTTTACATAATTTTCTCAGTCTGGTAGAGCTTATCATCCATTGTCTGTAAAGTTATCCTGTCACAACATGCAGTCAGGGATCAGGTTGCTTACTAAAAATATAGTTCAACATGCATGCTGCAGTTTGTCTCTGCATCTCTGTCACCTGTTTGTTTCTTGCAGGCTCTTACTTTATATACACGTTTATTCAAGTTACAGAAACAGGCTAGACGCTATTGCTAACTAACGCCTAACATTAAAATACAGATGACACAGATCACAGACATATAATATTAGCAATAAACAGAGTGTTTAAATTATGAAATCACCATTTACTCACCACTGAGGAGGATTCAGGAGAAACACTGGGCAGTGCTGTTCCATCTGTTTGTTAACATTAGCCTCTGTTAGCATTTTCTAGCTAGTGCTACAACCACACTGTTCTTTAGGTTACAACCTTGGGGGGACTTTTGTTGAGCCTGGTAATTCTAAAATCTTGGATACTGCCCTGATGTTGAGAGAGTAACAGAACATATTCTCTGCTAAAACAGTTATAGTTAAAGTTTCATACAAATGAGATCACTCGAGTAAGAAGTGGAGCCTCCTCTAATGATTTTTCATTTTAATTGAAAGCCTGTTCCTTGAAGCATGACACTGAAAAGCTCTCAGATTTTCCCCATTTTCTGATCTGTACCTTTATTAAGAGCCAAATGCCCCTCTCTGCCTTTTGTAATTTTCTGTTACCTCTTTGATTTCCAGTTCTACATCTAGTAAAATAAATGTGCTCTTCATCTTGGGCCTATGTTGCTATTTGGGGACTGAGGCCCATTTTTATTCATTGTTCATCGGAACTTTAGGTATCTATAAAGAAATATTTCTCATCTGCTAAATGTTAACTATTTTCACTTCAGGGGATTTTACCCAGTTTAAGGCAGAAATGAGGAGGTTAGTTTTTATTTTACTTGAGACTCACTGTCGTTTGCTCTAAAACATACTGGGATCCAGGAGGAAATGGTTAATAGCCATTTTTTAGGGTTTTGACGCATACCAAGACCCAAGGGTGTTGATGCATGGGCCAGTTTTTGAGGCAGTGATGGTTGCTTCTATGGCCTTTAGCTAGGAAAACTGGTCTAATATAAGGCACAAGGAACAAAAACACGGAATGATCAACTATTTGACTAATCTCAAATATCTTCTTGTGATAAACGTTCCAAAAAAAGAGCTATGTTATGCAAGTTACGTTCCCCCAAAGATACATGCAAACATCTCTGCAAGCCTATCCAGACTAAGTGTTTACGGTTAACCAGCTCTTGTCTGGAGACAGGCTGGGAACATAAATGTTATTGAAATTGTACATACAAGTTTAGTGTTTAATGTCTTGAGCTTGTGTTAACCACAGACCTCATTCCAGCCATCTAACCATAACCTCGGGATGAGGGAACCAGAAATGCTAAAATGATAACTAATTTCCAGGGTTTAGGCCTCAGAACTATATTAGTGACCCATTTCGGATGAATTATGATTGCCTCAGTGACTCATGACTGTTCAATCATCACTGCCATCAGGTCAAAGTTATTACTGTCCAACACCTTGATTTATAACCAAAAACATTCCCATCAACTTCTTTGTTATAAGTACTAACTGGTAAATATTAGCACGCTTACACTCCAAACTGAGATGGTAAACAGGGTGAACAATCATCATGCTATAATTGTTATTATGAGTATGTTCACATAATGATGTTAGCATTTACTGTACTAATGAACGTAATTTGTAATTATTGAGTTGTTACTAAAAGAGGCAAGAAAAGCACAGCAGAACACATATGTGTCACAAAATATGTAAAACTGTAGAATTAGTTTAAATGTCCTTTGTTTTTCCAAAATGTTTCTTTAAAAATACTTGCTGGATAATTTTAACTGTGACAGTCTCTCCAGTGTTTTAGATAGTAAGAACTTTTGAGCTTCAAGCCACTGAAAGGAGCCCTTGACATTTTGAGTTTTTTCTCTATTATTTTGCGTCACCAGGTCAAAATGTGATCTGCACTTCTTCTACTGACAATACAGTTCACCAAAAGGCCCTTTCAGTCAGTGTGCTATGTGACGTGTCCAGTGAAGACAAAGAACAGACTGCAATGTTAAATGTCAAGGTAGCCCTTCGAGTGTTCCCCGAGCTTAAATGTATTTCCGTAGAGACTCATTGTCCACAGTGAATAGCCCCGATTCAGGCACAGTCACTTTCTGACATGACTAATCTGATAATACAGCAACAGCAATGTATTCCATAAACCATATCAATGATATAGAAAATTAGTCCTACTATGTTGTTGAATACATTGTTTCCTGGGAACTGCTCAAGATTATGGTTAGAAAAATAGAAATAGAAATAGATAGTGAAGGTATTAGCAAGTTGTCTGCTTTCCGTGCCCAGGTCTCTGCTGGGCACATAAAGACTGTTGCTTCTTAGATAAATGATATAACATAATTTCCATATTCTTCATATATTAATCATTGTAAATATATGCAGTTGTGCTTTAGCCCATATATCATTAGCCCGTGGTTCTTTATTCTCAGCAAACACATGTCCCTGCATGCCTGCACAGGTGCTTATTCTTGCTGATTAGATCTCGGTACAGATTTGAGCTGGGTGGAGCTATGCTGGCCGTTATGTGTAAGTGCACAATGAGTGTATAGAGCATGTATAAAATGCCTCACAAAACCACAGTTAGATAATGGTGTTTACACATCTTTTGACCAAGAGCAAATCATTTGTCCATCAAAAATAAATACTCCTTGCATCAGCCTGCTTTTTTTTCCCCATACTGAATAACAAATTCCTCTCGACTTACCTGTCAATCTTCGTTCCAACGCTCACCCGTGGTCTTGAGCTCTGGGTAGTGACTGAATAAATGAGACTGCAATACAAGCAGCTGAAATGGGTTCCCTCCTTAGGGTGGCTGGGCTCATCCATAAAGATAGGGTGAAGGGCTCGGACATCAGGAAGCAGCTCGGAGTAGTGTGGCTACTACTTTATGTTGAAAGGGGCCAGTTGAGGTGGTTGAGGTCACTGGCCTGGGTGCTTTCCTTTGGAGGTTCTCTGTGAGGAGACCCAAGGATAGACCCAGAATTACATAACCCACATGGCCTGGGAACGCCTGCTTAGCCATGGGAACGCCTGGATAAATGGAAGAAGATGGATGGATGGATGGATGGATGGATGGATTCCATAACAGAGTTCTCATGGTTCCCATCCCATATCACCCACTGTAGCCTTATACCATTTTTCCACCAAAATTTGCAGGTATTTTAAAACATGGACTGCCAGTTGAATTTGCCTTTCTAAAGGACACACACTGCACAGGAGCAATGTCATACAGAGCGCAGACATAGACGCAGTGGAGGGAGAGTGAGTTGTTAGCTGCCGTGCAAACTGGTAAAAAGGATCTGTCTCATCTCATCCCCGGGTTGATGCTTCCGTAAGAGTGTCAAGTCCTCCGTGTGAGATGCTTCGATCGGTGCGTGTTTTCAAAACTTATTTTGAAGCTGCGTTCAGTCTTTCCTCCCCAGGTGCAATGTAGCTGCAGTTTTTCTGGTTTAACAGCACCGTGCTGGACAGGTGACAGGTCTGTCTGCAGAGACTGGGCCCTGAAAGACGTAAAAGCAGCAAAGGGATGAAAATTAACAGGTTTACCCGGGTGTTATGTTTACATCAATGCTGATCAGAGCCAATCAGAGCCAGAGATGATAAATACCCATGTCCACTGCAAAGTCATTTGACCCAGGTGTGAATGCTGATTGTAGCCTTTTCCATTGCTGCCCGATGTTCATGGGGTTTTTTGACCAGTGGAAAAGGGGCTTAAGCGTAATTGACTCCAGAATCTAAATAATACTCCGACTGACATGGAAACACTAGGTTAAATGTAAAATGAAATATTCAATGAAAAGCTTGTCTGAATCTGAAAAAACTGAATCTGAAAAAAGATTATTGAATGACATAATGTGCAATAATGATGAGAGATTTCCAGATTTGAAAAAAGCTGAATCCTACATGAATCCTATACCAGTACGCCTGCTGCTGCCACTAGAAAAAAAAATATCACAAATTGTGTTGTCTGCTTGAACTATTATTACTCCTGATTTGAATGAAAGGGCTAAATATGTTTCTCCATCATTTGTGAGTGTTTAGGTTCTTACTACATGTTTACAGTATATGTTACCATCCACTTAAACACAGAAATATTCCCCAACTCCTCAAAGTTGTGTGCACATGCAGCCCCACATGGTGTGTGCATGCACATGTATCACCCACACCTTTATTTTCCATCAATAAACATTGTTTTAAAACACTCAAACAGAAAATGCCACTTCTTATTTACACATGGTGCTGGAAAATATTCCAGCTGCAGATATATTTCAGACTGGATTTCATACTTTTCAGATATTAAAAATTCATCAGATCATATGGGAACTGTATTTCTTTCTGCTACTGCAGAATTGTTATGTGCTACACTACAATATAATGAAATTATTGCCTCAATTGTGGTAAATGTGTTTGGTTTGGAAAAACTGTCAGGAAAAAAATATTCTGATATATTCAGGAGGTGATTTGCGCTGTGATGGCAGGGGACAACATCCTAACTGTGACGAATAATGACAATAACCCCCAGTTAGTGCCTTTGTCTGATACATCAACCATCCTCTCCACAACATGCTGGCAGGCCAGAGAAGCAGCTGCAGCCACCATCTCATCTCACTGAGTGGTTCAGGAGATCCTCTGTCTCTGCAGCCATCAGACTGTGTAACAGCTCAGCCAGCGCCACTGGCTCATGAGCTGCACTGTTGCTCCCTCCCTGCACTCCCCCACCCCACCCAACATACACACTGGACTTTGCAATAGTCCAGTAAGGACTCAAGAACTGTGGGGGCTGTGTAATAATACATGGCATCTATCTATCTATCTATCTATCTATCTATCTATCTATCTATCTATCTATCTATCTATCTATCTATCTATCTATCTATCTATCTGATGAAAATCTGGTTCAAATATCTAGTCAAAAACTACCAAGTTGTAAAAAGTGTATCTTAAAATTGTGGCTTAAAACTGGATAAAAGTCCGTTTGAGCTTCTGGCACAATGCCGACGCACAAGCAGAGGGGATGTGACACCACTGACAGGTGACCAAATGAAACAGAGCGTTACCATGATTAAAATCACAGAGTTCTCTGGTTTGAGAAAAAATGGAAACATTTGGGATTTTATAAGTACATAACTCAATATTTATATATATATATATATATATATATATATATATATATATATATATATATATCCAGTACTCTATTGTAATTTGTCATGTCATGCCTCTCCACCACCATAAAATGTCAGATATACAGTATATCAGTCTTGTTGAACTGGCAACAGTTACAAGTGAAGGTGTATATACATTTGAACGACTCTGAATCCATCTGTCTGTGTAATATTTGCTTGCACGACTTTAACTGTACTTCTGAGGTGGAAGAGAGGGACCCTGCAGAGACAGTGATGGTGGTTTGCTGCTATCTGGTGGAGATTTTAAAAGTTGCTGTTAAACATGCTGGTGACGACCTGATCTTCTGCAGAGGGACTCAAATGCCAGGACAGAGTCATACAATACAAAATTGAAAAACTCGACGTAAAAAAATACAGTTGTATTGTGGGTATTGAGAGGCCATTCAACAGCACGTCCTCCTGTATGTGTGAAGGAATGTGCTGCCATGAAAACACGACTAAGGATCTGTCCAATACTCAGACTTACTGTATTTGTGAGTAGAAGTGCCTACCTGTGTAACATCTTTCCATTAACAGGCTCAGTGCCTCAGTTCCCATCACAACTGTGAAAGCGCTGAGGACTACTGAAGCTCAGGGAGGCCGTTCTGTCCCTCACGTTAACACATGGCTCAGATGGTGAAGGCTCTGGAATCTGGCAGGAGACAGTGAACACTGGACATGGCAGTAAACAGTTAGCTGAGGTTCTGAATGTGGGACACAAGGAAACTCAGAATTACTACAAATGTGCACCTAACACATCAGGCTAAGAGAAATACACAACAACATCATCACAGGCAAACATATTTTCAGCACTACAACTATTTCAAGAGTGCTACAGAAATTCACAATTGAAATAACTACATTTCCATATTTTCTCCACATTGACTGTGGCCTGCTTCTCACTAGGCCTATGATCTATCTTAGTCTGAAATGACATGTATGTACAGTATGTATTGATTACACCTGACATAGGCCTAGTTTTACAGAAAACGGCTGGGTCACACAGAGATCGGCAGTATTTCTTTTACTTGTATTTGAAATATGCATTTTAGTCATTATTTTAGTATTTTAGTAACAGGATACTCAAAGTATACTCAAAAGTCCTTTCGCCATGATTCATAGTCAAGTCAAGTCAAATTTTATTTATATAGCACCAAATCACAACAGAGGTTATCCAACCCAACAATTCCCACAGAGAGCAAGCAATTGGCGACAGTGGCAAGGAAGAACTTCCTTTAAGAGGCAGAAACTTCAGGCAGAAGCGGGCTCAGGGTGGGCGGCCATCTGCCTCGACCAGTTGGGTAAGAGAGAGAGAGAGAGAGAGAGAGGGAAAGAGAAAATGATGCACTAATAGTAATAACAGTAATGATTAAAGCATAAAAATGTGTATGGGTGAAAACAGGAAGACAGGACTATTATGTACACAAGTATGTAAAAATTAGACCACTTCTACATATGAATCTTGAGCTGTACTGGACACAGAAATGTGTTGTGCCTGGCAACATGATTTACCAAAGGGCTGTTTTGTTTTTCACAAAGACTCCGAAGCCCTTGCCCCATCAGCCATTCCTTTATTGTCACTGTGGATGAAAAGTTACCTCACATTCATTGTTGTATTTCATATAGAACACACTGGGAGACAGACGTCAAACAATCAATCAAACAAACGTCACTGTCCTATAAATGCACTGCAGGCTGAGGCTGTATGTGTCAGCAGGTGGCACTAACCGTCGGCAGCAGGAACCACTTCCTCTTTTACCGTGACACATTGCTGAAACAATCAGTATCATACCAGTTGTCATAAATGAGAATCATAAGTAGATACTGATGATGGTAGTGAAAATATCATCTTAAATTCTTTCCCTTAAAATTTTTGTGTCATCATTTGACTGAACTCGGTTTGTCAGGTGGTCATCAGTGTTGTGTGTTCACTGGCAGTGTCACAGATTGCAGTTTCCAGTGGGAGGGATGTGGCAGAGAGACACACACTCTCTACCTCATACCCTAGAACCACCTCCTAGAAATGTGCCATCTGCACAGGTAACGCTAACATGAATGTGACGGTTTAAACATTGAACATTATCAATATTTCAGTGTTTTACTTTAACAGCTTTGATAACAACAGTTCTTTTGTTTGTTTTTGCTGAAGAGATGCCAAGTATTTCAAAAAGAAAAGCTGACAATGTCACAGATGACAGACTCAAACCTGATTTTTGCATGTCTGTACTGCACAGCTGTGCTAAGTGCACCACTTGAGAAGACATATCAGAGCTGTACTACACCTATGATATATATTAAAGAAAGAAACTGAATTAATGTCACCTCAAAATATGAGCATTGGCCATTTTCTCTCTTCAAGGCAACAAATGCACCAAACAGTGTTTCCTCCACCATTGCCTTGGCCTCTTGGCCCCTTCCCCCACACATCTGAAGCAGAGACAGGTCAACACCTTGTTACATTAAGTGCAATAAAACCTTTCCAACAAGTGTTAATCCCTCTAAAACCACAGATGGACAGATATCAGCCCCAAAACGTTTGAAAGTCAAGATGAAATATCAGTGTTTTTAGAAAACACACAGTCTGGTGACAGTGGCGAGGATGCTTGCAGATGGGTGGGAGGATAGTTTCTGAGAGCAATAGTAGCTCTCCTTCAGCTGCGATCCCTAACATCCCCCCCTGACTACACGCCCCCTCAAAGCAGCCAACCCAGGGGAAACACTGGAGAAGTGTCTTAAATTTACGCTGATTGTCTGGTCTTCAGGAAATCCTGGAAAGGAATATGTGCACCTGGAAAGAACCAACCAACAATGCCAAACTCTCTGCCAAGTCCTCAGGTCTACCCCACTGCAGGACAAAGGGATAACGTCCACAGAGTGTCAAATGTGTAGTGGATAGTCTGTGTGCTGTTTTTATTTCTGTTTTTTACATGAGAGATACTCCCATTGGTGGTATTTTTTTTTCATGGTTCACACAAGAAACAGAACTGGTGTCAGTTTGACACCATGTCAGTGGCATTTGATATAGTGGCAGGACAGTGGAGTTGCCAGGGGATGGAAGGGGATTAGGGGGGACATTCACTTAAGAGGACAGTCACTGTAGCCTATAAAAATTTAATTTTGGGAAAATTTCACATTGATAATGCACTGCAGAAAGCAAGGACAACTACATACAGATTATATCAGGGAGGGAGTGGATACAAGAGTGTGACATGAATAATCTTTGGCATATACCAAGATTCAAACTACGTAGAGTATGAGATACATTTTTATCCATTGTTGTGTATTTTATACTTCAGAAATTACAATTATGCTCAAATCTAGACTCTATATCAACCCTCTGATGGATGTTCACCCTGAAATCAATGATGATATTATTTTCATTATTTTGTATTTTCAGGTGACCATTTGGAACAAGCTCCTCAACAAAATAACAAGCTCAAATGTTATTTTGTTGTTATTTTTCTTGCAACAAATATCTATTTTTCTATGTCACTGCAACTGTATTTAAAGAACATAGTTCATGGTATACTTAAATTGCTTTGCTTTGTCTGTTAAGTGGAAACTGTTGATGTAGTGGACATTTTTCTGTTCAAAAGACATTTAGAAAATGTCATTGGTGAAAGGACAAAAAATAGGTTCACAAGTGAAAGTTTTGTCACCAGCTATTTGAAGGCGTTTGCTGAACATTCACATTTAGACCATATTTCACAGGGATTTGCAATAAAAGAATTTTTTTATCTTCCTAAATGTGCAAATTATAGCTGATGGGGATTTTGGAGCCCAACTAAGAAACCACATCCAAATTTCTCAGTTGAAAGCCAGAATTGTAAATTGCAGTGAAATGTTATGTTCTGTATTAATATTTTAGCTGTTTGTGTTAATGTGATAGTTAAATTCATTGTTTTCCTGCATTTTAAAGGAAAAGTTGGCGCTGGTTCAGGAGTAAATGGGGAGGCCTACACTGAAACTCATCCAAGAGGTGCAAAGTAGCTGGAACAGCACCTACCTCATGTTGAACTGACTGACTCAGCTCCGGGAACCAGCTTTGGCCAATCTGACCACTGATGTCATACCGCTGACTTCAGAGGACTTCACCGGTATCACAGGATGTCTCAATGTTTTAGTGCCGTTTCATGAAGCCACTGTGGAGCTCTCAGAGGAAAAGGAAGTCTCTATTTCAAAGGTGTTGCTCCTCTTAAAAATGTAAGAGCACAGTCTGCAAGAGCTACTGCCCAGTCCAAACACGGGCGACTGCAGCAGGTCAGGGAGAAGCTTCTGAATGTGCAGCTGTAATTAGGACAGATCCGTCCTTCCAAGCTCACACACAACCATCTACATCACAAGCTGCAGAAAGTGCAATGTCAGGGAAATGTCTTTTTTTTTTCTTTTTTGGAGTTGTCTTTCTTTAATTAGTGCATTCACTAACAACGTTATTTACTTATCAGGTTCCAGTCTGTGGAGTCATCTTGACAACAACATCAAATGATCTCAAAGTACCAGAATGTGACCACTGTGGAGGTGCAAAAGTACCTGGGGGAACCCAACACTGGACGGCTTGAGGACCGACTGAAGTACTGGGAATGACAGCAAGTGATCTCTACTCACCTGTACGAACTGGCAGTGTAGGCCAGCCTCATCTGTTCCCTGTGAGAGGTTATTTTCAAAGGCAGGGGAGACTGTTTCAAAGAAACTGTGTTTTCAGAAATCATTTTCAATTGTACATGTTCTTTGCCCATGTAGCATATTGACTATTCAGTATTCATACTTACATTTATGTTTGTATTTCACTTTCTGACCAGTAGATGTCTTACTGTTAACATGAAGCATCAAGACATGAACCTATTCCCGAACAGAAATACACATGCTAAGTTAAATGTAACAGTTGTGTGATGATGCTGGGGGCCTCAGGCACCTATTAACCCTTAAAAACTGATAGTTGCATCAATGCTACGCACATGTACATGCACATGTTCTATAAAAAATTTAATAACTTTTAAATTGTTTAAGATAGAGATGAGCTTTAAATCGTGTCTTAACCATGAGATTAATAGGCATTACTAGAACCTTAGGGCTAAAGAGTGCTTCCTTGTGTCACTAGGAGGCACAAAAACTGAGCCATAACTCACTGAGGACAAAGTGTGTCTGCATTAAACTTCACATGGAGCTCCACTAAAACACTGAAATACAACTTTTCACACTGAAAAAAATGAAATTGCTTGATTGACTATGGAGTTATTCAACAAAATACAAGCTTTTTTCATTGGGTGTTTTTATTTTTCTTTTTTGTCAAATATTGTGTGCTTACATAACAGTTCATGATGGTGACTTTACATTGCATCAGAAAGAAAGAGTACCTTCTCCTGAATCATCTGATGTGTAACACTTGTGTAACACTTGATGCTGAATGAAGGAACTGGCACAAATATAAAACTATGTTCTATTTTATCTCTGTAGGCTTTTAAGTGTAAATAGTTATGGGAGGGTGATGTCAGCTGATAAAATGGGCAGGGGAGGGTGTGGATTTTTATACTATGTAAATGTATTTATGTTATATATTTATGAGTGGTTGTGTGTGTGTGTGTGTGTGTGTGTGTGTGTGTGTGTGTGTATATGATGTTGGTGAGTAAAAACTCAGTTGTGGGCCAGAGACTAAGTCTGAGCCTCCACTCCAACACACGGTTCATCCAAATCTACTACACAACAGTTGAAGTCCCAGTAAGCTTGGAAACTCACTGGAGACAGACAGAGTGCAGTGCAAACAAGTTTATTCTCAGCATAAGAAATAAACCCGAGCTGGCTCCGGAGCTCAACTGAATGTACAATGTTTAAACCTCATCCTTTATACCATTCTCTTAGGTGGAGGATCCACCCTTTTTTTTCAAAACATCTTCTCTTTCCCGTGGGAATACTGGTGTCTGCACTTGTCCTCTGAGGCCTGCCAACTGCTAGTAGCCTTCTTACCAGGGTGCCTTCATGTCTCAGTCTCCTAAAGTGCCTGTATCCTAGCACTGGTCTGAGAGCCATACTCCTCCTCCTTCCTCACACCCTTATCTCCCCGGGTGCATGTTATCACACATTCTGTCAGACCCAGCTACAGTTACTGTCACAACCTTCTGATCATATAATTTCATCATTAAACACAGTCACAAATGATATTCTAATGCATAGATTCAATTATTTGATATATCTTATAGCACATCTTAATTATGTTAGATCACATCACACATTGCAGACTGTATTTTGATGTTGCTCGATCATTTTTATATTACTCTGGCTATATTATATATATTACTTTGAAGCGATTGTTGGGAGTATACTAAAGATAAAGATAGAGGTTTTGGATGGAGTATAGGTAAAATTGTTGAATAGATGGGCCTGAAAATTTTAAATTACAGTCCATCTCTTGTTGTAAGTAATGTTCCTCCATGGATTCTCCCTGACCCATGTGTCAAAAAAGAACTAGTCAGTAACAGAATATATTCATCTTATTGTTAGAGAACATATTCTAAGGCAGTTCTATGGATGTATGACTATATACACAGATGGTACAAAGAATCCTGATGATGGACACTTATACTATATATATATATATATATATACAGTATATATACTACAATTTTGCATTAATATTTATCACGGACTGACTGATAAATTGTCAGTATTTTCAGCAGAGATTATTGCAATTATTATCAGCCTTCGGTGGATAGAGCAAGCACAGCCATTAAAAACATTTGCACAGATTTGCATCAGCTCGAGGTTTGCTATCAAGGCAAATGGTCAGAGATGATCTCTTGGTAGAAATACATATAATATGAATGCAGTTCTGTTGGGTCCCTGCCTATTTGGGTGTTAAAGGTTATAAACAAGCAGATAAATTGGCTAAGATGGCTCTCAAAATACATGATGACAAAGTGATTAAAATAGCACATGGTAGGGGAGAGGAAACGCCTTGATTAGAACATCCATATTTGGCAGAAGGAACAGGATTAAAAACAATAAAGGGAGACATGACTAGAATAGACAGAAGAGAGTTCATATTAAGCAGTTTAAAGGAAGATGTCACAACTACAGGAGAAGAAGAAGAAGAAAAAGTTTGTTAGGTTTCTTTAAAAGAAATGGATGAACTCAAAAGGCTGAACAGACTCAGAGGCAGCTGAGGTCATAAAGTATTTATTGTAAAACTTGCACAAAGTCTTAGAGCTGGGTTGCAAGTTGAGCTGGAGTGAGGCAGGGTTCAGGCAGCTGGAGAGCAGGGCAGGGAGAATGTTTGTTCAACCGGACTGACAGATGAGGATGTGGGGGGCAACTGGCAGGGTTTGGGTGGTGAGCCTGAGACAAATAATCATTACTCCTGAGCAAACAGGGGAACTGGCAGACATAACCCTTGGAAGTTTGGCTGTGGTGTAAATTCCACACTGGGTGACTGGAGAAGATCCAGGGTTTAAATACAGCAGCTAATGAGTCGTGGATTGGTTAGTCTCAGGTGTGCAGGTGAACTGGCAGTAGCAGGAATCAGGAAGCCCAGGCCCAGCAGACACACACACACACACACTCAGACAAGCAAGACTGAAAACACACAAAAGGAGTGGGGAAAGCATGGGAGGACTTGGAGAAAAGGGCCAACTAATGCTGCTCCTAACACTGTAAGGCAGAGGACAGATTTTAAGTATCTTGTCTTGTTTACCTCCTCTGTCAGCACAGTAAAGGAGTTTTTTCTACGTTTCTTCTCCACTTGTTACAGAAGTGGTTATCCAGCGACTGAAAAAAATCCTGTCAGTGCCCAGAACTGTAGCTGAGAAGCAGCTGTTCATCACTGAGGTTAGTTTGACAGAGATGAGCTCATTAGGACATTAACAGTTAGTAAAAGAATTAGATTTACAGCCAAAAATGAGTGAGCGAGTGAGTGAGTGAGTGAGTGAGTGAGTGAGTGAGAGGCCTCTAAGACACACCACAACTACATCAAAAGGGAAACATGGCTGTCTACTGTAATTAATCACTAATGGTTTCAATCCAAACTTTAATGCTTAAGTATAAGTATCAGTTTAAGTGAGAACATAAATATATACAAGGCTCAAAACTAAAATGCTTAAAGATGTCAATTATTCACATACTTTAAATTATTATTAATGTTATTATCATTATTAATAAGTTATTTTTGTAGGTTTTGATTCAGTGGTTGCAAGGCAACAGCAACATGTGCTGATACCAAGTAGAGGCTGTGCTTCTGAAGAGCATATCTTCCAAGGAAAAGAAAAAGTGCAAGACATTTTTAAATTGTTAGTGTGCATTCCTATGTTGGAACATAGGTGACTGATGACTGAGTCCACCCTGCCAGCCGTGGTAGCGGTCTACATGGTCCATAGTGGTTTCGCATTTAAGGCACACCACTCGAACATGGCACACTATCCCCCTCTACTGGAGGCACTGTAATGTAACACTTACTTGCCAAACCACACAGGACACTACAACCCACACGCCATATGTAATGTGTGAATACAATATGTATAATATGTTTGTCTGTGTGTGTGTTTCATGATGTTATGTTTTATTATATTATGTTCATATATTACTCAAAATGTTAATTTAATTGAATTATTAATCAAAGGTTCAGTGATGACTGGTTGAATATTGTATACTTTATGATATATATATATATATATATATATATATATCATAAAGTTGTATTTTTTTTAAACAATTTGAAGTTTAAAAACACGCACTGCAGTATCTAAAAGAGCTGATGTGCTGTCTTTGCTTTAAAATACATTGTATTTCTGTGTCCCAGTACACCAGACTTGCTGTCCCACTAAACCTGAATATAATGAATGAAGAACACAGGGAGTCTGTTCCTTTTACATAACAGACACTTTTCTCTGTATCATTTCACAAAAACAGAATGATGTCTACATGAAGACATTAACATAGGACAGTTTGACAACGGCGATGTGTCAATGTATGGTTTGGATTTATTAATGACTAACTAAATGAGGAAAGATGGAAAATCAGAGACGGTTCATGATTCATGTCGTAATATCTTTCCATTAAAATTCTCCCTAAAGTCGATGCAAAAATACATTGACTGTTAATATTTCCAACAGTCACTGAACGCAGCTCGTCTCCGCGCCATGACCCGGATGCAGTTCCGTTCAACTTTATATCCCACAATTCCTTTCTCCGCCTTCCTCTTTCCCTCCTGCAGCAATGTCTAAGAGAGGTATGAGACCCGGCTTGTAAAATCCACATTCATCTGTTGTTTTTACACCACATCAGATCTTATAATGTTGTTTGTATGTGATAGAGCGGGGATGATGTTATATTTGAGTGATTAGTTTTCAGTTTATGAAAACAGTTGACATATTTTAAACGATGACATTTTCGCTAGCTAGTTGGTGGAAGCCATGTTTCGCTGTCAGCGCCATGTAGGCATGAAGTTAAAGCTGGAGGCTGAAAATTTGATATTACTGCTTGCTGTTAACTTCAGACCTGTCATTTATTCAAAAATGTATTTGATTACATTATATGGAACAGAAATAAACGTCGTTATGTATATAAAAGTGGTGCAACAGATCTAATGTGTACCGGGCGGCTAGCTGAAGCTAATTTGCAGCCTCCGTCTTTAGCTGGGCTTATAGTGGTAAGACATAATGTTAAACACTTTGAATAGCTCTAACAATAGGTCCTGTTCCGCTGCTTCTCGGAGGGGAACTGAGCCGTGGTCCCCAGGCTGCTATTTAGTACAGCTAGGCGAAGCCGGTGTCTTATGTTGAGGCTGACTTATGGATTGCGATGTCAGAAACTTGAAATTGCTCTCGCAGTTTGAGCAAATTACTTTGACTCCAAGGTTTTAGAGTTAAACTGAATATGGACTTCAAAGTAACTTTAGTTCTCATACAGTACTTGTACAATATATAAAGCTCCTATGTAAGTGGAAAATAATTAGAAAATGGGAAAGGTGCAGTCAAATGAATATTATTGATCCTGAAATTGGATGAAACAGCAGTGTGTTGTGTATTGTCAATCAGCTCATGTAAGAATAGATTACTATTAGGTTTCCCAAAGGTTTTCACCCAGTTGAGTGATTGAGGTTTTCCAGTTGTGAAAGACAAAGTTGTAATAGATTCAGGTGCATAAATGCATAAATCTGCTCATTGAGGTAAGGGCTATGTCCTGAAGTAACCCTTCACTTTGAGTGATCACACAGTGTGACATGAAATAACGTTGACAAAACAAGGCTTGTAGTGAATGGATTGGAATTCATTCGTTTTGGTCCATTTGGTTGGACACATTTGGTGATTTCAAGTTTTTCAGTTTGTGTTGATAAGTAGTTTTTCCTAGTTCTTGAAAAATTGCTTTGTTTAGGATGTTAAACAGTGTGAGTAGGCATGTTAAATACAGCAATGACGTTTTGTATAGCTTCACATGATTTCCTTCTGAAGCAAATCAGATTTACAGCCTCAGTTATTGTCCTGGAGGTCGTATAGACAGAACTGATTTTGTTCCCTTCTTCCTACAGGACGTGGTGGTTCATCTGGAGCCAAGTTCCGCATCTCACTGGGTCTCCCAGTGGGAGCAGTCATCAACTGCGCCGACAACACAGGTATGCCTCGGCTAAACTGTTTTAATTTCTCAAACATGCAAACCCGGGTTTTGTGTAGGTGGCATTTATTCTGAATTGAAGAAAAGCAAACACAGAAGATGCTTACAGTTGCATCTTTATGTACTAGATTGTTATTGATAAACATGATGCACTTGAATTCATTAACACTGAAATGGACAAGGAAAGGTGTATGTTGAGTTTTTGAGCAGGCAGTGGATATGTTTTTAAGCAGTAACAGTTTGTCTGATCGTTGTTACAGGAATCTTTTGAGAAATATAGTTAATTTGTTTTCTTGCTGTGAGGTTGATGAGAAGATTTAAACCACTTTTATGTCTTTATGTTAAATATATAGTTGGAGCCACTAATTAGCAGTTAGTCTGCAGAGACTCAAGACTGAGAAATAATCTGGCACATAACCCCTGATAAAATAGTGAAGCAGCTCCTGGATGGACAAGTTTGAGATTATTTGAAATGTTTGAAAACTGTACAAAACTTGAAATTCTGAATATACTGACAGCATAAATATAGAAGCACACTTGTATTTCACCTGCTGTGATGCTCACCTGTACAGGTGTTGGTGTGTACAGTGATCAGTGTTGAGCCTTGTAATCACAACAGGGAAAGCTGTAGTTTACATTGTGTTTACATTATGTTGTCATAGTAAAAAAAAACTGAACTGGTATAAAAGCAGGCATGAGTTAATGTTTCAAAACAACTTAAATGTTTATTAAAATGAGTTTTGGTTAATGTTGCTACACTGTTTTGTTTGTATCTCAGTTGAGCCTGTCCTCAGTTCTCTCCCCCTTCAAAAAGCACTTGCTTTGTCTGCTCAGTGGCTGGGTGAGTTGTCGTAGAAGGGCATATTGAGCTCATCACTGTGGGTGAGATGGCAGCGACACACTGTGGCTGATTGATCTCAATCAGTGATGAGACAAGCTGAAAAAGCTGTGAACAAAGTTGTTGTTCAGAAGCTCTTGTCCCAGTTTCCTGTTTATCTGCCTTACTCATATGCTGTTCTTTTTTTCCATGTTGGTGCTTTCCATCCTCAGGAGCCAAAAACCTGTACATCATCTCCGTGAAGGGCATCAAGGGACGTCTGAACCGTCTGCCTGCAGCAGGAGTGGGTGACATGGTCATGGCCACAGTCAAGAAAGGCAAGCCAGAGCTCAGGAAGAAGGGTGAGTTCCTGTAGTGTTGGGGTTGAGAGGTGGAGGCCAGTGTATCAACTTTCACATAAACCACTGAGGTGTTTGTGCTAAGGTGTGGATTTGCATTGAAACAGTTTGAAATGCATAAGAGGAAACATTTTCACACCTGTGTGTAAACTTTGAACTTGGAGTCAACCTGGCACCAACACATCTCTTGCATTTAAATTGAGGCCATTCTTGCTAACTGTCTGAAAGGACTGCAGACAGGATAGATAGAGTGTTTGGTGTTTTCCAGCTGTCTATATTGGCACCGAACATGTTCAACGTACCAGATGAGTTCTACTGTTGGAAATGTTCCCATAGCACCACAGAAAAGAGAGAGTAGCAGGTGAAATGAGCCACTCTAACTTACTGTGTTGACATTTATAGGGTGTCTACATTAGTTTTTAACACGAGTTTGAGTTTGAAGAAGATGGGAAGGACGGTCTGTCTTGTTTACATGTTTACATCTTCATTGGCAAGAACACAGAATAACTCATACAGGCTTGAATTAACCCCACCCCCCTCTGTCCACAGTGCATCCTGCGGTGGTGATACGGCAGCGGAAGTCGTATCGGCGAAAAGATGGCGTGTTTCTTTACTTTGAAGACAACGCGGGTGTCATAGTAAACAACAAAGGAGAAATGAAAGGTGGGTCTGTTGGAATGTTACATTGGGTTTCTTCAGTTGATAGCAGTGGGGTAGATATTTGTCTTGAGGCATTTTATCGGTGGGTTTCAGTAATTAAGTCCCTTTCAGGAATCATCAGTTAGATGTGCGTGCACTTTCGCTGGGGACCATGGCTCCTTCAGCCCCTCGAGTCCTGAAGTGGTTTAGTTTCTCACTGAATGTCACCGCCTCAATAACAAAGCTGGTGCCGAACTGAATCTCAGCAGTGCTGCCCTGGTTTGTAGGTGTGTTGAGTAGGATTCAAAATTCAACCCAAGTTTTGTTATTTTACAAATTTGCCTCACCAACATGACAGTTGCATCTCTGTAGTTAGAAAATGATTTCACTGTCCTCTCATAGTGCTGATAGACCTAGTAGTTGGGTAGGAACATATTTCCCCTTCAAAAAGCACTTGCTTTGTCTGCTCAGTGGCTGGGTGAGTTGTCGTAGAAGGGAATATTGAGCTCATCACTGTGGGTGAGATGGCAGCGACACGCTGTGGCTGATTGATCTCAATCAGTGATGAGACAAATTTAACTCACTTCAGTGGCCCAGTGGGATTTTCTTCAGATGGTCCATTGCCAGTGTGTTTGACGCAGGGAGTGAGAGGGGGGTCACTGTTGATATTTTTGGGAATGCTGTTATTGGGGAAACACTTGGTTTTGCTTTGACCAGAGAGCACTGTTTGTAGAGTCAGGCCTGAAATAACTCTGCCTTCCTTCTCGGTATCTGCAGGTTCAGCCATCACAGGTCCAGTGGCCAAAGAGTGCGCTGACCTGTGGCCCAGGATTGCCTCAAACGCTGGCAGCATTGCCTGAGCTGGACCCTGCACCTCTGTTCATTTTCAATAAACTGTTGTTAATGAAGCCACACGTGTTGGTGTTTTCATTTATGTAGAGAACACAGTATTTTTAAAGGAATGTAGTTGAAATGTGAACTACTGTTGTGGTGTATGGCTGTGACACTGTTAATGGCTATTTGGACAAGTTAGTTTTGCAAACACATTATCTAATTGGATTTTGCAAAGTGAAAGTGCCTCCTAGTATTTACACTTCATGCAGGTGTTATTTCTGTTTTCATACAAGTTGCTTTATACACAAAAGTTTCAGTTATGGACATGTGACTTTATTTGTGGGGAAAAAAATATGTAATATATAGTTATATTTCATTAATAATATTTACAATGATTCTTGTCTTGGGCTGTTGTTACAGTTGACATGATATATTGCACAGAAACATTTTCAAAAGATGTATATGTTGATGCACTTTATTGATCCCAATTATGTTACAGCAGCTTGGTAGAAAATAAAAGATGACAAATAACAAAAATATAGCTCAATATACATCATAGAAACAACAAATAACAGAATGAGATTAGATAAAATAAACATGGGCTTCTGTTCCAGTTAAATATAACTACTTTCTTAACACTTCTATTTGAAATATATTAACATGGAGATGCACTTCCTGAGGCTCTACCAGTAGAGGGCGCAAAGAAACCTGGAGATGCCTCTGCACAGCTCTCAGGCATCAACGAACTACTCACTATGAGAAACAAAAGAATAGACGTTTAAAGAGAGAGACTACAATAAGACAAATCACTGGGAAACAGTTATACACATGAGTACCATTACATACCAACCTGTGAAGAAAATGGGAACAGAGAGGACATGGACTCTTGAACACTGGACACAAGAATAGGCCAGAATGCACAGAGATGATGTTTGGACAGTTTAAAACATGTCATTGTTTAGTTCAAAAGTGGCCAAATCATCTGTGGTAAAAGCCAAATCATTCATCACAAATGAACAACAGTATGACATCACATTTACAGGATACAGTGGAGGTGATGAACACTTACTGGCATGCACTCTGACATTATATGTACATATATAGCATCTACTACTCCAGGTAACGTGTGAATCATCCGTTTTTCTGCTCACATCATCATCCTCAGCTCTGAGTGTGTGTCTGGTCTACTTGGACATCTCTGGCCCCTGCAGACAGATGGGAAGCAGCAGGGCCGAGGAGAGACGCCAGGACACCACCTGCACCCAACACTTGTTTCCCTTCTGTCACTCTGTATCACCCATACATTCATCAGACTGACAGTCACCAAGTGGCACTGTAACACAAGAAAGAGCATCCCATAATCTCCATAGACACTCCATGTGCATGACGGTATGAACTAAGACAGAAAATGAGTGAATCCATCCAAGCATCAGGTGCTGAGAAACACCGCTTCACTAACACACCCAGTTTCAGTTCACTCCTCCTCATACATCTTATATCTGTAACTAAGCCTTATTTTTAATGAGCTGATTAATTGGTAAGTTTATAAAAGGTCAGGGTCCATGGTGACATGGGCCTGTGTCTGACCAGCAGTCAAAATATTTTATTTACGATATGACAGGAGGCAAAACAGGAGATTTAGTTTATTGGCATAAACTATCAGCAATCATTTGTCAGTTCATTTTCTGTCTACTGATTGTTTAAACAATTATTGTCAGCAATTGGTCACATTTTCATGGAAATTCTTGTCTTACTGTGTGTATATATGACATAAACAAAATTTTAAAGTCTGGAAATAAAACAAAATAAATTGGAATTATTAAGAATACAAAAAGATGTGAAATATGAAAAACATACTTGTACATGAAAGTTTATTTTAGACCTTAAAAACAGTAGTTTGACGTCTACATGGAACAAATAAAAATATTAACCACCAGGTGTCCAAAAGTAAAGTGTGTGGTAAATTTATGTAGGTTTCCAAACGTTACTTTTTTCCATTCCCCCTCTACCCTCAGCACCCACCAGCCTGCACCCTGCTTCTCTGAGGCCACGGTCCACCAGATACGGCTGCACTGCTTTCCGGCCCCTCTGTGGTCTCTGGAGACCGGCCATTTGGTCTTTACATGCCCGGTTTGTCTTTGCTGGAGCAGCTCGCATCACTGAAGCATGAAATTCACCCATCAATGTATGTAAACGCCTGTAATTTCTGGCAGTTGACTACAATTAATACTTAATGATGTCTTTCATTTTTGTTTGTAGTTGACATGATCTGAACATGCTGAAGTGATGAAGTCGTGATGCTACATCCTGGCTAACAGACATCAACTAACAGCTGTAGCTGTAAGAAACTGAGACCTCTGAGATTTCAGTGACGTTAAACAACAGTTAATTTGTGAACACAGAAAAAACTACAGCTCCCATGAAAAAACTACAAGTGCAGCAGAGCAGGTCATCGTCACTTAGTTTCATCCATATCCATAAAACTCACTGACACTCTCTTCTAAAGTCCTTTTTTTCCATCTTTTTAGTCAGATGATGTCTGAAAACGTCTACAGACCTGTCTATGCTAAGCACCACCCCTCCAATCATGAATGGACTCGCCTCTTCTGCTGACACGTTTGAAGTTGGGTCCTGTAGCCCCTCGGGCTGATTGGAAATGCTGTTCATTAAAGGTCCTTAAAAATATTCATATTAAACAAACAACATTAGATATTTTTTCAAAAAGAAAAACGTAACGTCCTTATGAAAACATGAAGCGGGCCACACGACATACATCTGTTCCACAGCTAAATTTAGCATAGTTACAAACGTCAATAGGATTTTGTATAAGGTTTCACTTCAGCTCTCTGTACTGCAAAACTTTCTCCTATAAACACGTAGTGAGAGAGAGAGAGAGCGAGAGAGAGATAAAGAGAAGGGAAGAGTGAGAGAGGGAGGTAGACAGTTTTCATGCACCGACTCTTTACCAACATCTGTTGAGGAGTGGGACCCACAGCCCTGTTAGTCTGCTGAGTGTCACCTCCCTGACCTTTTAAAATGCACCATCACACCAATGGGAGACTTCAGCCTGGGTAGTCCTACTTAAAGCGTGTACCGGACTCAGTCTTCACTCAACCTTGACAAAGTGTGTATTGTTTGAAGGTTCTAAGTCGTCATTTTAGGATCCTCAAACAAAAAGAGGCCTTAAATTTCTACTATGTTTGTTCCTCTGTAAATTCAGTCCAGTGATCTCTTATGCTCCTTCTGGCTATAGTGAAGAAGTTAAGTAGTGAAGTAGTTAGCTTTTAAAGGAGACCACAGTTTTTGACTGTAATCAAAACGGTTGAGGTTATGTTGGGTAAGTTATTGTCGGGCTTATGCACAAAAATGGGGGGTGTCAGATAACAGGTTACACCTCTGTTCAGTCCTATCCTTCCGTCAACGCTACAGTGTTTAAATACAACCAAATCCTTCAGCCAATCTCAAATGTTGCTGTTTCTGTTAAAATGATGTAATGATAAAATAATGACAGCAGAAGAAGTAAAAAAAATAATAATTGTGATCTAATTGTGGAGCGTTTACTAGTTTTACTGTGGATTCAGGCTAAGCTACACTATTCAAATAAAAGATGATATGATGTAGTAAAGTAATTCAACTCAGTAAAGTAGAGCCACGTCTAAATGAGCTGCACATGTGTATTCATGCTTGCAGATAATGGAAAATGCTGGAGAACAACACCTCTGAGCTCTAACACTCTCCACCTGTGAAATTGTTTAGAAGCAGGCACAACCAGAAAGCGATGCAGCTGTATCCCGTGGACACTCTGCATTTAGCTGCAGGTCTGTTCTGCGATAATGTTGTTGGTTGAGTTTTCAACATAAATGTGCAAGTTGAGTTATGCTATATTGAAGCCCAGCTGACCACTCTTGATACTAACAGATAGAGGTTATTTGTACCTGCAGAGCTCAGGCTCTCTGACACATTTAATTAACACTTCACTTCACGGTATCACATCCAGTCTGGGATTAAATGGTCTCCCCCCTCTCCCTTTGTTCTCTTCATCCCTGGGGGAGTCGGTGCGGGCGCCGGGCGTCATGCTGGGCTGGGGGCGTTGCTCGCAGGTGGCATAGGGGTGGGTGTGCCACGTCCCGTCCCGGTAGGTGCAGTAGCAAACCGTTTGCTCGTCGATGTTCACGCGCTCCCCTGCTGGGATCACCCTGTTCCCAGCAAAGCAGTTGGGACCTACAGGTTCAGGAAAGACAGAACCCTGTGTCAAAGTCTGTTACCTCCTGTTAGAATAGTTCTTCCCCAAGTGTGACCCTCCGTGGTTGAAGTTACAGCTTAGGTCGGGTTATGGTTAGGCGTAGCAGAGATAACTGTTTAGGGTTAGAATAAGGTTGGGTTCTGGTTAATGTAAGAGGACACACTATTCAAGAAGGGGAACAGACTTCACCACAACACCTGTGGGAAAACACAGGCCTGTACCCATTTTCTAGAATCATGAATAAATGCTACAAAGTCTGGTTCCTGGTTCATTGTCAAGAGCTAATTCATACCTTTTATTAAAGAAAGAGTTTGACATTTTTGGAAATACGCTTATTTGTCTTCTTGCTGTGATTTAGATGAGAAGATTGATCCAATCTGTACAGTAAATAGACAGCTGGAACAAGCAGATGCCGAGCATAGCTTAGCATAAAGACTGGAACAGAAGGGGAAACAGCTAGCCTGATAGATCATGATGTTAATTAATATTAATTAATAACCATGATATCGTGTTTGTTTAATCTATACAGAAATTTGTTTTACTAGGGTTTACCAGGCAATTTCCTGGCCCATAGCAGTTGCCAGGCAACCAGCAACGACTTCCTGAAGTTACGACTTCCACATCAAGAAACTAAGATGGTGAACATTATACCTGCTAATCGTGCTAGGCTGT
The DNA here is from genome assembly GCF_046630095.1 of Trachinotus anak. NCBI lineage: Eukaryota > Metazoa > Chordata > Actinopteri > Carangiformes > Carangidae > Trachinotus > Trachinotus anak. Next base: position 24,565,700 of record NW_027273854.1, on the reverse strand, counting down.
TAGCTCAAAGCACTGCTGTGCTGTTAAGTACAGCCTCACAAAGTAACCCTTTAGTTAAGCTATGCTAGGCTGAATGGAGCATTGTTTTGGTTATGGTTCACTCTCACTGTGTAATTTTACCCCAGCTATTCAGCTAAAAGCTCCTTAAGCCCATTGTCTACTACCTACATTCTCCCAATGGCAGAAATTGTTAGCAAGTGGTATAGTTAGCAGATTGGAGCATTTAACAGCCAACAGCCAGATATTGCCCTAAAGAGGGTGACCGCTGGTATTTGCAAACCTCCTGTTGGCTCCATGATCCAGCTCAGCACCTGCTGCTACAACAACTGTTGTCAGAAAGGGGTTTTTTTGTCAGAAAGGCAACCAAACCAAGTAGTAATAAGTTAGCAAAGTCAAAAAGTAAAGTGGGACACACACTACAGTTTCCTGCGTGAAAGTACTGTGTTTGACCCCTCCATCCCCAATAACTATCTGCTTTGCTGTGGACTTTGTCTTTCTTTATAGTACCTTCTGCCAGAAATCCTTTCTGACAGAAAACCTTTGTGACAGAAGCCTTCAAGGCAACTTCTCCCATGTGTACAGGGACACTGGTCAGAATCGATGGAACAATGAATGCAGCCACAAACACAGAGGTCCTCGAAGAAAACCTGCTCCCAAATGCACATGACCTGACCTCAACAACAGTTGACCTTTCAGCACAAAAATGACCTGAAGTAAACACCTAAGATGACGAATGGCTTTGGACAAGTCTCTGTCTGTTCTTGGTTGGCCCACCAAAGGCCCAGACATAAATCTGTGGAGTGACCTGAAGAGGACAGTTCACTGATCCTTCCCATCCAATCTGACAGATCTAACAGAGAAAACAGGTTAGCTTAGTGTCTGAATACTTATGCCAATGTGATATTTCAGTTTTTCCTTTTTAATAAATTTGCAAAAATGTATAAAATTCTATGAGCAAAAAAGAAATTTTAACAAATTTCTGTATATGGCTGCCACATAAAAAATGTGAAAACAGGTGAAGGGGTCTGAATACTTTCTGAATGCACTGTGTGTCTCTTTCCCTCCAACTTGTGCTTGGAATATACATTTTCAGTAAAGAAGTTGTTTAGACTGCACATACTGAATGCCATGCAAGCTGAAATGTAAACAGCCTGCCTTTGATATTATTTGCATCCCACATTCGCAGATGGGGGTTCCTTTATTTGGCAGCGGCCTGTGAAACAATTACCAACGGCGCGGCAGGAGGACAGGAAGTACTGTTAATCTGATGCCAGACCCAACCGTGTTCAATAAAACACAGCTGATATGAGCGAATTTGGTAGGAGCAGGGGAAATAAAATTAAAAAAAAAACAAAAACAATGACGCAACAATCCAAACCATCTGTCCCACTGTCTGTCCTGTTAAAATAGAAACTACAACTTAACAACAACTGCCAGAAATCAGCAAAGCAACTGGGAAGTAAACAGCATGTTTATATTGATTTCTCATAGGCGTCGTACAGAATTCATGTTTTTGATTGTTTAGCTGCCTTGGCTTTAGCTGTCTATATTACTTAACTTAAAAAGCAACATAATAATACAGGAGTTATTATTATCCCTGCTGTTCATGTCTAACACACACAAATCCCTCCAATATTAGAGAGACATTAATTCCAGTGGCATTGAAAACATGTATGACATAACAGGCGTGGCTCTGTAAGCTGCCGGGTGTGTGAGGTGACGTAACTGGTGCTGCTTCACGGTGAAAACACACGCTGTCACAATGATGCATATAGCACACACAGGAGGCGAGAGCTTAAGTGTGTGTGTGTGTGTGTGTGTGTGTGTGTATTAAGGAGAAAATCAAATGGGATATGACAGCACATGCGTTTGTGCTCCTGCTACAAGATGCCTGTAGCAGCACACATATCCTTGTTTCATTATATGAGTGGGGACCCGTCATTGACATTATGCATTCCCTAGCCCCTTACCCTAACTTGAACCATCACAACTGAATGCCTAACCCCAACTCTAAGATAAAGTCTTAACCCTCAAATAGCTTTAATTGTAGGGTCCAATATTTTGGTCCCCATGAAGCTGCCTGACCCCACGAATATAGTGGTTTTCAGACCTAATGAATAGTATTATTTCATTGGAACATGTGTATACCAACTAAAATGCATTCTACGTGTTCAGGTTTTTTTTTTTAGTCTGTGGAAACAAGCTTATTGTGATTATTTAAAGTTACTGGCTGTCTGTCTTTTTGACTACTCAGACTAATCAGTATGATTATATATTTGTAATTTAAGAATTTAAATGTGTGATTTAGGGTAGCTTCACTTCACCAAATCACATGAATTCCATTGGCCAAAGATGACATAGCAGGTCCCGACATTTGCTAAAGTAGTTAGCTTTAGCAGGAATTTAGCTGGGGTTTTTTTTTAATTTATTTATCATAATTGGATTTAACTACTGCCTCATTTAGCTATGTGGAATAATAAAGTGAAATACCATGAAGTGATTCATTCAAAACTATCTGCATTTACAGGCAATAGCTAGGGAATAATAAGGTTATTTAGTTTTAGATTTAGCTGAGGCCAGTTAGCTATCTCACCTAGCTTTTGCCTGATTAGCACACTTGCTTTAGCTATCTAGTTTGTAGTCTCTCTGTGACACAGCACAGTAAATCCGACGATGGCTTCCAGAGTCTATGCATTGGCAAACTGCAGTTCAGGTACTGCAGTCTGGGCAGCAACACAAAGTCGGAAGGCAGTAACTACATAAAAACAGAGCGCAGTTACTACAATTTAGTTTTTGGCTTTGTTGCTGCAAATTTAAAAAGCTGTTTTCACAGAGATGTTACATTTCTATGCCCTGATAATTAATCATGAAATCATGAAACAGGTGTCAAAATATCAGAACCACTTTTTAACTCAATGTTGACCAAATATAAATATGGAGTTAATGTGAAATGATGAAATACAGTGTGGGTTTTCGCACCAAAAAGTGCTCAGCTGAGACCTGGTCTGGACTGCATTGGACTGTCGGATTTCTTTCTTTATTCGCTATAAATCCATAGGTGTGTATCAATTAAAACAGCTGGGCAGAGCAGTTTTAAGCAAACATTATTCAAACAAGAAGAAATAGCGCATTTGTTGGGGACTATTTTTGGCTGCGTATTAATACGCATGAATTCAGTGCTGTGTATTTCTGGCAGCAGGATGGTGTTTGTGGGATTGAGTCAAAATAAACTGAAGTGTGTGAGTTCATGGTGATGAAGGAACGCCCACTGCAAGAGTGTGGCTCATTGATGCGTTTTTAATAGGTTTAAAAATAAAATGTTAACATGCATGTGTTGAATATTTTTATGGCAGTCTTCCACTTTGATTATGGGATATGTTGTATGCAAAGTCAACACTGCAAGAAGCCCTAGAGGAAGGTTTGTTGTTGTCCAAAAAAGAAAGGCTTCATCTTCTTAGGAGCAACTTTTATCACAGTATACCCCAATTAGCTCTGTACAAGTAGAAACTTTGGGTTCAGACTGGTGATAAAGAAAAGATCAAAGTGTGAAAAAAATATTAGATGTTCTCTAGGAACCATGAAAACCAAATATAATGGACATCCTGAAATTAGCAATAGGTATACCCTGCCATAGACCAAAGCGTTTGACTGACTGAAAGAAAGCAGTGACCGAGACTTACCAGTCTTACAGATGGGGCAGCAGTGGTTGGGTTCGTAGGTGGGGTTGACGCAGTGAGGGGCGGGGCAGTCTGAAATGCTGCAGTACACCTCTCTGTTGGCCTCGCAGCGACATCGCTCACATCTCGACAACTGGAATACACAAACCATTCGAATTTTATTGACTTCAGGCTTTTACATGAGGCTACTTAAACCGACAACATTGTCTCATTAATTGTGACAGTTTAGTGTAATCACAGCAGACAAATGAGACCGTGGGGACAATGATGGGTAGGCTCTATCTCACTGGTATCACAGAAAGGAGGTGACTAGACCTGTATACCACATGCACATGTATGCACACGTGTAGGCAATGACCAACAAACATGCAAACAAGCACAGCTCATCTTCATCTGTATCTAGTGTTATTGGATGAGTTGGATGGACTTTGTTTGATAAACCATCATTACATAAAACAGTTGATGCCTGTCCTCCCATTGCTCAATCCCCACTGAGCACATGCTGTCAGGTCAGCGTGCTGACTGTTTGTTGACATGATGACACAACAGCATTAATAAGACTGGACCAGCCAATAGACCTGGCTTTTAACTCACTCACAAACTCATCCATATTTAGCAGGGTGCATATTTTCAAAAAGGACTGGCTGTCACTGTCATTGAGCTGAAAGACACTTAAATGCACCGTAGAGCTGAGAGTAACTGCAAAGTCACTAGATAATTCACTGTGGGTTTGTTAATAGGAATAACAACTTTCACATTACAAATAGCCGTGAACTTCCATTTTTAATATAAAACATTGACCCCTAAAGGTCCCATATTGAATTAAGTGAAATTTCCATGCCTTTCTTGATCATAAAGCAGGTCTAGGTTCTATATTAATACTGTGAAAGTATCAAAGCCTCAGTCCACAGAGAAATGCACACAGCCTGTATTCAGAAACTGAGCCTTAAAACCAGCCGTCAGGACTTCTGGAACTTTGTGATGTCACAACAAAGCAGTCATCGCTCTCAGCCACGACCCAAGCCCAGTCACACTCAGATCCTCTCTTCTGATTGGCTCACTGACCTGTTGTTACTAGAGCTCCAGAGAGAAGCCTGAGAGAGGAGATGTAAAACTACACTGAGATGTTTTTTTGGTTCTTAAAACCACAAATATATCTTCTGATGGAGATCAACATTTCAAATAAAACACAGGAAAAGTGTAAGACCTTTAAAAAGCTGCCTGCTGTGGTTGGAAACAATGTTGATGTGAGGAGTGAGACTGAACCATAACAATACATTTTTGGGCTTTAAAACCAAAACAGTGAGCTGAAAGAAACTAAAATGATCTATAGTGCTGAGAGGAGCTGCAGTGGTGGTGATAATTCCCTGAGAATTTGTCACTGTCCATTGTTAATGTAAAAAACTTGACCAGGCAGCTTTAAGCTTTGTATCTAGAAATAAATGTTAACTATTTGCAGGGCAAGTACTGGAGTACTATAAGAAGAATTCTTTTTTTAATTTGAAGATGATGAAATGCTGAGGCTCTCATGTTAAAACTGGTTTGAAACTGTGTTTTATTATGAAAACTTCCAAGGAGGGGAATACACAGGCTGGATTATGCAGACGCAGAGATCTTACTCTAACATCTAGACCTGAGCTCCTCTGTTAAACTGCAGCTTTAGGACTTTGGCTTTTTCAGTTGATATTTTCATAGACTGTGTGTATTTTTCTTCATAAAAGAAACAAAATAGCACAAACTAACTGACACACACCAATGGAGCACCATGTGTAGTCTGCTGTGTGCGCTAGATTTGATGGGCACCTTAAGACAACAGGGTACATACAGTGGGACAGAGGAGAATCCCGCAGGGCTAATATGTAAATATCCAGTCTCTAGGAACATAATAACGATAAAGTCACATTTGGTGTAACCAGACCCCTGAAAGTTTACATGTGTCTAGTATTATGTGTTGCAGTCAAAAGAAATAAGAGTAAAGTACCAGTAAACCAACTACAGAGGGTTAAATCAATAGCATGTATACAAGGAAAATCACACAGAGATGCGCGATGTGCGTAAATCTCAAATCTCTGCATCTGAAGCTTTATGAACTTGTCGGCGGCCCCGGGCGGGGTCAGGGGGTGTGGGGGGACTGGATCTGCCTCACCCTGAATTCCTCCAGGAGCCGGTACACTTTGCCCCCGTACACGCAGACCCTGGCCACAGCCTCGCACACCGGGCAGCAGGCCTTATACCTGATCCGCGTGCACCGGGGGTGGACGCGCGGACACTTGGGTCGGACGCACACGGGACCGTCCACGGTGCACGTGCACGGACACGCAGCAGGGCTCGGGTAGTAAACCTCTCCGATGCCGTAGACGAAGCCGTGGTCGTCGATGCACCACTTCCCCCGATAGTCCCCGAAGTCGTAGTCCAAGTCGGTTTTGGAAGAGTATTCCGCGGCCACGGCGAGCTCCGCGACGCGCCCCGGTCCGAGCGGCGGCAGCAGCGGCGGCAGCAGCAGCGGCAGCAGGACGAGCGCGACGGGGAGGCAGCTGAGCGCACAGTGCCGGTGGCTCATGGTGAACAGCTTTCCCGCACCGACATCGACCCTCACCGTGTGTTTATCTGTGGCGCTCCGGTGAGCGCCTCCTCCCACCGTCAGGGGCGTCAGTGACGCTCATCCAAGCGCGTCAGTCCGGAGAGTCACCGAGCAGCAGCTCTGTTCAGTCCCTGATCGAGGCTGGACAGGGGGCAAGCAGACAGTAGACTTCAGTAACTTTACAGACAGAGAATAACTTCACAACTCACTTGGTGTTTATACTGAAGAGATTAGATACTGTCAAGAAAATTAGTTTAGTTTAGTTTATTCATTTGTAGAAAACTGAATTCTGCTGGAAAGATTATGCGTTTCATGTGAATGTAGTGAGTCTGGCTCTGAGTTGATGATGATGATGGACCGAGCTATTACACTTCATGGTAAAGGGCCAAAACGTATGCTTATATAATGGATAATGCACAACTCATTGTGATTTAATGCAGCATGTATCATGAATCAGCTGTCAGGCAGGCTAATCATTTCACACAAGCTAGAAAAATGACATGTATGTGAATCTATAGGCCTGTATTCACAGTATTATGAATGAAATGTGCTTTATTTGGAAGCAATTCGTGGTGTGATTGACTTTAGCCTACTAATTACATTAGTTGTGCGCTATGAGATGGATCCCCCGCTCCAGGAGGGAGACCTGAGGTCCAGAGGTGAACCCATCCCATATCTACAGGAGCTATTACAACAAAATCATAGTGTACAAAATGATCTTCAGGCATTTATCCCACGAACCAGCAGTAACTTGCAGGACTGACCCATGAGGTTTTTTTTTTATTTTTATTTTTATTTTTTTTAATTACTAAGGCAGAGCTTTATGAACCCACCCTCTCCAGACTCATTACCATGACTGCATGACTGCAGCGTATCATCCACTCTGCTGAGAAGGTGATTGGCTGCAATCTTCCGTCCCTCCAGGATTGTAGCTGACTCCTCCCACCCTGGACACAAACTCTTTGTGACACTCCCCTCTGGCAGGAGGCTGCGGTCCTTCAGGACCAAAACCTCTCGCCACAAAAACAGCTTCTTCCCATCTGCTATTAGCCTCATCAACAAGGCTAGAGAGCCCCACTGTTGCTGATCAATTGCACCAATCACCAGAAAAAATTCCTTGTATGTGAAAGCATACTTGGCAATAAAACTGATTCTGATTCTGATTCTGATTGTGATTGTTGTGAAGGTGGCATTGACAAAGGGGTGTGGCGCTTTTAAATTACCACTTCATTTTTTTCCTCAACTTCTCAGGAGCTGCAGAAGCATGTATGGGGCCCCCTGGTGGCCACACATCCCTCTGAAGGCAATACTTGCATCTCGAGCTCCACTTTGCCTCAATTTAGCTGCAAATGACATAAATTTATGAATCAATACTTTTTTAAATGGAAGAATTAAACTGCAGGATTCTTTAGTGTATTTTTCGTTCTTTTTTAATTTATTAATTTTAGACTTACTTAGCTTCTGCATTGCATGTATACCACATGTATAAATGCATTTCTAGTACATGCATAATTTATTAATCTTTTTTTACTATAATGTATTATAATCCATTACATAGCCTTACACGCTATTATATACAAAAGGAGGTATGATATATACTTTTATTTTTCTCAGGGATATGGAAAAACTAAGTACATTTAAAAAAATTTACAAACTGCTTACAATTATATGAAGGCAATGTTTTACAGTATGAATCAATCATGCACCTGAACACAGCCAGATGAAAACACAAGTATTGAGACGAGTTTTTATTTGTATGGGTTTATTCTAATTTCTCCATGACTATTTAATAATCATGATTATTAAATCTTGAACACTTTAGTCTCATACACAGAGCACATTGCATTCATTTCTATTTTACCTGTAGTTTTTGGCTCATTGTTTACTGTTAATCTGTATCTTTTTTATCATGGTTTATGGTGTACTTCTATTATTTCCTTTTATCTTTCCTTTGAAAGTGTACTGTATATTGTATGGGAAACTATAGACATAAAAAATGGTATTTGAAATTCCAAAATTAAGGGAAAATATTAGTAAAGGAAGTTACATTGCCACCTGCTGGTTTAGCAGAAAAACCTCAACACAGCCACAGACTGAGAAATCATCTTTATTTGGATAGATAAGTTCAGACAGTACAAAACAAAGATGCAAAAAACAGAGGCATATTACTAAAAACAGTCCAATTCAAGTAAGAAAATAGTCCTTTAAATGCATAAGTGACTGAGGTTACATTTGGATGAGGGTAGCCTGTGCATTTCTCTTCTGAAGTTGTTGAACACTTATGGTGTTAACAGGAATATCCAGTCTAAAGGAGCAATGCAATCTTTAAGAAAACAGCCTCGACTTGTAGAGAAACTCATACAGATTAAATGCTAATTGAGGACGTGTCAGTTCTTTCTACATAAATGTGATCAATACTGGGAAGAAACATCCATGTCAACTTTTTAAACTCAATGCAGGTCATTTTTTTATCATCCACAGATTTTAAAAAGCACCTCAGAGACGAACCCATCACATCATTTTTCTCTTTCTTGAAAACAAATTGTAGGTTTTGTCCTACATTTCAATTTTAAACTTCGGTAATTATTCAAATGCTTACAGGATGATGGTTAGTATTTAGTATAGCATGCAGAGTATGGGTGCACAAATAAAACGTGGCTTCCCCCACACCTGGAAACTGTCGCTTTCCATGATGATGAGACTTGTCACCTCCAGCCAAACAAACATGGCATCTGAATCAAAGAGTACAGGTTTAATACCAAGGCTGATTTTGATTATATTTGTCTAAAAGGTTCCACTAGATCTCTAAAAACACAAAGTAGAACTAACAGTAGTTGTTTTGCACATCAAACAAAATGATAATGTAGAAAATGGAGGGGTTCTAAAAAGGGAGGAAGGCGGTGGTGGTGGGGTCCTTTCATGCATTGTTGCCCGTCAGCACCAGTAAATCCTTCCTTCGCCAAAAATGAAACATTAAAACCCCTACAGTTTGCAGCTGTGGTCTTATTTCAGAAAAGTATAAGGGCTGATTTAAAGGTTTATACATCAGGAGTGAGGAAGATTCAAACATTTTAGCCACATCCAATAGTACTGAGTCTACACAGTGGGAGTTATGTATATGGAAAAAAAACAAAAAAAAAAACAGCCAAGCCTTTTCCCTGCAAACAACTCCCTAAGTCACTTCATCCTGGCATCTTTATTTTGTGTCATAGACAAGTTAGCAGAACAATAACCCCTTCTAACAAGAGCACAGAGACATAGGATTATAGTCAAGATGATTTATCAACCGAGAGAAAAATTATTCTGAACTTCTGATAATCGATTAATATTTCAATTACTCATTTTCTACAAGCAAAAACATCCAGCCTCTTTGGGTTTTGGGCTGTTGGTCAAACGCAGGATATTTTAAGCGTGAGTCAAGCGATGAAGTGTTTACTCTTTGCTTGCGTGCAGGTAGGAGTTACAATTATGTTAAATCAGTTTAAAGGTGCTATATGTAAGTTTTTGATATCACTACATAGCTAACATTAGCATTAACAGCTGTTTACTTATTAGCCTAGAAGAAACATTACAAGTAAAAATGATATTTCAGGTTACTTGACGTGAGGTTGTATGAGGTAGTTATGTATAGTCAGTGTGTTACCTGCAGTCCATTCAGATCAGTGCGTTGCCAGTAATGAGGCTGCAGTGAACATGGCACACTTGCAGAGCGATGTGCTGCTGTGGACAGTGGTCAGAAAAAAAAAAAAAAAAAACGAATTTTAGACACTTTTAAAAGACGCCCACTGGAACAATCCAATATCCGTTTAAATGTTCGCTTCATTTAGAATATTTTCAGCCCTTATATTCGCATCAAAACTACTATATTCCTATGCACAAGCATACCTACAGCGCTCACTGTTTTACTCCACAGCCGCAGGTCAGTGAGTGAATCAGAAAGAGCAAAACTTTACTGTGTTTTGATTGGAAGATAAAGCGCCGAAAATATTCTAAGTGAAGCAAACATTTATACGGATACTGCATTGTTTTGGTGGGCGTCTTTTAAAAGTGTCTAAAACACTTTTTTCTTTGCTGTTGCCCTCATGAACAGTAGCACATCGCTTTGCTAGTGTGCTGGTGCTCCTTGCTGCCTCCCCTAACTGGTAGTGCACTGATCCAGATCTACTGCAGGTGATGCATCGACTATGCATGACGACCTCACACAGCCCCACATCAAATAACCTGTACTATCACTTTCAGCACCCAACTTCATTTACTTGCTACGTCTCATGTTGAACTGAGGCCAGACTATCAGAAAATCATATTATGACACAGGACGATCAGGCTGGAGCTAGCCGGTTAGCATGCTAACTTCAGTCAAAGAAAAGACGGGATAGAAATAAAAACAAAAGAAGAGGGTTCCTTTCCACCACTGGAGACAGCGCTTTGTGAGTAAATGAATGAAGTTTGATTTTGAACTCATGTTTCTGGGAAGTAAACAGCTGTTAATGCTAACGATGGCTATGTAGAAATAGCAAAAACTTGCATATAGTACCTTTAAAGGTACGGATGGTCAGGGTGAGAGAAAGGTGTTGCCTCTTACGGGACAGGCACATTTATGACAGCACGGCCTGATAACCCACTGCGGGGCCCAGTGACAGGTGACAGGTCAAAACATCACTAACATGAATGCTGGGCTCACCCAACCTCTGGCACATTTATCTGTGCACTGAAAACCAAGGTGTTGCCTTGGAAGTTTGAATTCAATTTTAGTTCAGATTTTACAGATTGAGAAAATAACAGCCACATTAAATTGATGGAAAAATAATAGTTGCAGCCCTATGGAGAATCAGCATCACTACTTATGTTGTGAATGTGGACCCTGCCAACTGGAAATGTGTCTTGAGGTAACAAATTAATTTTGGACAACAAGCAGGAGCAGATTAGCAACAGCGATGTTCAGGTGTTGTGTGAGATACCTGTACATGTCATCCAAGCAGCCAGTGGTGTTATTGCTAACCATTTGCAGTGTAACAGCCCTCTATCCTCCTGTGTTCAGTCTGTATGTGGTTATATTAGAAGCAAAGAAAAAGAATCCCTTCAGTGACATGATTAGAGGAGAAGAATGTCTTGTACGATGCCTGGAGTACAAACTGAGTCTGGTCGAATCTTGTACTCTCAAGTCACATTTCACTGAACTCACATCACTGCTGAATACATTTAAAGGAAAAGAAGGTAGATTTAAGCAAAATCCTAATTTCCCCTTGTTTGGTCCAGATACTAAAATGATGAAAACCCTACATACAGTAGCTCTTGCATGAAATACACGTTAACTATTTGCTGACCTTACTAACAGACTCAACCATTCAGCACTGTTGTGTTAGAAGCCACCATTCAAACTACACTTCTTCCACACCTGCTGCTCCATCCGGAGGTGGGGATCTGCAGCACAGGGACCTCTACAGCTACCACTGTGTATCTAACACACTGACTATTACATATCATACTGTTGGCTGCTCTGGCTTGGGGGTAGTAGTGGTGGTGGAGGAGGAGCTGGTTCTTCTGAGGCAGGAGGAGGTGGTGGTGCTGCAGACACCACGTTAGGGTTAGCTGCACTGGAGTTGGTTTCTGGGGCCACTGGGGGGGGGTCTGGGGCTGCTACTCCGGGGGTGTTGTCTGAGGGTGGAGGAGGCATGCTGTTGTTGCTGCTGCTGCTGCTGTCGTCACTCGGGGTGCTGCTGCTAGGAGTGCTGCTCTCCCTGGGAGGCTCAGGGGGAGGAGTTGCTTTATCAGAGGCAGGAGGAGGATCAGATGGAGGAGGTGGAGCAGGATGGGGGTCTGAGGAGGCCTCTGCAGGTGCTGCTTTATCTATGGAGGGAGTTCAGAAAGAGATTTACTTAGGATTCATTCATTATTACATAATTATTAAAGAACCGCAGAGAAGAAAGAAGAGAAGAAGAAATCTTCTTTAAGCAAAGAAAAACTTTAAATATTAAATCACAACACACACGTACCTGTCGCCACCGGTGGAGGCATGTCGTCCTCCTTGGTCCCTGATGTGGGGTTAGCTGTGCTTTTAGCATTAGCACTGCTCTGCTCTGCAGCTTTGTTCCCAGCAGCCTCCTGCTGCTGCTGCTGCTGCTGCTGCTGATGCTGGGCCTGCTGCTGCGCCTGCTGCGCCTGCTGAGCAGCTTTCTCCGCCTGCTCGGCTGCCTCACGCTCCCTCTCCTCCGCCCGGCGCCGGGCCGCCTCTTCAGCAGCTGCCATCTCTGCTGCAAGCTTCTCCATGTCCACTTCCACCTTCTGACTGCACAGCTGGAGACACATGGAAGATTGGATTCAACACAACTCAACTCTTTACAAAAGACAGGCGTCTTCAGAATGAATGTGAAGTAGCAACAACGTGCAGTTTCAGATATATGTGAATGAAATAAGGTGAAAATGTGCCTCATTTTCGTTTTTGTAAAACTTTGATTTGTATAACGCAACACTCCTTTTGTCTTTCACAAATCTTAACATTTCAGAATTTAATATGTTCTATATGAGTAATAATAATCTTTTTCCTTTGTGATCAGGTTCCTTTTACTTTAGAGATACTCAAATAAGAAGAGTCAGTTTGCACATTTTTCCCAAAGGATGTTTAGCAGTCTGAAGTGCAAACTCCTCCTCACTCCACACTCAGATGTCTGTGTGAATGAGTAGTGTTGTACCCGTTTCAGTTCAGTGTTGAATGAGTCAGTGGTCTCCAGGAAGCGTCGTTTCTTGTCTTGGTGACGATCCTCGATCTGCAGTAGTTCTGCCTCCAGCTTCCTCTGAAATCAGCCACAAACACAGGGTGAAGCAGGAGGACAGAAAGGCCACTGAGTCCCTCTCCTCTCAGTTCATGTTCTCAACAAAGAGCACATCCTGCCAACCTACCTGGTGCACCATGAGAGACTGGACCTGCCTCTTGAGGACCTGCATGCGGGCTGTGGTGACCACCGAGCGAACATCAGGCACCACAATCTCACTGAGGATGTCGCTGATGAGCCGGTGGTTCCTCTGGAAGCGAGCAGCTGCTGTGTGCTTCACTGAAAAACCGTCGTCGTAGTCTGGGCAGAAGATAAAGAGGAGACTTAACTGACCACCACAAGAGATGAGATTAACAGGTTACACATGCTCTGAAAACGCAACTGTTGTAAATACAAATACCTAAAAATAACTAAAAAAGGAGAACTTCTGATGTTTTTGTTATTATAAATTATTCATTAAACATCTTTCTTGATTGATGCCCGTTAATAAACATTTTCAAACTTGCCATCAGGGTCTTCAGCAGGCTGGATGCTCATGTATGGCTCGCCTTTGTCCATACGACTCTGCCTCTGCCTGCTCTCCTCCTCCATTGCGGCCTCAGCCCGGTTCTTAGCATTGATGTAGGCCAGGTAGGCTGGAGAATTGTGGTAGGCTTTCAAAGAGTCATTATACTCGATCTGAGAGGGGGAGAGAGGAAAGAAAAGAAAAACTAGAACTACTTCCTAGCAATTGTTTCGCTTCACCACTGAGACTAGTTTCACATTACATCCCCGTTTATCCAGAGTCATATAAAATTTGAACCATTTGTGCGAAATTTTGTCATGATTGCTGCGTGAAGTCTTGAGCAACAGTTAAAAAGTGTTTTGTGAGGTCACCGTGACCTTGACCTTTGACCACCAAAATCGAATTAGTTTGTCCTTGAGTTCAGCTGAATGTGTCTGACAAATTGAAAAAGTTTCTTGAAGGTATTAACTGACATGTCATGCCCCCAAGAATGGGACGGATGGGCAGATGAATGGAAGACCTAAAACTAATTTCAATTTTTGTCTTAAAAAGCAGAGAATCTTTTTCCTTGTTCTTAAACTCATTTAAAGGCTGTCTGGTAAACTCCGAGTGGTCTGTCATATGGCTTTTAATATGTGGCTTCTGTGTAGCCACTCTGGCTTATTGAGGCTCGACTGATGGAGTGCTGCCGAGTTGGTCCATTAGGGTCCTGTATGAATGTGTGTGAATGTGTGCTTTGTGTGGTTGATATGTGCTGTGTAAGTAGAGTCCATTTAACTTTTATTATACTTAATCTGAGTAATCATCAATGTTTCTTCTTACCACCAACTGCTTCAGACTTACAGACAACAGGACAGTGGAAAATGTACACAAATCAACATCCTGATGAGCACTGCGCAGACCTGCATCTGTTCTGTCCACTCACCTTCTCAGCTTCGTACTCATTCAGGTAGTCCTGTTTCTCCTCATCAGTCAGGTCCCTCCACATGCCTCCAATAATCTTTCCAATCTCCCACAGCTTCAGGTCTGGGTTGGATGCCTTCACTTGGTCCCATACCTTGCATGTGCACGCAAACAAGACGCAAACACGTGCCCAAGCAGAAGCGTTTCCCCCACACGCACACACACAAACATAAAATATGGTCACAACAGGTCAACTGCAGTTAATTGTAAATAAGATCACTAGAAGACAGTGAAGGAAATAAAAGCAGGAAAAAGTGCATAGGAAAGAAAAACAGGCTCCTAAATGATGCATCTACTGGATAGATTCATTAACTGGCAAAAAGGTGAAGCATCAAGTGCTGCAAAGAGGCAGGATGGAATAGAGTGAAATATTTCTAAGGACAGAATCGCTGGTTTAATGTCAACATGAGTGGAGTTTGTCTTTAAGCAAAATTACAGCTGTAAAACTAGAAGCAGTGAAGAACAAGGCCATACAAGGAGGGAAATAAAGAGGCAGGAGCAGGTCATGCTTGCACATGCTTGTTATTTCTCTTTAGCGCTGACAAACACTACTGTAAGCCAACTGGATAACAGAGTGGAAAGTCTCCACTAGATGGTTGAGGTGGTGGTGAGGCGTCATGGCTTGGCTGTCTCCCACCCTCAAACCGCTGCACCTTTTCAGGGGATGGGAGGACAAGCAGTAAAAGCAGACACCGTGGATGGGTGTCTTACCTTCCTGCTTACCTTCCGGCTGTACCGCATGTAAGGCATCAGTGGCTTGTCTGGAGGCTTGGGAGGCTTTGGGACAGTGATGCCTGAGGAGTTCTGTTGGAGGAGGAGAGGAAAGAGAAAGAGACAGGGAGAAAAAAGGCAGAAAAAGAGGGCGAGAAAAGTATAAATGGGGATATAGAAGGGATGGAAGTGAAGGGGAAACAAAAAGGAAAGAGGAATAAGAGAGAGAGAGGGGAGAGAAAGGAAATAATACATTCGCTGATTATGGTCTGATCATTGTGCACACAAACATGACAACTTATAACATTTAAGTGGCCTCAAATGCTTTCTTACAACCAGATAAAAACATAGGTGATGAATGTCAATCCATTCACATGCATTTATAGATATAAATTAATTGTAGCTGCCAACATTTGCATGGCCAGAAACAGGGCTGGGCGATATAATTATATTGACAATCACTGAGAATTATATACAAAACAAAAAGAAAACCCCAAACACAAATACAAATGTAAAGATGGGCAACCATGAGGAGTCAAACATTGTGGCATGGTTCAGATTTCTAAAGATGGATTAACAGTAAAGTCAGTTACAGACAGACAATAACATTTTCCACCTTCTGAACAGATAGCATCACCGTCGCAGCATCACAGTTTACAGAAAGTCTGTAGTGTTAGCACCAGCAGCCAAACTCACAAAAAAGCCTCTTGTGGTTGTTGCACAATCAAACCTCATCAACAGTCGCTTGTGTCTGTGATTCAGTCATTACCTCACGTGAATTAATGTCGAAAGTCTATGATCTCAAAAAGAAGCAGGGACACAAGCAAATGCAAGTTCATATTTTACAGCATAAATGATGTCAGTAGGACCGGTGGAGAAACTGGGTTTCTAAAAGGCTGAAAGTTTAACAAACATGTTTTTCTGTGCATGAGCAAATGCATGTGCTGAGCACCGCTCTACAATGAAATCAAATTTCACCCATTCGAAATCCTAAAAAAAAAAAATTTATAAAACAAAACAGAAAATCAGCAGGTGGTGGTCTATGTTAGGAGTGCCACAAATAAATCAATATATGGGAAACTCAGATATTCTGTCCTTAACTGATACTAATCAGTATGAAAACGAACATTTGCTAACATTTTTTGGCCAAAATCGCCCAGCCCTAGCTTGAGGTATTTTTAGAGAGGCTGTCATTACAGAGAGGAGACGGTGTGTTTTTAGAGGGCTAGCCGAATGTTAGGCAGGAAGACAGCAGTCCAGTTTTGTGGCTCTAGACCTGAGGAACACCAGGAACTAAATCAACCATTTAATTCTTCTTGTGCATTCCTGTTTCCATTTCCACTTCATTTGAAGAACCACTGGCAAAATTATATCCACTACACTGATCAGGAGTAAGCTGCCTGAAAGCAACAAAGGATGTATTCATTTAAACCTATTGTTGGATAAATCCACCTTTCCTTCACATTTCCACAGGTTTGATTTGCTGATTCCTCCTCTCCACAATGGCCATTACAAGTTTGCTTCTTAAAGCAACTCAGTGCAGGGAGACAAAATTTGAAGTGTCAAACATTAGCTGAAGCTAAAATGTGGCTGCAGCTGAATCAAATGAGTCTTTTTGGTACAAAATTCATTCTTTATTTTTTCAGGAAAACAAAGAGGAAATCTGGTATTTTGCTGATTATATTGATATGAGCTTCAGATAAACTTCAGAAAAGGTTTTTTGCAGAAAGACGACTGTAATGTGTTATGATAAAGTTCTTCCAGGAAAAAAAGATTCACTAGTAAAGTATCAATAGTATTCCCAGGTTTTATTATCTATTTGGAGGGAAATAAAGAAGTTTGAATGTAATGCTTATGTCTACATAGGTTATCATTATTATCATTATTACTATTATTATTATTATTATCATCATCAGTAGTAGTAGTATTATTTGACATTTAGTAGGCTTGACATTGACACTGGAATAAACCCGTCATATCATTCGCATGTTCCAACAGTTTCAACTATGTCCTTTTTTGGCATAATGAATTAAATAAAAAGGTCAATTTAAACACCACCAACTTATTAAGAAATTTATTTAAAAGAACTTCAGCTTGTTGATATTTTGGTGGGAATTTTAACCAACAGTCTGAATGACAAACAGTACAACTTATTAGCCAAAGCAGAGCTGTTAGCATCATGCACTGAGCCTAACATGTCACTCTGTGACTGCGGAAATGATGACAACTGTTTAAAAACAAACTGTGGAGGTTGTAAATGAGCCTCTCATACAAAACGGAACAGAACAACTCGTTTCTCATCTAAAACCCAAATGAATGCGGCCAAATGAAGTTTACATCCCCACACCTCCTCCTGATTTCTGATTTCTCCTGATCTGAATCTCCACTGTTCACCAGTACTACCACAAATCTTCAGTACATTTCCCCCTGTTCAAATTTGTTCATTGTTCCATATATCAGGTGTTAAAACTCCATCTTTACTTTCTACAAAAATATATCATATATACACATGTTCTATCATTTTTGGTCATAATCATAATCATCATCATCCCAAAAGCCTCTACATGAACCCCACCTTATGAGCCTTTTTAATGCTTCTGTCTTTCCACTTTTGTCCTCATACCTGGGTATTTAGTCCATGACATTTGCTTACTTCCCCCTCCCTCTTATCCTAAACCCCGTACACTCCCTCCATCAATTCATTACCCTGCTGGAGCCTCCGGAGCTCCCTCCCAGCCGGAGGTTGTTGTAGGCCAGATGGCTGTAAGGGTTGTAGCCCACAAACCCAGGGGTGGAAGGCATTTGCTGATGGAAGACAAATGAGACAAAACACGAATGAGAAATGGCTCACAAACAAGAGGAGGAAGAGGGATAAACATAAATAAGTGAAAAGGGGAGGGGAAACATGAAAATATATGTAGATTTTTTTTTGCTTGTTTGTTTGTTTTCCATGATGTCAACCGTGCAGCAAGCTGGCATTCAGAATGAAAGCACAACATGTGAACCAGGACCTTGCAACAAGCTCAAATCCCTTTTTAAGCACAAGTTACTTGTATTTAACCATATGACTGTGGCATTGCACCTCAGCTTTACACAATGTTGTGCTCTGCTGCTGAATGTAAGGAAATGAAAAGCAACAAAACAAGCATGTTGATCACTGCACGTATGTCTACTAACATTTAAAGAACTAAACCCTGATATAAAATACTTCTTAAATCAGATTTCAAAGAAACTTGTTCCCTAGTAGCAATGATGCTTCATAGAAGCACAAGAAGCAAACTGACCCCCTGTGCAAGACCTTCAATAAGAGGTGGTATGACAGGAGAAAGCAGAAGTGAGAGCGATGACGGGGGAGGCTGAACAAGATCTGTGCCAACTTCTGTGTGTTTCAGACAGAAGAAATTAAAAGAAAGAAATATTTTAAAAAATGGATAAAGAGGGGGTAAGACAGCGTGAAAGAAACATAAAAAAAAGGAACCAAAACGAGTGCACTAACGTGTACTAACTGTGACCTAACGTGGCCCTTGGCTATTAAACAGTGAATAAGACTGGAACCAAGAGTTGTACACTTACTGTTGTTGGGGCGGGGGGAGGGGGAGGGGCGTAGGATGGTCGTTCTGTGCAAGAAAGAAATATAAGTGACATTAGTCAGCGGTTACATCATTGGCTACTTTGTGCTTCATAAAACTCTGTTCAGCAAACACTGGTCAAAACTGCTAAAAAACAAACTTTTGTTCACCAATATTATGACAGAAAAAATAAAATGCATCTGGCAACACAGATGAGGTTAAAATTAAAGGAATTTAAGACTGGATTGTAGTAAATGGACTGCTTATAAAGCACTTTTCTAGTCTTACTGACCACTCAAAGCGTTTTACAATGTAAGCCGCATTCACCCATTCACACACACAGACATACAGCACTTACATCTACAGTGGAGTGCTTCTAACATTCACACACACTCATACTCCACACACTCATACGTTGACAGCCATCAGAGGCAATTTGGGGTTCAGTGCCTTGAAGTGTCCTTGACATGACAAGCCAGGGATCAAACCACCGACCTTCTGATAAGCGGATGGCCCACTCTACCTCCTGAGCCACAGCCGGGGGGACGAGCATGAGTAATATGGCATTTCTTTTGTTTCTACCTCAAATGTATCGAACATGTATGAAGGAACAGCTGTATGACTGTTGAGCTGATTGACTGTTTCAAAATTGAAAATTGTATAGATATATGAATTTTACTCACTGATAAAAATTTTAATGCATTTTTTAACTCAATTAAATTTGAAAGGTAACTACATCCTCAACTTCTACTAGAAATCTCTCTTTCTCTCAGCATAAAGTATTTACCAGCCACAACAGAACGGCTACACAACTACTCAAAATTGGAATATGGCCAAGTGCAATATCCAAATTGCAGGAGCTGCATTTTTTTATGTTGATAAAGATAAAATGTGTCACAACATTGTTGTGCATTGTTGGCACTATAAGTGTTGCGGTGCTACAGAGATGCCCAGGCCTACAAATCATACTCTCCAGGCGTAAAAGAGCATGCACCCAACAAAAATCACATCATCATTTTAAAAGTTTTTTTGTGAAAATGAAATGCAAAAAATGATCAATCCAACTGAAACTGCAATGTCTGCCAAAAGAATAACAACATTTTTTTAGCATACCATACAGCCCTGCGTGTGTCTGGTATTGTTTTCATCTTGTGAGTCTGTGCGTGTGTGGTCTTGGATACACCTACTGTAGTAATAACTACCACAGAGGCGGTTTTGAATACTGTGGCAGTTGTAGGAGGTGTGGCCTTGTGGCTACATTGCGTGGACACCAGTGGAGCTTTGACAGTCAATATAAGCACATTTATAGCATTACTGTCTTGGTAACTGTGTTGTAGCTGAGCTAGACGCTGGACTACAATTGGCTCTTCAGTGTGTACATCTGTGGGTGAGTGAGTGTCAGTGCGTTAATTAACAACTAGCTAAAATTGACCAGGAAGGCCATTTTTTACACACCGATATGAACCAGCATATACCAACAAAACTCTACAGAGACTAATAATTTAGCATTTAATTTTTCTATCTAAAAATGTATCTTTGATTGGCTAGTTGAGTCTTTAAAAATGGGGGACGGGCTATGAAGGAAAGCAAAGGAAAATATGTTACTACTGAATGGTGGTTATTTACACAATCATCAAACATACCCTTTTATCAATTAATGGGACCACAACCACCGCCATTAAGTCACAAATTAAGTGGATTTTCGTCTATAACAATAAAAAGTATGTTTACTTACTTGACATCTTTGCTGCAGACTGGCCTAAGGGGAAGAGGACATTCTTATATTGGTTAAGCTGGATAGGAACACATGAAAAGGAAAAAAAAAACATTAGTTGAACTACAATCACTCCGCTATTGCAATTTAGTTGCTTGTTAGGCAAAGCAGCAACAAGCTACCACTGGAAACCATTAATAACAACAACGGCTGACGGGGCCTAAAAAGCTAGCATATCCGGCCTGGCCTGCTAGCACAACCTGCTAACACAAAGAAACCATTTGTCTCTTAATAATATTGGTTTCTAATCTGTGAACTTAGAATACTTTTTACAGTGAAAATACAAAATACGCCTTTATACAGACCGACTGACACTTCTGAAGTGTGCAACGCTTGCAGGATGTTTGAATAAACCTCGCCGTTGAAGCTAAAGTAAGGGACAATATCAGCTCCCGCTAGCTCCGCACATGGAGGTTACCTTTACTAGTTAAACCTACTGAGACAAAGGAAATACAATTAAAGCGTTTTACATTAAAGCTTAAAAGTGGCAAAAATATTACATTTTCAAGTAATTACACTGGAAACAACGGAAACGTACTTACTCAGTTGTCCTTTGTTCCCTCTGTTGGGCCGCCTAATCCGCCTTCCTCACGCAGACCGGAAGTATCGTCTTTGCTCTGGCCGGCGGAAAGGATGTTTTCAGAATAAAAGCGTATTAACTTTTAATACACAGCAACTGCTGTGTATTAAAAATAAATAAAACAATACCAGATCAAATCAGCAAGAATCCATAATGAGCTAATTTTTTAAGACGAATATTTGTCTGCTAAGGGTACAAACAGATCCTCATTTTACAGAAATGGAGGGTCTTAATTCTTGGCTGAAAAATGAACATTAGGCCTATCATTCTCTTTTGCATTTCTGTGCATCAAGATTACAACATTTTTCAAATACAAGACAGTAAATACATTGCAATTTTTCAAATACAATACAGTACATTGAATAATCAACAATGCATTTATAAAAAAAATATTCATTAAGCCACCAAACTGCATCAGTACTTTAATATGAGTAGGCTTGGGATCAGAAGACTCACATGATCGGTGAGAAAAATATAGCATATCATGTGTAAATTTTAATGTAAGTGTAAATATGTGTAGATATTTAAACTTATTACAAGGCCACGGAAAGGATGCAAATACCAAAATAAGAACATTACATTTGAGAGTAGCTAAACTCTCTCCCAATATACAATTACAAGGTAAGAGAATCATAAAAACAAAAAAAGATATCAATTGTCAAATCACTGATGATGCATTGAGGAAAATATTGGGTGAAAATCAAGAATAGTTTGGTGACTACTGGAGACAATTTTCTATATAATAGAAATAAGAATAAAAACTTCTATATGACAGAAATAAATCAGTAATAACTGGAATTCAAAACTGGAAGTTTTGAAGAGTGATTTATCATGTTTTGTTCAGTTATGTTTCTGATTATGGAAATCCTAAGCCGTGGTTTCTACCCTAGTAATCAATAGCCAATGTGCAGAGCAGTTATTCTCTGGGATGCGGAGAAACAAATGCTTCCTTAACATGTGCACACCCTCTGCACACATTTTCCTACAGACGAATATCTTGTAATACCACTACAATGTTACCAAAACAACAAAGTGAAAGAACAGTTGAAGACAACTGTGGGAGGCAATACTGAATTTAGCCTTGCTGTGGACAGAAGGATCACCATGAAAAGCTTGCTCTGCGTCTGTGTAATTGTGTTTACATGTTTAGTGATCTATGTGTGTGGAATTGATAGAAAAAAACAGTATTTTTGAAGTGGACACACAAAGAGCATGTGGTTACATATGAATCAAAAGCATGACGATATTGGTAACATTTTCTTAAATGAAGGACATCAAAGTAAAGACATAAAGACCCCACTACTGACTCTTCAGACAGTAAAGGCTAACCAGTCCTTTTGGGGACATGAGCAGACTGAAACACAGGAAAAAGATGGTGAATGGCTATTGCACTCTCAAACACACATATGGAGATTAGAAAAATGTTATTCTAAATTTGTCTGTCTGTCTGTGAGCTTTTTGGACAGCAGTGGTAGCCCAGATGAACACATTGCCTATGTTAACAACTAGGTCCTGACATGCACTGACCTTTGGACTTTGGGGATACCTGAGCATGTTGAAGGGGTGGTAAATATAGAAATATTGCATAGACAAAATGTCATTATTTTATCATTGCAAATTTTGCCGATGTTGCCATTTTCCTCTGCCTTTGCAGATTGTGCAGCAACTTAAGATGGGTAAGATTAAAATCTCCAAAGATGTGCTCCACACCTGTTCAGGTTGTTGCCTCCAACTCTTACATCAATCAGGAAACTGCTTTACCATGCAGCAGTAATTCCTTTTCTCTGGTGTCCACAGTTAGGAGTCATTACTAGTGAGGATGGTCACAGAAGAAAGGGTTCTTCTCAAATTTGAATCGGACTATGTAATGCTAATAGAGGGATGTGAAAAAGAAAATCTAAAAATGAGTGCCTCTTTTGAGGACCACAATTGAAAAAAGAAAAATATTGCATCAGCAAAGCCTTTCAATGTTGTATAGATTTTTTTTTGATTGTATACTTCACATATTTATTGTATTTGCTTTAAATACATTTTGGCTTTTGTATTTTGCTTTTGCTCAAAATACAATTTGGTATATATGTACTACACATGAGTAGGCACATTACTGATTAGAAATATATAATTATTTAAATAAATAATATTAAATAATTAACTTTAACACATAATGATACTGAATATAAGAAATATGCATGTGACATGGGGACAGGCAATATCTACATTATGTGGACAGAAGGCTATATTGTATTTAGTTGAATACAGATTTGTATTTGTATTTCCTGCAGTTGTCCAGCAGATGGTGCTGTCAGACCCCACCCCATTCTGTGTGCTGCAGCCATGGGTTATAGTTCTTGGCTGCTTGTAATTAAGGGTTATACAACATAAAGTGAACCAGTAGGAACAGTGAGGAAGATAGATAATGAAAGAGTGAAAGAGTTACTGAGTGGGGGGAGGGTGCTGCAGAAATATGTTCTGCCCACATGTGTTATCTGTCATCCTTCACCTTTAAAAGGAGATTTCCTGAACCCCTGACAGATAGAGCTCACTGTCCTTCAGAAGGTTTCTTCCAGGTAAGAATTGTTTATTCAGGTGAAATATTGAAATGAGCTCTTACTCTGTCTAGATTTGGAGGGAAGTTCCATTTTTTTGCGTCTGTGTACTGCATGAATGAAGAGTTTGTTTTTTCCTCTGTCTGTCTGAACAGGTCATCTGATACTGCAGAGCTACTATGTCTTATATTGATGCAGCAGTAACAGTCGGCAACCAAGTCGCTGATCTCCTTCCAACACACCGTCAGTGCACCATTCAGATTACAAATAAGTGTTCAAACTACACCCTGTCTAGCCCCAGGTAACTGCAGTTTTTTTCCCGTCTTACTCTAAAATAAGTTGTCCATATGTGTATATACATTCAATGTATTAATACTTTTCGACTGCTTCTAGTATATACATGAACAGTGGATTCTGCGCTGAGATTTTGCCACCCACAATTGACTCCTCTACAACTGCGGGAGGACTGTTCAGTAAGACTGCCAACACTGCTCGAGGAGCTGTTGGTGTCTTCACCTACGATCTCCTCAACAAGCATACAAAGGGGTCGACTGAGAAAATAGCTGTCATGTTCTCTGTACCCTATGACTTCAACATGTACTCAAACTGGTTCGCAGGGGGAATCTTTGACAAGAGCACCGCGTGTGATTATGAGCTGTACTGTCTCATGTACAACAACACAGACAAGGGATTTACCAGAGAGAAAGCAGGTACTAGTCTCAGATACACAAATGGTCAAGTTACCATCTTGGCTACGATGTCAGATTCTTATCAACCTCTTATGAAGGTTGAAGTAAGTGACGACTGAAAAAGAGAATTAACAAGTGCTAAGATGTAGCACAAACCTTATGGTACTCAATACCACATTCGTGCCATTCTAACAATATAGTGAAAAATTAATCTGAAAATTTGTGTTTTATTGAATGAGTAATTTGTCTCATGTAATTTTGATGAATTTCCTTTTGAGCTCGAAGAATTAAGAATGTAGGCTTAAGTTGTTGTAATGGCTTCTGTGTTATAGAAACTGTAATATGTAGTACATGGTCATTTGTTGGATTACTGTGATTTGAGCTGTAATGTCTTGTGGTGACATAAACCATGTTAAAAATTGCTTTTTCTTTTTCAGTGTAAATCTCAAACATCAGTAAATCTGCAAAGTCAGTCCTCTTCTGGTTTTGGTCATTCTCAACCATTTGTAACATTTCTGAAACAATCTGCAATATCATGAAGTCAGGCAAGACAGGGTTGTCGACTATGTAGGCACATACCTGTATTATTCTCTTGATAATGAGCCCTTAAAACAACAGTGTAATGCTGCACCACTGACTTAAGATCTGGTTTTTGCTTGTCAATTAAGTAATAATTTTGCACTGTCTTGAGATAGTAATGGGCCATCAATGCTTGTAACCACACCTCATTTTAAGACCAACACGCTTACTGATGCGCAGTTGGGCACAAGTTTGTTTCCCATTTAAACAACATGGGCACTGGACGGGAAAATTCGTCGGTCTGAAACTAGCAAAGAAACTTGCATTGTGCTCTGCGCTGCTTTACACTGGGTGTAAGATCATGCCCTATGTCTTGACCAGGACCAGTTGCTAGGCAACCATTGGAGAAACTAAAAAGAAGGCCACAATTAGAGTCATGTATTGAAGTACCACTGAGCCTGTGTTGTGAATAGGAAAGTGTTGTGAGACAGTTAGGTGACAATTAGAACCAAAATATGATGCAGGCCGTGGATGATATTCTTTTCCTCTGCAAGTAATATGTTTTCCCTAAATCATGTACTAATAGCTTCCTGTGACAAGTTGTCCGACTGCAGAGCTACTTTGGCCTATTTTATTGGGATAGCAGCAATATTTGGCACTTAAGTTGCTGGAGTCCTTCCAACACACCATCAGTGCTCCATTCAGATTACATTTCTGAAACAATCTGCAACATAATTAAGTCAGACAAGACAGGGTGGTCTACTTGCCCATAAATCTATTTGGTTGTCAGTTTACTTGAATACATTTACACTGCATATTTGGTAACAGACATTGCACCAATGAAAAATAAGCAACTAAGGGAAATAGTTTGACATTCATAATACACTTATGTTCTTTCTTGCTGAGAGTAAGATCAGAAAATTGATATCACTCTTACACATGAAGATGAAAATTAAGACACATTAAGACTGGAAATGGGGAAATAGTTTGATCGGCTCTTTCCAGAAGTGGCATCTGTTTAGCAACAGCAACACCTGACTAGTTAACAGGTTAAATCAGTATTTTTAAAGGGGCGATGTGTAAGTTTTGCTATTTTTACATATTCAATGTTAGCATTAACAGTTGTATGCTTACCAGTCTTCCAAACAGCTTCAACCATTGTTGTGTTTACAATAGAAGAGATTAGAGTATGCCCTCAGAGCAGCGCTACTTCCAGCACAGACTGGATGCTGGTGTTGGAAAGTGAGAAGATGGGCCTGTGGGACCAGGGCTAGCTGATTAGCATGCTAACTTCAGTGGAAGAAAAGAAGTGTTAGAAATAGAAGCCAAACCAGAGGGTTGTCTTCCACTGCTGGACACAGCTCTTGGCAAGTAAAGGAATAAAGTTTGATGCTGAACTTGTTAGACTGATAAAAACAGCTGTTAGGGGTAATGTCAGCTATGTTGAAATGGCAAAACTTTTGCTATTTAAAAAAAATTCTAAAAAAAAGAAGGTCACTGCACCAGGTGCATGGTTCAATAGGGTAGTACTATTCTCTTAATTATTCATGGGAGTGTTTTCGACGCAACATGTCGCAAACCAATCAGAGTGCCATCTGCCATTCCCTTCATAAGCCAGGCACGCTCGCACCTTGGCAGATCACTATTATAATGATGCAGTGTTTCACACAGAATTAGATTCTGCTGGGGCAAGTTGAGTATATATTGTGACTGACCAGTGAGCCCAGTCCTGGTCCACACAGCAGCTCTGTTCATACTAAGACGAAAGGAAGAGCTCAGAGAATCATAACTGTGCACAACTCTACAAAGAAGTAGTAGTGCAAATCATGCCTGACCAGACTTCATTTTAAGACCAACACGCATTGTCCCATGGTCTGGTGAAAAATCGAACTGTTAAAACTGGCCATAATGACAATTGTATGTTGGAGTAAAAAGGGTGAGGCTTGCAAGCTGAAGCACCGTGGTAGCAGCATCATGCTGTGGGGATGCTTTGCTGCAGGAAGGACTGGTACACTTCACAAAACAGAGCATCATGAGGAAGGTAAATTATGTGGATATATCTCAAGACATTAGCCAGGAAGTTAAAGCTTGGTTGAAAGTGGGACAAAAAGCCAAGGTTTTGGAATGGCCACTACAACGCCCTGATTTAAATACAGTTGAACATTTGTGGGCAGAACTGAAAGGGCATGTATAAGCAAGGAGGTCTACAGACCTGAATCAGCTAGTCCAGTTCTGTTAGGAGGAATGGAAAAAGATTCCAGCAACATATTGTGAGACACCCCATCCCTAGCCCTGTTTCCTGTTTCTTTCTGGGCTGTTCAATTCATGTCCAGTAAGAGAAAGGAGCTACACATTCAGAGATGATGCAGAGACATGCAATTTATCATAGAGTTTGTGCTGATACAGTGTAATTGTCTTGAGCATAAAGAATCAAGAATGGACTAAAATATCTCTTTGGCTTCATAGTATTATTTCATTACTTCAGCAACATTAATATTTAGTAAGTGTTGTAGAGCAGAAAATGGTAAAAAACATATGATGAAACATGACACATGCATGGTGTTGAATGTGAGTTCAAAATGTGGGTTGGGAGGTTTTAAAAGGTCACTTTGAAAGATCAGGGCCTGTAATGAGTCATGTATCCAATGGTTATTGCTGTTGAATTATTAGTAATGTAAATCAAACCTTAGTCAAACATGAATTGTAAGAATATTTAATCTTCCTAGTTAATCAGTTAAGCATGTTTAAAGGTCACATGATTCATCTGTGTTGCTTTTTGATGTTGCAAAGGCAAGGCAAGGCAAGGCAAGGCATCTTTATTTATATAGCGCATTTCCTACTAAGGCAACTCAATGTGCTTTACATAAAGACAAAAAAGAACAGCATAAAACAGCATAAAAACAAAAGAAAAGTTAAAAACAGGAGCAAAAAAGTAAAATAAAATAAAATAGATAGAGTTTTAAGTTCTTAAAAAGAGCCCAGCTATAAGCACATGAAAAGAAAAATGTTTTTAACCTGGATTTAAAAGTGCTTACAGTTGGGGCTGATCTCAGTTCTGCTGGTAGTTTGTTCCAATTGTGTGCAGCATAACAACTAAATGCTGCTTCACCATCTGAACTCTGTGCTCCACCATCTGACCTGAGTCAGTAGATCTCAGAGCTCTACTGGGTTTATACTCTACTAACATGTCATTCATGTATTCTGGACCTAAACCATTCAGTGATTTGTAGACCAGTAGCAGAACTTTAAAATCTATTCTGTAGCTGACTGGGAGCCAAGGTCTTAAGAACTGGGTGATGTGATCGGATCTCTTTGTTCTGGTTAAAACTTGAGCTGCAGCGTTCTGAATGAGCTGCAGCTGTAAATTCAGGGTAAATTCAGTCCCTCAACCTCAAGACTCTCTGCAGTCAAAAAGAAACTGTTAAAGAAATTAAAAAGTGGAAATGAGAGAGGGTTTATATCAGAACAGAGTCTGCTGAGTATGTGTGGGAATTACAGTTACAACAGAAGAGTGTTAACCAAAACAAACAGAGGAAGCTGAAGTTGAGGTGAGGAGTTTTCATGTACGTGAGCATTTGAAACATGTCCTTGTTCAAGTAGCTGGAAGTATAGGTGTTTCTTAGTTGTTTTGACAGATGTACTTATAATTCATAAATTGATGATATTTGGATACCCAGGTCAGTAGCTTCATTTAATGTTCAAAGCAAACATCAGAATGGGAAAAAAATGTAAACTCTTGAGCCGTGGTCTGCCGGGTTTCGGTCAGAAGGAACATAGTTCCATTGCTCCGGTCGTGACTCCCTTCTAATTCTCTGAATGTGATGGTTCACATGCACATGAAACCTCCTGGACTCATTGTATATGTAGCCGAGAATGACTCTGCTGTCTGAGAAGAAGCTTTTGTTGCTGAACTGAATGTCCATTTCATCTCGGATCATGCCTGCAACTTCAATAGCTACAACTGCTGCACACAACTCAAGCCTAGGAATGGTTGGCTCAGGCTTTGGCACAAGTTTGGCTCGACCAAACACAAATGAGACCTCTACCCTGCCTTCATTGTTGATGACCTTTACATAGGCCACAGCAGCTATGGCCTTTGTTGAAGCATCACAGAAGACTACCACCTCCTTGGGTAGAGCTTCTGAAAGAGAAAAGGAGGTGTAAGGTCTTGGGATTTTTATGTGCTCAAGGTGTTTCAAAGAGTCTTTCCACTCTTGCCATTCTCTGCGTTTGGTCTCTGGAAGTGGTTCGTCCCATTCACAGGATTTGCTGTGAAGTGCTCTTAACAGTGCTCGACCCTGGATACTCACTGGGACTGCAAACCAAACTGTTATTCGTGTTTGGTCCCATGAGCAGCACATCGTTCAGTGACACCCCCCGGTATCTTGTGCTGGAATCAAACACCACCCTTATGTTGCCTGGCTTCTGTGGGTGGTACACACCAAAGAATGGAAGGTACCAACATTCCTCATCTATCTTTAAAGGTGGAGTAGGGTCTGCGTGACCCCTTTCAAACAGCCCCTGCATGAAGTCCATGAAATGTTTGTTAATCTCTGGCCACCTTTTCAGAGTGCGATGTAAAGAATTTAAGTGGGGAGCCACTAGTGCCCTGTTGTTAGGGAGCCGACATCTTGTCGAGCGGAAGGGGAGTGGAGCCACCCAACTATTTGAATCATCCTGATAGAAGCCACTCTCCATGATCTGTAAGAAGGCCTGGTCCTCATGAGATGGTGCCAGTTTTTCATCATTCTCACTGTGCTGAAAAATGGAGCTTCCCATTGTATTAGTCTGCGCTGCCTGTTCAGAGCTATGCATATTCCATGGTTGGTGGTGAGGCTGAAATTGTTCCTTGAGTTTGAAGCTATTCTGACAAGGTGAAAAGTGGTTTGGACGGCTATTTTCTAAAACATTCATCCTGAAGGCACCCACTGATTGGGGCTTGTGGGCTCCACCGAGACAAACCTCATCGACGATGACCCATCCTAAGGCTAGCTACTGGGCAAATGGAGCATTGACAGGACAATGGAACTACCTTGTGTGCCTGAATAATATCATGTCCGAGTAATAAGAGGAGGTCAGCTTTGGGGTTGAGTGGAGGAATCTTTCCTGCTATACACTTGAGGTGAGCATGAGTATGAACAACCTTGGGGGTTGGAATTTCAGACTGATTGTCTGGTAATGTGTTGCACTCACTGAGAGTTAGCAGTTGGACTGCCCATCAGCCGACTCTATAATAAAGTCACTTGCTCTGTGACCTGTGGTTTGACACACTCCAGTACATGTCTTGAGTGTGTACGGAGCTGAATTGTCCACTGAGATATTGAAGGCGTCAAAAAGGGAAAACCTTGCCAATGACCTATTGCTTTGGTTGTCCATGATAACATAAGCCTTGATTCTCTGATCAGGCTGTCCTTTTGGATATACACTAACTAGGCATATCTTACCGCAGGAGCACCCCCCAACTTGATTTCCACAAACCTGAGTACATGTGGTAGTGGCGTCCTCTGTGACTGTGTCCATGCTTTGCTCCCCGCCATGGTCTGAGGAGGTAACATTTGGTGATAACCATGGTGCTGGGCCTGCATGAAGTGCAGCAATATGCTTTTCACTGTTGCTATGCTCTTCACTCTGAGCACAGATTTCTGCCTTGCATGTCCTTGCTTGGTGACTGGATGAATCACAACACCTGAAGTAAATATTTTTCTCCTTTGCATTCATCTAAAGGTTTCTCTCTGAAGGCCCTACACTTCTTTAGGGGATGTGGTTTCATGTGAATAGGGCAATGTTTGTTAGGAGCTTCAGAAGAGGTGTTTGAGCATTCTTTGTGTGCTGTTCTATCTACTTTTATTTTGTGCACTGCAAGTAAAGCTTTTGGCCTACCATGCCTTCCTGAGTGGCTTCCTGAGTGGCTTCCTTAGCTGGGGCAGATGTGGATGTTAAACTTCCTGCCTAGAAACTGGGATCATTTCTCATTCTTGCCTCATCCCTGATGAAGCTGCAGAAGACAGAAAATGGTGGAAAGCTGACATGATATCTCTGTTTATATTTAGTCCCCTCTGACATCCATTTGTCTTGAAGGTTAAACGGCAGCTTTTCAACAACCGGGGCAATGCCACGCGCAGTGTCTAAATACAGTAAGCCGGGTAGAAAGCCATCTTCCTTAGCTGCCGCTACTTCTGAGAGGAGGTCCCTGAGCTCTTGAAGCTTCTATGCATCTCTATTAGAGACCTTTGAAAAATGTTCAAGTTTATTCCAAGAGAGCTTTCTCTATAACTTCAGGCGTAACATAACATTCCTCCAACCTTTCCCAGACTTTGTTTGTTTGAACAAGGGCCCCTCGGTGTCGGTGATTTGTCCTGTGCAAAGTCTTTTGTGTCGATTTCCAACTGTTCTGATGCAATGAAAAGCTGTGTATCAATTACTGGCTCTTCATCAGCTGTGAGTGGCAGGTCGCTTCAAAGTTCTTCTTCCGCTGTAGCAGCTTCAAACACATTGGCTACAGTGAGTGCTGCCTATGCCCCTTGTTCTTGTTTAAGAGCCCTGGTGCGAGCCTTCGCACGGGCCTCCACTACTGCAATGCTGGTGGTTGACTTGTTAGACTGGCATGATGATCTGGAGCAGAATGATTGAATATCAAACTTGTTGTCGTCCCCTTGCGACATTGTGCTGCTACAAATATCTCTGCTTTGCTGCTGTCTGGTGGTCTTTGCTTCTTATTGATGAGTATTTTTCACTATTCTGCCCTCACCGCTTCCCCAGTGCAGCTATGCAGATAGCTAACTCTTCCATTGACAACACATGCAAATGCATCTCTTTCATGGGTTTTATTTCACATGCTGATCAACAGATAGAGTGAAAACAGAAACATGAAAATGAATTGCATCAGTAAAAATATCCTTAATGTTTTAAACAAATACAAAACAAACAATGGCACACATGAATGTGCATTTTAACAGTACATACAGTCTGTAAACAAAATACTTCAGAGGTACAGCTAACCCCACTCTCCATTACAAGTTATCTTTACGCAGTGTTGTACCAAATCAGTCAGTGTATCACTGCAAAGAGCAACAAAGCTAAGTAGCAAGCTAGCGGACTAATGCTAGTGGCTAAGCTAGCGGGCAAGCTAGCACCGCGATGCTAACAACAAACTTAAGGATCCTTTTTTTTAAGCGTTTTGTATACAGAAAAACATCTACAATAAATCGTCAACACAAACCCAACACTAAAAGCACATCTTAATGATATGGTAATCCACAGGCTGTGCTCAGCATTAGCAAAGCAGACATGACTTGGCTCTTAAGGCGCCAGACAAATGTTTTAAACCTTTTATCTCTTCTGGCTATGTGTCTCTCATAGGTAAGCCAGAGGACCGGCGCCCGGTCCCTGTGTTGCGTGACACTGGGGGCTCTCAGTCTTTCATCCTTTCCAGCGTTCTGCCCTTGAGCATGGAGTCTGCCTGTGATGTCAGCACTGTGGTCAGAGGTATCTGGATGAGTTTTGTGCCTGCGCCTCTCCACTGTGTGCATGTAGAGACTGACCTTGTCACTGGTATATTTCCAGTAGTTGTTCGCCCATGTTTTCCTGTTGAAGGCATTGATTTCATAATGGGGAATGACATAGCTTGAGCTAAAGTATACCCCAAGCCTGAAGTTGTTAGTGTCCCTATTTCTGAGTCTGCACATGATGATTTAGCCCAATGTCATCCTGAGGTGTTCACAGCTTGTGTTCTGACCCAAGCCCAGGCCAGAAAGCAAGCTCAGGATGTTGATTTGTTTGACTCTTTGTTTTCTTCCGTTCTGTCTCAAGAAAAACTGCCCCCTGTAGGTGAGTCAGTAAATCATGTTCCTGTAGCCTCTGAGAGTGTGGCAGACCCAGTCGGGTGCTGCAGGTGAGGACTGGTGTACTGTGCACCAGATAGTTGTTCCCACTGATTGTCAGCAGCATGTGTGAGCATTAGCACATGAGCACATATGGTCTGGTCATCTGAGTGTCACTAAAACCTATAACCGTATTCTGAGACATTTATTCTGGCCAGGTATGAAGGCTGATGTAGTGCGTTTTTGTAGAACCTGCAATACCTGTCAGATTGAGGGGAAGCCGAATCAGAAAGTGCTGCCAGCTCCTTTGCGACCTATCCCTGCTGTTGGTGAGCCTTTTGAACGTGTCATTGTCGATTGTGTTGGTCCATTGCCCCATACAAAGTCCGGTAACCAGTTCCTCTTGGCTATCATGTGTGTTCCCTGAAGCCATTCCATTGCGGAAAATCAGTGCACAAGCAGTCATTAGGGCTTTGATCAAGTTCTTTACAACCTTTCGGCTACCAAAGGGAACTAACTTATTCTCTAAAACTTTCCAGAAAACCTTGCAGTCCCTTGGTGTCACTCACTCAGTGTCCAGTGCATACCACCCAGAATCACAGGGTGCACTAGAGCATTGGCATCAGACTCTAAAATCAATGCTGAGAAAATACTGCTATACAGGAAGAGACTGGGATGAGGGAGTACCTTTTGTTCTTTTTGCCTCTCTTCCTCCTAGGCTGAGGTGTGGTTGTGTGTTTCCCTCCTGTCGTTCCAGGTATCCGCCTTCTTTTTCCCTTCCCCCCATTCTCATGGCTACCCAAGCCACCACTAATCAGGTGGCTTGGGTGTTAAAAGCTTGAGGAGGAACCTAGTCAGTGCCAGTGGGCCATTCGGCAACTTGAGTGCTGTGTGTAGGCTGTGAGCTGGTAACCTAAGTTTAACATAGGTCTTGGTACTAATTTAATCCTTTGTTGTATCTCTGTTTCAGGCAGAACGACCACTTCCTTCCAAAGAAGTCCGCTTTTCGTTGATGTTTCTTTGTGTTAATGATTGTAAATAAATTATCTCTTGTTTTTGTATACCTCCGCTTTCCTCCTCTCCTTTTCCCTGGGTTTAAATTTGTGTTACTCCCCACATCCCCTGGCCACATAGGGACTTAACAGTTACTGTCCATCCTTGTAAAAGAAAACTGAAAGAAGAGAGTGCAGAAGTGCCAAAATGTAGACTGTTCTGCAGGTACTTAAGAGCAAATTTGATTCTGCTTTAGCATCTGTTAAATTTGTCTTAAATTAGAGTTTATGCTGATACAGTGTAATTTCAATACATTTTGTCTTGAGCATAAAGTATCAAGAATGGACTGAAATATCTGTTTGGCTTCATAGTATTATTTAATTAATTCAGCAACAGTAATATGTAGTAAACGTTGTAGAGCAGAAAATGTCATATGTAAAAACATATGATGAAACATGACATCACATGCATTGCGTCCTCTGTGTTGGTTTGTGATGTTGCAAAGGGTAAATTCAGTTTCTCAACCTCAAGACTCTCTGCAGTCAAAAAAGAAACTGTTCCAGAAATTAAAAAGTGATAATGAGAGAAGGTTTATATGAGGAATAGAGTCTGCTGAGTATGTGTGGGAATTACAGTTGCAACAGAAGAGTGTTAACCAAAACAAAAAGAGGAAGCTGAAGTTGAGGTGAGGAGTTTTCATGTACGTGAGCATTTGAAACATGTCCTTGTACAAGTAGCTGGAAGTATAGGTGTTTCTTAGTTGTTTTGACAGATGTACTTATAGTTAATAAATTGACTATAAGCACTGACTAAACTCAAAAACAAAATAAAATGGAGGAAGATTTCACTGTTGGGTTTCCAACCACTGCTGCATGTGTGTGCATTTGAATATAAATAGGAGCGAGAGCAGGCACAACCTCATTTGATCATTATTATTATATCCAAAAATTGACCTTTAACCGTTAGCACTTTGGCTTAATGTGTTAATGGCTGTGCATTACCTTAACCTTAAAGGATATACACTCAGCGTGCACTTCATAAGTTATGCCTTTACACTGGCTTTTTACCCAATCAACCAATCATGTGGCAGAAGCACAGTGCATACAGTCATACAGATACAGGTCAGTAGCTTCAGTTAATGTTCAAAGCAAACATCAGAATGGGGAAAAAAATGTAAACTGGATACCATGCCATAATCACACTATCCCAAATCTAACATATAAACTCAGTGACTTTGACCATGGCATGATTGTTGGATCTGGTTCGAGTGTTTCTGAAACTGATGATCTCCTGGGATTTCCAGTGAGGAGCAGTTCTCTGGACGGAAACATCTTGTCACTTCTCACTTAACCAGTCGACCAAGAACAGAAATCTGCAGTGGGCACAGGTTGCAGATCAGAAAAACACAGCCTGGTCTCATTAATGTCTATTTTATGCCACAGTTGCCCCTTTGCTAATGACTACTTCCAACAGTTCGACTGGCATGAACAAAGTTCAGTGGCCTCAGAAGAACTGAGAAATACAATACAAATACAACAACGGATGCTGCTGGAAATGAAAGAAATGTGCTGCAGAAAACCAAGACAAACATCAGCAAACAACAGCATTTTTAGTGCAGTGAGCAGGGCTTTGGAACAACATGTATAGACTGTTATGCTGATGATAAAGATGATATGCTTGCACTTCATGATGACTCCAAACAGGATTTGAAGGAGAAGAATTCTATGTTTATGGATTTGGAGCTCAGACAATCGCAGAAGGAGGATAAAATAGGTGCTTTGCTGTTTTTTACATTTGCTGTGGGTCTGCTGTGTTAAAACTAAAATCGGCATTTTAAATGTTGCTGCAGCAAGGAATTGTGGTGGCTGGTGCTTAGATACTTCCTGGTCATTTCACTCAGTGAAGAACCTTGGTGAGTCGACCACAGCCATGCTCTGCCTTCAAGTACTGGATAACATACAATAATCACACTATTCCAAATCTAACATATAAAAATATGAAAGTTGGTATCTGAATGGAAAAGAAAAGAATGGAGTTTGGGAATAATGATTTAATACTTTTAGCAAATTATTGTATCCATAAATGTCATTTCTGAAAAACTACACCTATATTTATGGATATTTTAATGAGATAATATAATATAAAACATATGTGAAATGCTGCAATATTAAAAAAGCCCAACATCTATATGAATATTATTGGACTTTAATACCTGACTGACCACTTATATTGTCCCCTTCACTTTATTTTATTTTCTCTGACCTACAATATTCTTATTTTTATTACTGCTTGCGCAGTTGTTTCTTGATCTGCAATTATCTTGAATGTGACTTGTGCCCTTTTGACTGTATTATAAAGTTTGTCAATAAAAAAAAGCTCATTAAAAGCTCATGGTTCGAAGCTCAAGTTGTTCCACTCACCCTTGAGCTCTCTCCAATTTCCTTGTTTCCTTTTTTTTTCTTTTTTTAAAAAAAAAAGTATTTATTTTTTAAATTAAAAAGTTTTTTGTTCAAATAAACTGCCTGACAAATTAAAAAGTGTCCATCCACATATTGCCCATTCCACCACCAAATCCAGTCCCCATGTGCCCCATGCCACATCTGCCCATGCCTCCAACATAACCTCCGCCCATTCCTCCAAAAGAAGCCCCAAAACCTTGATTCACCGGTATGTCACTGTGGCCAATGTCCCGATCCATTCCACCTATTCCTGATTGGTACATATGTCCCATCCTACCAACTGGAGCCATGTCTCTCCCGGACGAGCCCCCAAATTACGGGTACCAATAAGTTTCCTGGGGATTAAAAGAAAACAAGGAAATACTGAACCGTAGTGCAAGTTCTTTATTGTTTAATGGAGAGTGCAATAAAAAATAAAGCTAAGTAAAAACTCAAAAACCAAGGTTTCCATCGGAAAATGCTATGAACCTAATTAATTAACAATATGCACTACAACTGAAAATTACAACGATCGGGCAGCAATCAAACACCCTCCCTCCACCGAGGGAGTAAGACAACAGGGCCCCCGCAACCACACACGCTGACGTTTGCTGGCCCACTGGCACTGGCGTGGCCTTCCCATGGAACCCTTGAAGGCGGACCAGCTGATTACCAGCTGATCATCAGCTGATCAGCCACAGCTGGGTTCCAGCTCACCTGGCTCTGCAGCTAGGAGACAGGGGCGGCACCGGATGAGAGGGAGAGAGAGCAGCGCCGCAGCACTACAGCACCTAACATATCCAATGATTATCGCTGTTGAATTATTTGAAATCAAACCTAAGTCAAACATGAATTGTAAGAATATTTAATCTTCCTAGTCCAGCAGTTAAGTATGTTTAAAGGTCACATGATTCCTCAGATTTGTATTTGTAGTTCCTGCAGTCGTCCAGCAGGTGGTGCCATCAGATTATATTTTAAACAACATAAAGTGAACCTGTAGGAACAGTGGGGAACATGCATAACAAAATGTCAAAGAAGAAAAACTCCCTTTTAACAGGAAGAAACCTCCAACAGAACCGGGCTAAGGGTGGGCGGCCGTCTGCCTTGACCGGTTGGGTTTAGGAGGAGATAAAAAAGGAGGGTTGGGGGGAGGAGAGAGGAGAAAAGAGAGAGACCAGGAACAGCTGTGTAGGTAATGGTGTTATCAATAATAATGACAGGTAACAGTGGTTAATAGTAATGATGAGTAGTGGTGGATCTGGATCCTGCTGCTCCAGAGGCAGAGAGACCTGCAGAATGAGGACAGAGAGAGGGAGAGAGAGGAGAAGCACAAACTACGGGAGAGAAAAAAAATACAAAGTTAATGGCATAAAGTAATTGAGAGAGAGAGAGAGAGAGAGAGAGAGCAGTCTAGCTCTATAGCAGCATAACTAAGGGATGGGTCAGGACATACCCGAGCCAGCCCTAACTATAAGCTTTACTAAACAAGACAGTTTGAAGCCTGATCTTAAAGGTAG
The DNA here is from genome assembly GCF_046630095.1 of Trachinotus anak. Lineage (NCBI taxonomy): Eukaryota > Metazoa > Chordata > Actinopteri > Carangiformes > Carangidae > Trachinotus > Trachinotus anak. The sequence goes on along the minus strand of NW_027273854.1, from coordinate 24,528,048 downwards.
AGAGGGTGTCTGCCTCCCGAACCCACACTGGGAGCTGGTTCCACAGGAGAGGAGCCTGATAGCTGAAGGCTCTGGCCCCCATTCTACTCTAACAAACTCTGGGAACCACAAGTTGACCTGCATTTAGAGAGCGAAGTGTCCTATTGGGAAAATAGGGAACTATAAGCTCTTTAAGGTACGAGGGTGCCTGACCATTAATGGTGAGGAGGAGGATTTTAAATTCTATCCTGGATTTTACAGGGAACCAATGCAGAGAGGCTAACACAGGAGAGATGTGATCCCGTTTCCTAGTTCCTATCACTACTCGTGCCGCCGCATTTTGGATCAATTGGAGGCTTTTTACAGAATTTTTGGGACATCCTGACAATAAAGAGTTACAGTAGTCCAGTCTTGAGGTAACAAATGCATGAACTAGCTTTTCAGCATCCTTTAGACACAGAATGGGTCTGATTTTAGCAATACTGCGCAGGTAGAAGAAGGCTGTCCTAGAGACTTGCTTTATATGTGAAGTAAAGGACAAGTCCTGGTCAAAAATGACACCAAGGTTTCTGACTGTAGCACTGGAGGCCAAGGTGATGTCATCCAAAGTCAGTATATTATCACATAGTGTAACTCTGAGGTATTTTGGGCCAATTACAATAACTTCAGTTTTGTCTGAATTTAAGAGTAAGAAATTACTGGTCATCCAGGTTTTTATGTCCTTAAGACACACCTGAAGCTTGGCTACCTGGTTAGTCTCACCTGGCTTCATGGATAAGTACAGCTTCTCTGCTTCATCATCTGTGTAACAATGGAAATTTATCTGGTGCCTCCTAATAATGTTTCCTAGAGGAAGCATATATAGAGTGAAAAGTATTGGTCCTAGCACAGAACCTTGTGGAACTCCATGACTGACTGTAGTGTTGATAGAAGAGTCGTTATTAACATGAACAAACTGGAGTCTATCTGACAGATATGACTTAAACCAGCTTAGTGCTGTTCCTTTGATGCCGACCATATGTTCTAGTCTCTGTAATAAAATCTTATGATCGATGGTGTCAAATGCAGCACTAAGATCTAGTAGGACAAGTATAGAGACAAGTCCATTGTCTGAGGCTATGAGGAGATCATTGGTAACCTTAACCAGAGCTGTTTCTGTGCTATGATGGACTCTAAAACCTGACTGAAAATCTTCAAACAAACCATTTCTGTGCAAATAATCACATAACTGGTTTGCCAACCTTCCTTGAATTTTGCTTTAAAGCTTGTGTTTCTGAGTTGTACCATGGAGCTATGCTTCTCTGACTCACTACCTTCTTCCTCAGAGGGGCCACAGTATCTAGAGTTGCACGCAGTGAGTATATATGATGTTTCATACCATCAGAATGTTTTTACTATGTCACATCTCTTAACTTGATAATGAAAGAGTTACTGAGTGGAGGGAGGGTGCTGCAGAAATATGTTCTGCCTACATGTGTTCTTATCTGTCATCCTTCACCTTTAAAAGGAGATTTCCTGAACCCCTGACAGATAGAGCTCACTGTCCTTCAGAAGGTTTCTTCCAGGTAAGAATTGTTTATTCAGGTGAAATATTGAAATGAGCTCTTACTCTGTCTAGACTTAGATGGAAGTTCCAATTTTTTGCATCTGTATACTGCATGAATGAAGAGTTTGTTTTTTCCTCTGTCCGTCTGAACAGGTCATCTGATACTGCAGAGCTACTATGGCTTCTTTTATTGGGACAGCATCAGCAGTCAGCAGCCAAGTTGCTGGTCTCCTTCCAACACACCGTCAGTGCACCATTCAGATTACAAATAAGTGTTCAAACTACACCCTGTCTAGCCCCAGGTAACTGCAGTTTTTTTCTGTCTTACTCTAAAATAAGTTGTCCATATGTGTATATACATTCAATGTATTAATACTTTTCGACTGCTTCTAGTATATACATGAACAGTGGATTCTGCGCTGAGATTTTGCCACCCACAATTGACTCCTCTACAACTGCGGGAGGATTGTTCAGTAAGACTGCCAACACTGCTCGAGGAGCTGTTGGTGTCTTCACCTACGATCTCCTCAACAAGCATACAAAGGGGTCGACTGAGAAAATAGCTGTCATGTTCTCTGTACCCTATGACTTCAACATGTACTCAAACTGGTTCGCAGGGGGAATCTTTGACAAGAGCACCGCGTGTGATTATGAGCTGTACTGTCTCATGTACTACAACACAGACAAGGGATTTACCAGAGAGAAAGCAGGTACTATTCTCAGATACACAAATGGTCAAGTTACCATCTCGGCTACAATGTCAGATTCTTATCAACCTGTTATGAAGGTTGAAGTAAGTGACGACTGAAAAAGAGAATTAACAAGTGCTAAGATGTAGCACAAACCTTATGGTACTCAATACCACATTCGTGCCATTCTAACAATATAGTGAAAAATTAATCTGAAAATTTGTGTTTTATTGAATGAGTAATTTGTCTCATGTAATTTTGATGAATTTTCTTTTGAGCTCGAAGAATTAAGAATGTAGGCTTAAGTTGTTGTAATGGCTTCTGTGTTATAGAAACTGTAATATGTAGTACATGGTCATTTGTTGGATTACTGTGATTTGAGCTGTAATGTCTTGTGGTGACATAAACCATGTTAAAAATTGCTTTTTCTTTTTCAGTGTAAATCTCAAACATCAGTAAATCTGCAAAATCAGTCCTCTTCCTGTTTTGGTCATTCTCAACCATTTGTAACATTTCTGAAACAATCTGCAATATCATGAAGTCAGACAAGACAGGGTTGTCGACTATGTAGGCACATACCTGTATTCTCTTGATAATGAGCCCTTAAAACAGCAGTGAAATGCTGCACCACTGACTTAAGATCTGGTTTTTGTTTGTCATTTTCCACTGTCTGGAGCTAGCAATGGGCCAACAGTGTGCCTAATCTCACCTCATTTTAAGACCAACATGCCCACTGATGCACAGATGGGCACAAGTTTATTTGCTATTTAAACAACGTGGGCACTGGACGGAAAAATGACAATTCTGCTGGTTTGACACTAGCAAAGAAACTTGCGTTGCACCTTGCGCCGGGTGTAAGATTGTGCCCTATGTCTTGACCAGGACCAGTTGCTGGGCAACCAGCAGACACTTTAAAAAGTTACTGGTCTCAGCCATTAAATAAGATTTTACCAAGACTTAGAGGTAAGATAAAGGTAGTTCTCTTCACTGCCCTGCAGGCCAATATTAGAGTCTTGAATTAAAGCACCATTGAGCCATTGTAGTAAACAGGGAAGAGAGGTGGGGTTGGAAAAAACTTGGGGAGGGTTAACACCAGGTGTTGGTATCCTGTCCTGCCATGCCGTCTCTCACTTTTCCACAGACTCTGCTCTGCCTCTGTGACTACCTTCCCTCTCAGCTCACCACAATGCCCCCCAATTTGATGTTCTTACCTTTTATACAGGACAACAAGGCAGAATAAATGTGCAACATTCCTGCCTTGAACATGCTGTGTAAATGGGGCTAAAGGCCCACCATTATTTTGGAGTAAACTTTAGGTAGTGCCCTGAAATCCACTCCAATATGCCAGGCAAGCAATGATGTGTGCCTCCATCTGAGTCTCAGGTGACAGGGATGAGAAGCATAATTGGATATCAGCATAGAGGTGGAAGGAAAAGCCATGCAAATGTGCGACAGCCACAACAGTCCATGTCAAGTTGGAAAATATGAGGGATCCCTAGACTGAGCCTTGTGAAAGCAGTTTACAGGCTGTGCAGATCAGACATCACATACTTTACATTCATCCAGTATGACAAACCTGTCAGGCAGCATCGCAACAGAGACAGTGCAGGGCCTGAGGCATCCAACCCTTTTCAAGTGCAGACCCCAATGTGGTACTTCGGCTTTGCAGATGAGGACATAATATTGGGCTTAATGTTGTCAACACTTCATTACTGACTCCATCTGAATGTCAGGTGGAAATAAAATCAGGAAAGTACAAGGACTTTGTTTGTGTGAAGAAGAGAAACTGTGAAGAATCAGCAAAACATAAGATAATGGATTTAAAAAAACATCTGTTTTTGTGTGAGATCAACTTATTCACATAAAGTTACACTGTAAGATAGTGGTGTGTTGTGCCAGATGGCTATTTATTTACGAGTCAACATACTGAAAGCTGTACATAGTGAATGAAAATGGGTGTAGTCCAAGCACAGCCACAGGTCTGAGCAAAAATCAAACTTGTGTGTTGCTCAGTTTAACCTTTTGAGTTTAAATTGTAACAGAGCTAACATTAATGTGCAAATGAGAAAGCCTCTTTTTGAGACATATTTTATCTTGGCTGTGTTGAGGAAAAGAAAACTCAGAGTCTAGTTCCAAGTTTGCTGTGGTGGTGTGAGTTTATTGGAGTTCCAGGTCATGGTGAGCCTACTGACACAGAGTGGGTCTGGTATCAGGAACTGCTCCAGAATGCAGGGCCAGAGAACAGATATACCCTGTCCCCAGGTGTGGTCGCAGACAGTTCATGAATGGATCGTATAGTGGATGTGTATTGGTTAGTCATGAGCAACAGGTAACTGTCTTACAGGAGAGTGAACTCAGTAGGGGGGCAGGGATGGCTCCCAGACAAGGTCAGAGAGAAAGAAACAAAAGGACAAAGGAGTGACACTCAGGTAGTATGATCAAGGCAGGAATATAGCTGTCATGTTCACCACCCCATATGACTTCAACCTGTTATAATCTTTATCATCACATCAGGCCACATGTTTGTTAAAGGTAAACAAAATGTTCCCAGTTTTAATCACAAGAATGATCAGGCATCATAGATTCACTGTCTGACTCTTACCAACCTGTTTTGAAAGTGCAGGTAAACAGAAGTGGACACTGTACTTGGGTTGAAGTATAGATACTCCTGGCCAAATATTATTCCAATACAAGTGAAAGTTTATCAAAGTTTTACATTAATTAAAGTACTGGAATACCTGCTTTTAAAAATATTTAAGCATTCAAAAGTAATTTTTTTTATGTCAACACATTTTACATAAGACCAGACATGCATTGCTCCACCTTCACAGACTCTAATGTACGGGGGAAACGTGCTGCAACGTCCTGCAGCAAGTAATTGTGGGACAGCATGTTCTCCTTTCCTTTCGTAAAAGAGGTCCAGTGTATCCTATGCTAAAGGAGATAACATAGGAAGCATTTTTCATTTTGAGAATTCAACCAGATCTTATCATGGTTGGTGCTTAGATACTTCCTGGTGAAGAACCTTGCTAAGTCGACCACAGCCATATTCTGCCTCCCAGTACTGGATAACATGCAATAATCACACTATTCCAAATCTAACATATAAAAATATGAAAGTTTGCTTTGGCTTCCTGCAGCACATTTTTTTCTTTTGCAGCACATTTTCTATTGTTGCATTTGTTTTGTATTTTCATATGTGTTTTTGAATCTGTTTCTGAATTTGTAACTCGTTTCTCCTCCTGGAAGTGTTTTGCAGTGCGTTTGCCCTTGTTGGCCACCGTGCTAATGACTGAAAAAACGGAATGACTGACTAACTCTAGAACCTGTAGAATAAAAAGCGTATAGAATATACAAAGATGATAGAAATGGACATAAAAACACAACTGAATCGACAAAACAAAGGCGGTAAAAGGTTAAAGTTTAAGGTAGTTTTGGCCTCGTGAATGCAATATCTCCATAATGCCTTGATGGAATATCTTCAAATTTGTCAGTCAAAGGTCAAAAGTCAAGGTCAGTGTGACCTGACACAACACAATATATATATTTATATAACTGGATAAACGGGGCCGTAATCTGACACTAGTCTCAGTGGTGGAGACATGCATCCAGGAGGCGGTAATGCTAGTTTTTTTTAGGCAGTGATGAATTTTGGTCGTGGTGAACTGTGGCGAAGAGCGCTTCGTCACCTGGCTTTGTAAATATGGCACCATACACTTTTGACTGTTAGGGTATGGAAACACATGCACTTCAATAATTGCACAAACACTTTAATAGGAGCAACAGCACTTTATTGAAGATTTGCACAATACATCTGATCACATTGCATTTTGCACATTCGTATGGCTAGACTTTGCACTATTGATTGATGGAATATTTGTCTCCATATTTATTGTGCTTTTTAATCTTGATTGGATGGCAGGTGCTGTGTAGGCCACGCAGCTCCACCTGGAAGAGAGGGACATGGGAGTAAATGTGCAGCCATGTTTTAATGGATAAAACAATGAGCTTAGAGCTAAGCCAAAAGAAATGTAATGGTTGATGTAATGTGTAGTGTGTGTGATAAGTGTATGAAGGTGCAATGAGGGAGAGCATAAAGTGTGTTAACTATTCACCAGTCTCTGTCTTCAGGGTGTTCGGGCAAAAGGCTTGCCCAGACAACGGACCCCATGTTTTATAGTTCACTTGGGGTAACCAAGTGTAAATTGGTGTGGGGTGGTTTAGATATGTGTATTTTATCGTGGTAAATGTAGTGGAAGAAATAATTATTTATATAGGGGTGTGAAGATGTGTGTGTAAAATTATAGGAAAAGAAAAGAGTGTATTAATAAGTGAGCAGGCAGTGGATCCCTGTGAATGAAGTCTCCCGAGGTCATTAGCTGAAACACTGTATAAAAAGGCACCATTTTAACAGCTTGAGTGTTGCTGGTCTGATGCTGGGTGATTGTCATTTGCTCCTGAAGATGGATGAATAAAAGGCCTCATCTGTTACACATGCCAAACCTGCCTGTGAGTCATTTTATTGCTGTATCATCCAGCCGTAATTGTGGTCCATCTTGCATGAACACAGCAAACATTTAGAACAAAGTGATTTTTTCTTTATTTCAAAAACTTCAAACATGGACTTAAATCTAGCCATCATTAGACACTGCCAAGTTCGGACTGAGCTGTTCACAAATGTGGCAGCGCAGCCTCACTGACAAGTTGTGATTGGTTTTGCTATAACACAAAAATAATACAGTCAAATAAGTACAGTAATCAAGAAAATGCACTTTGTTACTGTCCACCCTTGCAAGTAAAAGACAACTGAAAGAAGAGAGTGCAGAAGTGCTAAAATGTAGACTGTTCTGCTGGTACTTAAGAGCAAATGTTCTGTTTTCTGCTTTAGTTTCTGGTAAATTTGTCAGAGTTTGTGCTGATACAGTGCAGTTCCAATACATTTTGTCTTGAGCATGAAGAATCAACACTGGACTGAAATATCTCTTTGGCTTCATAGTATTATTTAATTACTTCAGCAACATTAATATTTAGTAAGTGTTGTAGAGCAGAAAATGGTAAAAAACATATGATGAAACATGACACATGCATGGTGTTGAATGTGAGTTCAAAATGTGGGTTGGGAGGTTTTAAAAGGCCACTTTGACAGATCTGGGCCTGTAATGAGTCATGTATCCAATGATTATTGCTGTTGGATTATTATTATTATAATCTAACTTAAGTCAAACATGAATTGTAAGAATATTTAATCTTCCTAGTTAACCAGTGAAGCATGTTAAAAGGTCACATGATTCCTCTGTGTTGCAAAAAGAAACTGTTAAAGAAATTAAAAAGTGGAAATGAGAGAAGCTTTGTATCAGACTCAGAATGGAGTCTGCTGAGTATGTGTGGGAGTTGCAGTTACAACAGAAGAGTGTTGAACAAAACAACCAGAGGAAGCCGAACTTGGGGCGGGGCGTTTTCATGTACCTGAATATTTGGGACAACTCCTTGTTCAAGTGGCTGGATGCTGACCTCTAGTGTTTGTATACAAAAATGTTGTTTGTAATTAAATAATTTAAATACAACTAATTAAAGTAATTAAAGTGTCGGTGTTTTTACATGTGTACTTATTTTTAATGAATTAATATTTGGAAACCCAGCACTGACTAAACTAAAAAATAAAATAAAAGCAGTGAAGATTTCACTGTGGGTTTCCAACCACTGCTGCATGTTTATACGGCTTGGTGCAAGTTGAGTGGTTGTCTGACTGTCATGAAATCTTCTTTACATCTTTCATTCTTTTTCTTCCTCTTCTTCAGAGTCAAGAATGTGTTTAGTAAAGGAGCAAAGAAATGAAGTTTTTGACCATTCCACCTTTTAAACCTCATTAGACTTTGACATGTAACATGCTTTTGATGACTTAAAAAATCATCAATGGGCAGGCCCCTTCATATCTGTCTGGGTGGGGTGGGGTGTATCAGGTGTTGTAATGCTGTACAGATTTTTAAGCCCCATGACCCCTTTGGCACATTTTTTGTGATTTGTGATATTGGCTTATATAAATCGAATTTGTCTTGACTGGAGTCCAATAATGTTATAGGAGTGTGAAATCTATGGATTCCTCTTTTAACAAACTGTGAATCAGAATGTGATGATGGTTGTTGGGAAATTTGGTCACTGACAATCATGCAGTCCCATTAAAGCAGATTTTTGATAAGAACTTAAGATGTTTTTTTTTTTTTTGATTTTTTTGCTCATTAGTATGGTGGCCCTGAGAGCTCAACAAACTGCAACTTGCTAAAGGGGGGCAACTCCGTGCACATATTATCAGTGACACACCATTCAGTGTGTGTGTGTGTTTTACTGAACATCCAGTGTAGCTGGATATACTGAAAATACAGAGAAACACTTAGTGTTTCATGGTTTTTGCGAAATGTTCTTATATGCAAACTGTGTCGTGTGTGTATTTGAATACAAATAGGAGCTAGAGTAGGCACAGCCTCACTTGATCATTATTATTATATCCAAAAACTTACCATTAGCCATTAGCACTTTGGTTTAATGTGTTAATGGCTGTGCATTACCGTGACCTTAAAGGATATACACTCAGCGAGTACTTCATAAGTTACGCTGGCTTTTTATCCAATCAGCCAATCATGTGGCAGCGGCACAGTGCATACAATCATGCAGATACATGCACTTCAGCATTTTGCAGTAGTTCTGCCGAGTCCTGTGAGTATCACCACGATGTCACCAAGCTTCTAAAACTGAATATCTTTAGTCTTGTTATACTGTTGTCATAGTGGACAAGATGTGTTCATACAGCAGGCCTGCATATGAAACCATCAGTAACTTGTCACTAGTCTTGATGTATACTTGTGTTTATGTGTCTAGTTTTCCAATATGTTTTCCAAAATCTACAAAAATGACTTTAAACCAACTGATTATATCCAAACCTGTTGTATGAGATGAAAAGTTGTGGAACAGAAGAAGTTGAACTTCCCACATTCGTGACTGTCAAACCTTTTTATGATGTAATATTAGCCAACAGATTTCTTCTTTGTACACAGGTGGAGTCACATTCCTCTGAGAGCTTGAAGTTGAAGTAAATAAAACAACACATACTGAAGCCATCGCAGAGCTGTATCAGATGCTCATGCATTTGTCTACAGCACGTTTTATATTTAGTGTACAGAATATCATGTATGTTGTAAATCTTAATTTGTGTGTGTGTGTGAGAGAGAGAGAGAGAGAGAGAGAGAGAGAGAGAGAGGGAGGGAAAAAAATACAGTTCTCATAAGGTGGCATCCATCTAGTTTGGGCAGATATTTCTGGTGAAACAGGTTTTGACCTCCATCATCTGACAGCAAGTCAACCTCAGTCATATGTTCTGTTTTTGACCATTGCTGTCTACATTTGTCCTTTTGGATTTGTCTGCTGATTCTAGCATCTTACTCCTTTTGAACTGTAAGCCTGATCTATATTGATCAGCTGAAGATAGTTTTGTGCCATGTCCTATTGCCTGGTTTACACCTGAAGTGTACATAGACAAGATATCTGGTGAAATACTTTCCTCATGTTTTGGTCAAAGTAATCCACCTCATTACAAAAATCCAATTTTGTTTTCAATATATATACATTTAAGTCACTGTAATGCTACTCAGAAACTGTGGAATAAGAGATGGGTGTGTCTGAAATATTTGAACACTATCTGACACTTCACTGGCTTCAGCAGCTTTGCTGGTTTATTAAAATGTTATCTTTGGAGAGGTGGATAATACAGCTGTCCTTCAAAATTTTGCAGAACACTGAAAACAAGGGTGAGGACTGTTAAAAAGAACAGACACATTTCCTGCTTCTTAGCTTTACCTTAGTTCTGTGATTCAAATTTAATTCTTGATGCCAAAAAAGGCCAGTAACTCTGTTCATTTGCAATCTGACAACAAAAGCACAGCTACAGAAACGCACCCCGCCCCTACCCACTCTCACTCTGTTTGAGTGTTTGTGTAAATGGTCTGCCATCCCAAAGCTTACTGGTGTGTGTATACACTCTGTCTCTTACTGGGAGGGTGTAGGGTGTCATTACTGCCCCCCTGAGACACCCACTGGTACATGAAGAGAACTGAAGTTAACAGCCCTTACACCCTCGCCCTTGCTCGTTCTTGTGGAGAGTCTGCCGCATAAAGTGTTGTTCCAAACCAATGACCCTTAAGTGGGGGTGGAGTTTAAAGCCCTCCAACCAGGAGTCCGCATCAATGCAGGCTTATAAACCACAATTCCAGACAAGTTCAGCATCAGTTTGATTCCAGGAGGGATGAAAGGCCACAAACCTACAGGTGTGAGTTGTGTGTGTTTATTTCCAAAGGATAAGTCATTAATTACCTCACCTCAAACACACATTTGACTATTTTCATGCACATGTGACGAAATTACAGGTTATATTGTATTTTGGGATGAACATGTTGCAGCAATCCTGAGAAAATGGTACATGTGTTTTTTGTTTTTTTTTACTTCATAATTTCAAGAATTATGGAAACTAAGGATGTAATTAGATTGAGATTTCATTAAACTGGGAAACAAAACAGTGGCCAAAGAAGCGTGGGTGTGAGTTTTAAATTATTTAATCAATCATTTTTCTTTCACATGCTCACTATGCCATGAATGTAATGAAAGCTATGTCAATGCCATGTATAAGTTGGTCTTTTAGATAAATATTGATTTAATTGCTATATCCTTTCTGAAATATTAACCAAGGTAACCAAGAATTTCCTGCTTCCATTGGAGAAAGGTGAGAGCGTTCCAAAGCTTGCTGGTGTATTTGTACCCTCCCCCTTAATGGAGAGATGCTCCACACTGCAGCCACTAGTGTGACTCTACACAGAGATACACTCGTCTCTGAGGGGGATCGTGAAGGGTTGGAATTGGGCCGTGGTGTGTTTTTCCACAAGGGGCAATGATGAGCACACTTTGCACTGGAAGACAAAAAAAAGCAGAGTGTGCTGAAAATGTACTTCAAATGTTTGCATAAGTCAGGTGGAAGATTACAATACAGCCTCAGAGGGTCGGAGCGTTCTCTGTGGCATATTGTTTGTTGCACAACATTCTTTTGTGTTATGGACATCAGTGAGGCTCTGCGGAGAAGCGTTCTTCACCTGGTTAACCCACAACAGTGTTTCTCATTCATCACCGAGACTAAAACTGTCCCACCACAGTTTTATAGTGATAAAATCTACACTTTTCATGCAGTAGCTAGTACTGTCGCCTCACAGCAAGAAGGTTCTGGGTTCGAACTGCCCAGTGCATGTTCAAACCGTGCACCTAACATTAGGTTGATTGGTGACTCTAAATTACCTAAATTGATTGGTGACACAGGGTGCCCAGGATCTAATTATATATAATAATAGAATCTAATTCTGTGTGACACACTGTAAAATTATAACAGCAATCCACCACAAGTTGTGCTTTTAAAGGGAGTCACAGATGACACTCTGATTGGCTTATTATGCCTAAAACACACCCACAACTAATTTAGAGACAAAGTACAACCCTTTTGAACCATGCACCATTTTTCCTCTGTTAAAATAGTGGATATGGAGGAATGCACTTTGGACTGTTAAAACAGAGCCTAAAGTTTAGACAGTGAATCTCTCTCTCTCGCTCTGTCTCTCTCTCACCCGCTACACACACAATACTGAGCTGTCCTGAAAGGGATACACACAGCATTCTGTCTCAAACTTCTTAAACTTACTGCCAATCTTGCACAGAGATGATAAATCAGTGTAATTTGGTCATTTTTTGCTGCTACTGTGGAAAGACTGTGGAGGTAATTTTCTAATGCGCAAGTTGAACTGATCTCAGAACTGTGGAAGTCAAGGTCAGCTTGACACACTCATCCCCCGTCAAAGATCCCATGGTTATTCTCAATGATGAGAAAAATGCTGTTCCCCTCTCTGCCTGACAAACTCCAGGCTGCCGTCGAATGGTCATTTCCTCCTTGACCTCGACTGAAGGAGGAAAACACAATCGCAGTGAGGAGAAAATCTTACTGCATTTACATTAGGCTTTTTTTTTCTTTTTTTAAAATAACTTTGTATTATCACTTATTTATAACACATGGATAATAAATACTCTTTTTACAAAAGACTACAAAAACAAAGCAAACAGGATTGAAATATTGATAACATGAAAGGAATACACAGGTAGAGAAAGTTGAAATTAAATAAACATTAGGAACTGAGCAAGGGATCAGACCAAATTATATTCAGAAATAAGTATATAGACTTTCCTGCCACAGGCACGTCCGACCTTTATTATACATTTATTATGGAGAGAAAATTCATTTTTAGTGCATTCTACAATGAAGGGATTTCGTGAAACTAAATTTATGTAGTATTTTATGATGTTTTTACACTATGGGGTGAAATTTCAATGGTGTGTCACTTTAAATGTTGCCGTCGCAAGGAATTTTGGGACAGCATTATTTCCTTTCCTTTCATAAAGTAAAAACCCAGCGTATGCAGAGATTAAGACAGGAAGCACCTTCATCAGCATTTAGAGAATTTGACCAGCTCTTATCACGACTGCCGCTGCTTTCACTCAGTTGCTAACCTTCCTATACAATAAAGAACAATAAAGTTGTTCTAACTGATGTGCATTTTTAGCTTTAACTGGTCAAACACTGTTAACCTTGCTTGCCCTAACTTCACAGTCACCCCAGTTAAACTTCAGTGGGAGATTTTGACTGACATGTTAGACAGTGCTCTCCACCACTATCATCAAAACACCAAACAAGGGAATACCGTCTCCAGAACTCAGAGTTCAGAGACTTTGGACGTATATAACAATATTGCAAAATACCCCAGAATCTGGAGATGTAGTTGCCCAGATATTTCAAACTGTGACCCATACATGATGAAATCTGGACTGGACATGTTCTGATCAAGGCATTGTAAGATGTCATATCAAAAAATCTCCAGATATGCTCCAGATATGACCCAGATTAATGAAAGAACCTAGATTTTTAGGGTTTTGGCGTGGTGATCGTTAGAAACTGAAAATGATGTTTGTGTGCATACATGATGGAAAATGAATGTGATGTCAGCTCTTGATGACTGTAAATTGTTACCCAACTTGTTTGTCTGAATGATAGGTTTTGCCCAGCAACATCTTGAGATTAAAACTCGAAAACTTTCACTTCTGCCAGTCAGAGTCTGCAGTCATCCTTCAGGTATTCATCCCAGGTAAACAATACTGCTGCTTCGTACTCTACCATGAGCTTCTCATAGTAACATAATGTTTTCCTCAACTTTCTTTTTTTGTAAGCAAATTTAGAGTTGGTTTAAGATTTTAAACATTTCAGATTGCACATTGTTTGTGTTGAACATGTTAATTACTAATATTGCACTGGCACAATTAAACTTCTTATATCTGTATTCTGTATGCACTTTTTGGGTAGTATTGATAAAAAATGAATTCTCAAATCTCATCCTGAGTCAGTCTTGATCTTGGCCTTGCCTGTATGAGGACATCAGTTTTGGTTTCTTAATGGAACCATCAAGACTGTCCTCCTGTAAAAAACAAGCCCATAGGTTTGTGCAGCAGGTTATTGTGACACGTGGTTACATTTTGTTGTCAGGTGACATCTAGAAAACATAGTATTTATGACAGGAGCACAGGAGAAGGTGAGGTAGTATATAAAGGTAAAAAGTCTGTGTTTGGAGAAGGTTGGGATGGATGGAGGGGTTACCAAAACACAGGAATATCAAACAGGGGGGTGATGTTTGATTCTCATGTGAAAGTAGCTGTTGACTGTAACCATGACAACAAAGATTGTCTAATGCTAAGGAAATACTTATTTTACCCCAAATCATGATCTTTTCCTAAACCTTACCAAGCCATGGCCGTTTGTTATTGTAACTATGGCAAGGAAGGTTCCTTCCAATACGCTTCCCATCGTATCGGCCCCATATTAGGAGACACTCCTATGGGTCGCATTAGAGGGTTGAAAAGAATGGTCTGTTCAGGTTTGAGGACTTTTTGACTGGTTCAGTCTTGTTTTCATCTGTTGAGAAGTACATTTAAGATCAAACCACTGTTTAATCTAAATGAAACAGTCCTAGGAGGTTCCATAAAAATGAAAGCTGTGCTGTGCTAAACAGAGGTGGGCAAGTTAAGTTAAGTTAAGTTTTCTTATCAAGCTGTGTTTCATTATTGAGCCTCAAACATCCACTGGTACCTTTTGGTCGAGATTTTCTCCCATTTGCCACAAAGGGAAAAATCAGGCCACTGCACACCAAAAAACGAACACCAAAATAGATGTATGTGTCATCAGAAATAGTTGTGGTTTCACAAGAGAAAAAACCTCGAGGATGAAGACTAACTGGTTGGATTGGCAAATGCAGATGTGGTTACTTTCCCCACTTCCATTGCACAGGCACCTCCTTCAGCTATTTATGGCAACCATCTGTGACTGTCTTCCACCGCTAACATTAACCCAATTTTACCACCCATTCAATAGCTTCCTATTCCCTCCAAAATAAAGTTCAAACTTATATTAATTATTTGCTTTATAACAATATATATCAAACCTTTTTTCTAAAAGGCATTTTAGCTGACTTTGACTGACAAATTTCAATTTCTTTCAATTATCTGTTTTTACTTTGTACTGTATAATCGTATTACTGTTCCTCATGTCCATTGTAAACATGTTAAGACTGTACTATACAAATTAAGTTATTATTGTGTGCTTATATGGGCTCTTACTTGGTACACAAATAAAGACAAGATACCTTAATTCTTTGACCTATAATAAAGGTCTCATACTAGCCTAGCCTGCATGTCATTGTATGTCTGTTGTCTGAGCAGGCAATCACACTGCGAAGTTGAACATCATGGACATGATCAACATGGGAGCTGCGATTGTGCAAACAGGACTACCAGTTACTGGTGCCATAGTTAAAGCAGCACCAACACATCGCCAGTGCAACATTGAGATTACAAATGACAGTGTTAACTACACTCTTTGTAACCCCAGGTAACGACTAGTTTTTTTCTTACCATATTTGCTGTGATATATTAAAATCTGACCTTAATTCATAATTGTGTTTCTATCCTCAATGTCCAGGATGTACATTAATAGGGGAAGATGCAGCAAGCCTTTGCCTCCCACAATCAAACAGTCCACATCTGGGGAGGTGGAATTCACCAAGACTCGGTACACGGCATCTGGATCTATTGGCATCTTCACTTATGCTCTCCTCAATAATACCACAAAAGAAGCCACTGAGCAAATAGCTGTTCTGTTCAAGGTGCCGTTTGACCTCAACTTAAAGTCAAATGTGTACGCAGTGGGAGTCTTTGACATGAGCATGGACTGTAATCGTGATCTTTACCAGAAGATGTCAAAGAAAACGGGCACAGCATTTGTCAGAGGTGAAGCAAAGGGCCCCTCTCTCACTTGCAAAGGCAAAAATGTTACCATCATGGCTACAATGTCAGACTGCTACACACCTGTTATGAAGGTGCAAGTGAGTGATAACTAAGAAAAACCTCTGAAATTTGTTTTTCCCAGCATGAATTCATGGATTTTGTGTGTGATTTTGTGCTGTTAACCAGGGCTAATAGAATCAGCTGCATCTATGTAAAATGCAAAACATATCACTTTTTGCAGACTATGGAGTGAAGGTTTTTCTCTGTGGCCTCTAATGACTAACATTCACTGCTGTTTAGATGAGGCACCACAGAACAGAGGTGGAGGTATTGCTTTGATGATATGTTGTTAATATGCTGTACATACTGTTTGTCAGTGCAAGCATTTGCTTTCTGTTATGTATATCTAATATTAGGTTCTGTACAAATTAAATAAAATCTCAACCTGTTAACATACAACGCCATTACCTTTATGTCGACATTATGTTTACATTAGTACCAGACTCTAAACTTTCAACAACATCATAAATTACTAGCTGTTAAGCTCAATGCAGCTTGCTCCATGGCTAGCTGCCACAATTACTTCAGTGAAGTGCCTCACAATAAGGCTACTGTTAGACTGCTGTATGAGACGATAACAGTAACATCTTGGGTGTTACAATGTAACGACAGATTTGCAGTAGTTCTGAACTGTAATTTTCTCTTGACACACCACATCAGTGATATACTGGATCTCATGTCCATTATGTTCATAAAGAAGAGCACTGTCTTTTCATAAGTGGACAGTCAAGGCCAAATGACAGAATACCAAAGGGTCTGCATCAGAAACACACTGTCGGTTAGACTGTCGTCCTGACTGACAGTATTATTTTCAGCTAGATTAGCTAAGTGCCTCACTTGTGAGCCAAGCCACAACAGAAGCAACCGAAGCAGCAGAGTTTCCACACAGACCTGTGTCTGTGTGGAAATCAGTGATGTGTTCTATATCTATATCAAAAGTCACCTATAAGGGGATATATTATTATCACATAGTGTATATACATCCTCTGGACATATGAAGATCCATCCATCCATTGCTGTGAGGTGACAGCACTAACCACAGCACCACAGTGCCGCCCCACATGAAGACATAGGTATATTAAGTATATCTAATGAATTTTTATGTCCTATAACATGTTACAAACATGTATGTTGACAATATATATTTAATCTATGTATGAAAGTTTATGAAAACAACATACATATAAAAATTCTATATCCTTATATATGCTTTTCTTATTAATTTCTCAAAATGTTTATCTTCCAATTTTGGGAAAATGGTCTCAGACTTCAGGATTCTACTGTATATTATATCAACATACAGCATATTGATAGACTTTGAGGATGAATGTATAAACAGTCAGAGATGGACAGAGTACTCGACCCCAGTACTTGAGTAAGAGTACAAATACTACCGGTCAAAATTTACTCCGTTACAAGTAAAAGTAGCTCAGTCTAAATGTTACTCGAGTAAGAGTAAAAAAGTACTTGCTTTTAAAGGTACTTAAGTATCCAAAAGTACATGCTTTTAAATTTACTTTAAGTAAAAGTAAGAGTAAGAGTAAGAGTAAACTTCTTATTTTTCACATCAATGAATTTAAGGACCTTTTAACTCTTGTTTCTGAGCATTAACTCTTTGAAACCACCTGCACTGATGTGCTTGCTTTTAGAACCACAAAGTTATATAAAGCCTGCAGAAACACCTGTAAGAACAAATACAATGAATGGGATCATAAGAGGACAGCAGATGTTGCAGATGCAGTGTTTATTAACAATCATTAAAATTGTAACCAAATGAACCTGCACCGTCCAACTAACTCTCTATCATTTAGCTAAGTTGGGAACTGGAACCCCCTCAAAGACCAGTGTTGTCCCCAGACCACTGGTTGAGAACCACTGCTTTACAAAAAACTACATCTCTGCTTTCAATAACTCAATGTTGAAGTCACTTGACTTTCCAGGAAGGACATGTGCC
This sequence comes from Trachinotus anak, assembly GCF_046630095.1. NCBI lineage: Eukaryota > Metazoa > Chordata > Actinopteri > Carangiformes > Carangidae > Trachinotus > Trachinotus anak. Next base: position 24,510,413 of record NW_027273854.1, on the reverse strand, counting down.
AGTACAATATAGGAGCACAACAAACTCTGTCTCCCCATGTCTGTCTTGTCTTGTCTCTTGTCTCTATTATCCGCTTTTACGTAGATCCCAGTGGAGAGCGTGCACTGTGATAGGTTTCATTCTTTGACAAACACAGCTTGTGTCCAATAGTATTTTAGAATAAAAAAAAAAAAAAAAAAAAAAAAGAGCAGACCTGAAAGTAACGAGTACTTCTCAGCCTTCCTAGAAATTTACTCAAGTAAAAGTAAAAATATTTGTCTTGGAAATGTATTCAAGTAAGAGTAATAAGTACCAAAGAAATCTAATACTCAAGTAAAGTACAAATCCTCTGGATATGTACTTAAGTACAGTACTCAAGTAAATTTACTCCGTTACTGTCCACCACTGTAAACAGTTACTGTAACCTGTCCCTCTGCTCTCTGTTCAAGAGCCCCATCTTTTCTCCACTTGTCACCAGATTGTTGAGTCTACAGTCTATACTTCACTGCATTGCCTTCAGCCAGTCTTCGCCTGCCACGCTAGCTAAGCTGCAAACATCCCTGCCTTCACTCAAGCTACATCTCCAGCTGGACTTCAGCATTCCCCCTAACAGCCCTCAGCCAGCCTCAGCCCACGCCAACTGCCAGTTTGCCTTTCCTAACTCACCTTTGTTTGTGTCTGTGTCTGCTTTCAGGTCTAACTACAATTACACTATTCCCTTGTCAGTAGTTTAATTACAGTAAAACACCTACATGTTTACTGTATTGACATGACCGGGACACAGCAGTTGCTATTGAAAGGGCTAAACTAATTATTTGTTGGAGGAAATTCCCCAGAACAATTATGAGCGGTACGATTATGAATGTCTGCTGTGAAAAAACTGTCATTCAATAAAAAACTGGTCAGACATCTCCAGTCAATGTAACACATGTTGCTACAAGTCTCTGAACTCCAGATCAAAGGAACTTCCCAGTAAAGCAGCCACAGAGCAGAAAATCCAGCCGTTGGTGTTTTTAGTGAGACCACAGAAATTTCCAGGTTGACTCTTTGTGGCTTCTGTGAGGAGGCATAGACTGCCACAGGGATGATGTATGGAAGGTATTTTTCTGGCATTTTGTGCCTTTATTTGACAGGACAGTGTGAAGTGACAGGAAATGAGAGGGGGAGTGGCACAAGAGTTGTATTGGTCAGGAGTTGAACTGGCAACTCGCCTGCTCAGACCATTTGCTCTCGTATGGTATGCACCCTAACCGCTCAGCTATCAGGCTGCACGGATGAAGTGTTTTTGTCGGCCAACCCAGATGTTAGCATTACCCTAGTCCCTTGACAAGGAGCCAATGGAATTTTTACATTGGTGTTTGGATTACTGCAGACAATAAACTCTGCGACAAACAAAAAAGTTTATGATACATAAAGGTTTGGTTCAGTGGGATAGTCTCCACTAATGAACACCACTTTATGAGTTTTGAAGCCTGAATACAATCACCAGAAGTAAAAATCTAATGTTAGTCTATGACTGAAGTACACCCTGGCCACCACTATACTTTCAACTTGTAGTTTGATTTAGCTTTTACCTCTCCTACAAAAACCTCCTCTCTTACAAAGTCAGTATTACTTTCCCAATCGTGAATATAACCACAACGAGGCTGCAGGTGGACTGGTGAGTAGATGGTTTTTTGTGTTTGGCTTGATGATGTTTAACTTCCCCAACAACATCTGTAATTTCATTTAGCTACTTGTTAGCAGCTGACCTTATTTAAGTGCTTGAAAAAATCATGTAATTTTGAGGTTTAGGAACTCATTCCTGTGGCACTCTATTAATCTTGCTAAGGGACAAACGAAATGAAGATCAAAGGTGGTCAAAGGTCAAGGCCACGGTAACCTCACAAAGCACAGTTTTGAGAGTGTGAACGCAATATCTCGGGAATTCATCAAGAATATCTGTAAAAATTTGGCACAAATGTCCACGTGGACTCAAACATTAACTCATTTTGATTTTGGCGGTCAAAGGTCAAAGTTCAAGGTTTTGGTGACTTTTCATTCTTGTGATATATCAGGAATGCCAAAAGGTAATTTTATTATACCTGGCACAAACATTCACTTGAACTGTGTGTATATGTATGTGTATATGTATGTGTATATGTATGTGTATGTGTGTGTGTGTGTGTGTGTGTGTGTGTGTATAGGGTAAATAATTGTGAAATAATTGTAATTAATAAAACTTATTGTGAAATAATTATGAGTGATGTCAGCTTTTGATGACTGTAAACTGTTATCCAACTTGTTTGTCTGAAAAACAGGTTTTGCTGGACACCACCTGGGAAGTAAAACTGGGAAACATTCAAGTCTGGCAGTCAGAGTTTGCAGTCATCCTTCAGAGGTGTTCATCCCAGGTAAGCAATAGTGTCACTGCTTTGAGCTTCTCATATTAACATAATGTTTTTCTAATCTTTTTTTTCTCGTACATATTTATAAGCAAATTTAGGATTATTTCAGGCTGTACATTTTTTGTGCTACTTAAGTTGCATTACTACAATTCTGGCTCACTCCAAGGTCTCAACATAACATATTAAGGAAGTTATTACAGATATCTATGTAAAACTCATGTTTTATGGCTAGATTTTATATGCACTGTTTGCTCTATTTTCATCCTGCCTCAGTCTTGATGTTGATCTTGTCTGCAGGAGTTTTGGTGTCTTTATGAAACTCCCATGTGCACTATTTACCTTATAGAAAATTCTATATTTCAAATTGTTTACTGTTCTCTTGAATTTTCTCCTGCGATGGTCAGTGAGAGTCACCTTTTATATGCAACTGAGGCTTTTATTTGATGTATAATTGTCAAATATATAACAAATTACATTTTTATATATATACTTCAATATATCTCAACTAGCTGTTTTTGCTTTGGACTTTGTACTTGTACTTTGTAAACATGTCAAGAGAGTTATTGTTATTGGGTCTTATTTGGCACAAAAATAAAAACTATACACCTCTGTGTGGCTTTTCAGCAAATCTTTGACCTATAATAGAGGTCACATGCCAGCTGATGTCCAACCTTCATGTAATATGTCATTAATGTGATGTAAAAGTTAATATAAATCAAGTGAGTTTTTCTCTCTCTGTATGTCTGGGCAGGTGGTCACACTGCAAAGCCGGACATCATGGAAGTTTTAGACGTAGTATTTGGGAGTGTACAGACAGCTCTGTCAGTTGGTGGTGTCATAGTTAAAGCAGCACCAACACATCGCCAGTGCAACATTGAGATTACAAATGACAGTGTTAACTACACTCTTTGTAACCCCAGGTAACTACAAATTTTTGTCTCAATATTTTACCATATTTTCTGTGATATATTAAAATCTGACCTAATTCATAATTGTGTTTCTATCCTCAATGTCCAGGATGTACATTAATAGGGGAAGATGCAGCAAGCCTTTGCCTCCCACAATCAAACAGTCCACATCTGGGGAGGTGGAATTCACCAAGACTCGGTACACGGCATCTGGATCTATTGGCATCTTCACTTATGCTCTCCTCAATAATACCACAAAAGAAGCCACTGAGCAAATAGCTGTTCTGTTCAAGGTGCCGTTTGACCTCAACTCAAAGTCAAACGAGTACGCAGTGGGAGTCTTTGACATGAGCATGGACTGTAATCGTGATCTTTACCAGGAGATGTCAAAGAAAACGGACAAGGCATTCGTCAGAGGTGAAGCAAAGGGCCCCTCTCTCACTTGCAAAGGCCAAAATGTTACCATCATGGCTACAATGTCAGACTGCTACACACCTGTTATGAAGGTGCAAGTGAGAGATAACTAAGAAAAACCTCTGAAATTTCCAGCATGAATTCATGGATTTTGTGTGTGATTTTGTGCTGTTAACTGGTGCTCCAGGAATGTGTTGCATCTAAGTAATCTGCAAACATATCACTTTTAGCAAATAGTGGAGTGAATTTTTTTTTTCTGGATTTATGTTCCTATTTATGTAGACTGTAAAGACCTATGTTCACTGCAGCTTCTAGCGAGCACCATTGAACAGACAAGTCTGTCTCGCTTTACTGTATTTGTCCATCGCTCTGTGTTGTAGAAATCATGTGAAACTGATACCCACTACTTGTGATGGTATGTTGTTAATATACTGTACATTCTGTGTGTCGGTGAGGTTTTCTATTATAAGGTTATTATAAGGTTAAGTATAAGTTCTATATACCTAAATGCAAAGACATTTTATTACTTAATTAATGCCTCTGTTTATTTTTTATATTATTTTTGGTGCATTTAATTTATTGTGTCATTTATTTGATTTTGGCAGTTTCAGGTCTCCATAATATTGTGTTTGTGAAACCTAATTTCAAATCTTCCCACCTTACATAATTATTAAACATCATTTTGTGTCAGGTCAGATATGTTGACCATATTTCATATTACCTGTTTAACATTTCAGTCTAAACTCTAAATAGGTCATATCAGCAAGCTAACTTTGGTTTTGTCTGCTGGTTAAGTTAGCTACATATCAGTTACTATACATAAATATTTAGTAACACTAACCAATCTCTTTTCCAATGTTACAAGCTTATGTTATAACTAGACTAAGTTTGAACTGATACACAGCGACCGGGGTTCACATTATGGGTGTAATACGATGTTAAACTAAAGTGGATCATACCATTTCTTAATCTTGAAACCGTTGGTAAATGTAAGTAGCAGTAAAGCACTATCCAGCTTGTTTAATACACTTAAATTCTTACTTTCAGAGTTTCTGAATCAGCAAATGCTAATGTAAGCTCATTTCTAACTTTAGCCTTAAGTTACAGTTTAGCTAACTAACATTAGCTAGCTGGTAGCGCGCCCTTTCTTTTCTCTTTTAAGGTAATTTATCTTTCACTCGACTACATTTCAGTGGGAAATATTATACTTTTTACTCCACTACGTTTATTTAATAGCTTTAGATACTTTTAAGATGAAGATTTTACCCAAAGGATAATATGACAAGCTCTTAAAATAGACTATTAAAATAGGCTTTAGCATGCTACTAAAGATGGTTTCCATCCTTTATTTTGTGACATCTTATAAAAAGCAGTGTTTAATCTGGGTCACATTTTGGATGTCTATGCTTTGTTAACAGCTCCACCAAAAGTGATTTTTTACCTCTAAACTTCTCACGTTTAATTTCAATAACTGTTCAAATCATCCAATATCTCACAAATAAAAGATTGGAGAAAATCACCATCATTTAAAAACTGCACACATTATGTTAAATAAGATACTGTAAGGCAGTGGTTCCCAAGCTGTGGGCAAGGGCTTGTTTGTTATCTCAGTCTGATTGCCAAAACTAGATTATCAAAACAGATAGTTGGTAGGAAGAGTTAAAAGTAAAGACAGTCAGGAGACAGATGGTGAACAACAAAGAAAAATCCTCCTTCCCCTGCTTACAGTTCAATCCTGAATGTTCGATCATCATCATTGAAATGAAAAGTGCACTGAGAACACATTATTTGGCCTCCATATTGTTATGGGATCAGATGTGGGCCACTAACATTTTTGCATTTAAGTGGGCCTTGAATTAGAAAAGGTTGGGTACCGCTGCTGTGCTGTACCCTTACACCCTGGAGAAAAAGTTGACCCCCCCCCCCCCCCCCCCCCCCCCAATATAATTTCGACTGGATATAACCAGTTCCTACACTGTAAGAAGTTGTTAAAATATTATGGGTCATTATCAATAATTGAATTGTTGTTTGTGCCTACTTAAGGATTATTAATTAATTAATTAATTAATTAATGGATTGATTAATTCAGTCCATTAAATAAAACCATTTTGATTGTTTGTCAGCAGTTTAATTACAGTAAAACACCTACATCTACTGTGTAAAACATGGCAGAGTTACAGCAGTTTGTATTGGAGAGACTTAACAAATTATTTGTGTGGGGAAATTTCCCAGAGCAATAATTAACAGTACAATTATTAAATGTCTGCTGTGAAAAGACTGTCATTCAATAAAAAAAACAGTTTGGACATTTCCAGTCAGTGTAACACATGTTGCTACAAGTCTCTTAACTCTAGATCAAAGGAGTGAAGCAACCAGGGCTCACTTGCAGAGCCACGAGGATTGCCAGGTTGACTGCTTGTGGTTTCTGGTAGAAGGCATTAATCTTGACAAAAAAAAAAAATCTCAGTGGTGAATTTTCCAGCTCTAAACTTCAAATGTTTTATCAGATTTCCACAAAAAAAAAATCAGCAAACAAGCGGCTCACACATACACATCTATCACACTGCTAGGATTAGGTCCCCTCTGGCCCTTGTTTTCCATGTGTGTCTCCCTCTCCTCTTGTGTGTGTTTGTCCCCAGTGTGTGTGTGTGTGTGTGTGTGTGTGTGTGTGTGTGGCTTCCTGGTTTGCTGTTCCCGCCAGTTGTGCCTCTGCACCTGCCCTCAATCAAACTCATCGACTCCAAATCTGCAGAATTTATGACTGGCTCAGACCTGATTGTTCCAACACGCTTTGTGGTATCATGTCCCGCTAACTGCTTTGCCTTTTGTACTACTTGCTTCTTTGAAACCCTGTTGTGACCTGTAATCTCCATATGCTCCAGATTTTTGCTCCAGTCTGCCTACCCACCCAGCTGCATTTGTTTCCTGGTCATTGCCTGTGTAGTCTGCTCTGCACCCTGCCTCACTGCCTCTCCCTCGCCCTCAACCCCTGCAACCTTCAACCAACGTGCCACCCCTAGACTTTCAGTCTCTTCCCCACTCTAGCATCTCCAGCCATCAGCCTGTACCTGGATTATTCCCCCACCACCACTTCGCCCCAGATTTCTTAGAGATTTCCTCTTTATTCACAAAACATTACAATAAAAGATAATTATTTTTTCCATCATTTTTCATCATTTTTTTCACCTCTGAATTCTGTGTTCTGCTTTGTGGGTCTGAAAACACAAAACCTTACACATAAAATGTAATCTCTCTTCTCTGTCTTCATCTGTCCCACATAATTCCAGAGGAACAAAACAGGGAAACTGGACTAAGAGTGAGTCAATGGCAGCACAAAGCATCCAAGCCAGAGAGGCCTCTTTAAGATAAAACCTTTATGACCTTTATAACATTTAGTTAATAATATTAATGATGGCTCAGGCTATTCCAGTGAAGCAGCGTGAACTGTACCAAGACACTGGAACTACCCATCAAAACTGTTACACCTAATTACACCTGTGATTTTTCTGTTGTGATATATCAAAACGTCTGTGTAAAAGGTGTGTTAAATATGACAGAAGGGATAGATATGAAGGGAATGTGGGAGATTTGTTTATTTTAAATCCTATGTAGCACAAAAGGTGTTGTTGTTGTTGGTTGCATTGTGTTAAGAGGATACAATCGTATTGGCAACCCCTAGTGACATCACCCATAGGTTTGCAATTTGCCCATCGCCATCTTGGTTTTTTGAAAACAGAAGAAACCATATTTGGACAAGAAGGTGGAGCTGAGGAGTGAGGGGTGGATCTGACCTGCTCTGTTCTCTATCCTGATTGTCAGTCAGGTCGCTGTGTGGGGTACAATCTGTCAGTCACATGGTAGCCCCGCCCTAATGCATAATTGTCCATTATCCTCCATATGGGACTGTAATTTAAAAAATGAACATCATGTTGTGTTGAAGAAGACTTGAAACTAGAGATTGAGACCATAAACTCATTAGGAAAACGTTTACTAAGGTAATAAATCAAGTGAGAAGTAGAGACATTTTCCCACAGACTTCAATACAATCTGACTTCTTTTTTTACAACCAGTGGAGTCGCCCCCTGATGGTCATTAGGTAGAATGAAGGTTTAAGGCTCTTCAGCATTGGCTTCATTTTTCAGACCCAGAGTCTACGTCCACTTTTATATACAGTCTGTGGGTAGCAACATGAAGATACAGTGTACAACAATGGACAACAAAATATTATTCTAAAATTACAACAGAAACTGTGTGACAGAGCTCGATTTGAGAATCAGATGTAAAGAATATGTAAATGCTATTTCAATGTTTGAGAGGAGGGTAAACAGCATTTATGTGCATTTATACCCTCCAGTACAATCCTGTCACCACTAGGTCAGCTTATGATTGGTGTGTTTGCGTTTGAGGTGGGTCTTCAGGGCTAGAAGGTCAATATAGAGGATCTGATTCAGGACAGCAGAGGCGCAGAGCAGTCCACCGTGCAGAGCTCCAGCCATGCCGTTACAGAATACGTCCTGACCTGCAAACACACAAAAACCCACACAAACAAACACTGAGCAGGTGTGTCAAGGTGTGTAGAATCTACACTTGAAACCGTCCTGTCTGTCAGGTCACCTGTTAGGTAAAGTCCGTCGACTGGCGTCTGTGGCCGTGTCTTAGCAACCGTTTCTGGGGTGAAGCGCTCCAAGTTGTGTTCAGCGCCGTACATCTCACCTCGTGGAGCGCCCAAATAGTAGACATTTGTCAGAGGGGTGGCAGCATCCACCATCACCACCTGAACACACACATCTCGTATTTGAATCATCCATTGTTTATAAAAAAAATGTAACCAGTGCAGTTTTACAGTGAATACTCATTTTTCCTTTGAAAGTATAATTTGAGCTCTGCCTAAACAAGCTAATTAAGACAATGAACAACAGGCTGAATTGACACAGTAACCACTTGAATGTAGGTTGCTCTTATAAGAGGATGACAACACAGTTACATCAGATCTCATGCTACTAAACTGGTCAACTCATTCACCACGTGTGAGAGAATTTATCAGTGAATTCAATTCTCATTCACTCTGTTTAAAAATGCAGCCATACCTGATAAAGCTGCAAGAGGGAGCCAAATTGCTAACGATCTTGCTAACGATCGTTGAAGGCTTATATTATTGAATTCTTTTGTTAGAGGTGACTTTCAATTAGGAGAAGTGTGAGCTTCATCGGCTGTTCTGTGTTAGTTTTAGTTTTGTGCACATGGATATGGATGCAAGAGCTGTTACAGTGTAAATAGCTGTATAAAGGCACAAGTACATAAACAGCTACATACAAGCACGGACAGATACCTTGTCTCGCAACTGTGGGAAGATGGTTAGTGCCCACTCCAGCAGCTCTTGGGCCATGCTGTTTTTGAGATCCAGGTAGTCCTGTCCCCTCTTGCCAAGCTTTGTCCCCTCCCATTCCTGGAACCACTCATAGTGAGCCATGGTTAGCAATGTCATACAGGACTTTCCTGCAGAGAGATAGGTAGGGGGAGCGATACAAAATTTTCCGTTCATTTAACGTTTAATCCTTTTAAATGAATTCCTGGTTTGTCCAGTAAAATTACTGCTTGTGAGTAAACTTGCATTGGCCAGTTGAACATGTACAGGAGCACATTAAAGGTAGTGTGCAGAGTGACCGAGCTAATTTACCCCACAAGCGTTCAGGCAGAGGAGAAGACACCTGCTCCTGTAGGTGTAAAATCCTGCCTCAACAGAGAGCTAACTGTGGTGTATTGTTTGGGCCCCTAATAGGCCTTCAAACTGGGTTGGATTTATTTTTCTGCAAGACACCCACACCCACACCCACACAGCCCATTGTAGGTTTTTAGCACAACAGTGGCAGGACAACTTCCTAACATCAATTCATAGCCACTGGACATTTTGTATGTTCAGGACATGTAGTCCTTTAAAAATTTCAAGCAAAAGATTAGTTTCACAGACTGATTAGACAAGCTATATCACAAATATTGGAAGTTTAAGGAAATCTGAAAACTGTAAATATTAGCACGCCCAGCTAACTAGCTACATACAGATGTAAACTACTGCTTTTTGTGTGTGTGAATGTTTCAAAGGCAAGGGCCATGTCAATAGCTAATTACATTACTTTGCGGGGTTACAAGCCATGTTGTCTTAAAAAAAAACCTGTTCAGGACTGAAACACCCATTTACTTACAGTGTAGAGTTATGATGGCTCCTTTGTTTTACTCTTTATTTGGCTCAAGGAAGTTTTGTTTGTCAAACTCATCAGTTATTCCTCATTGTCAAGTCCTTTACTATTGTAAGGGTGAAGCATACTCTCTATAAAATATGAACATTAAAACCTGTTGCTTGTCCAAGTGAGTTTTTCTATAGACAGAATCCAAACCATCAAATCAAAGACCTTTATATCGGCCAAGCTCTCTGCATTTGTACCGTGGTAGAATGGAAAGCTGATCACCTAGTTGCATATCTGCCAGAGAGGAATATAAAGGCTCAAGGAACAAAGAAAGGGATAAAGATGACAAAGATTTGATGGGCAGGTTGCAAGCAAGTATACGTTTGTGTACATGTGAATGTGTGTTACCTGGGTGTCTGATGCTGGATGTGGGATCTTTAGCGGATGGGAAGGTGATGAACATCATGGGAATGTTCCCTAATACCTCATCTCTGCTCAGGGAAGAGTATTGCTCCATTCTTCACACATAGTTTTATGTAGACAAAAATAGATGCAAACACAGACACATTACCTTAATTAATTCAATGAAAAATATATGAAGATGGAATGAAAACTATAATAGAAAAGAGACAACAATGTGGTAAAGTCTGCACTGGAAATTAACAAGGAGAACAGGGAATAAAAAATATATGCAAAAAACCTACAGTAAATCCAAGTTGTTGTCTTTATACATCCAGAAGTTGGTAGACACAATGCCTAGCTCCTCTTTGGTTCCATCTAGACCAACAAAGACCAGGAAGGAACCCATACCGTGACGTACCATACCCAACAGTGACTGGATCTCTACAAACACAAACACACATTACATAAAATGTGCAGTGGAAAAAGACAGCAAATGAGAAAAGAATACCATGCACTGTTCAGTCCACATGTGTTTACCTGGTTTGTCCTGTACTTGCTGTGGCAGAAACTTCTGGAAGGTGTTGAAGATGCCAGCGTTGGAAATGACAACAGGCGCATGAACCTCAATCTCTTGTTGTCCTTTACGCACTGTCACCCCTGACACACAAATACGCACACAAAAAGTCTTAATCTCAAGGAATCATCTCGCATTGCTTGGTTGAAACTCACGTTTTTGATATTTTAGCTCACATATGCCTTAGTGGAAACTGATCCTGCTAGACCAGCCTTTCACAAAGTGTGGTCTGCAAGCAACCCCTTGTGGTCCACCAGTAGATTTGTCAAAATATCATATTTTGAATTATTTTTTATATTTTGAGCCTTCTAGCAAGTAGTGTTTTTTCAATATTAAATCAACTCTTGTGTAAAGTCAAACATTATGATTTGAATTGGCTGTTTTACAGTGTTGTTGGACTTCATGTCATGAACAGAACCAGTTGTGCACACATGCATGTAAGTCCACAGCATCACAGAACGCCCCCCCCCCCCCCCCCCCCCCCCCCCCTTCTCACCACAGGCCTTCCCCTGCTGGTTGAGCAGGATGCGTTGCACAGGAGCCCTGACCAGCACAGCGCCACCTGCTTTCTGAATGACAGGGATGATGTGAAAGGCAAACTCACTGGCGCCCCCTCGTGGGTAGTACGCACCACGTTTGTAGTGATGAATAAGGAGCGCGTTAATGAGAAAGCTGGACTCTTTCGGAGGGACCCCTAAAAGAAAATAACATTTAAAAAAAGAGCGTTGCAGAGGGTTATAACTGTGAATGTGATCTGTATGATTGCATGTGTGTGTGTGAGTGTGTCCAGCACCATAGAACAGGTAGGCAGACAGTGCCTGCAGGTCTTTGTTCTGTGTGAGGCGGGACATCATTTCTGAATGGTTGGTTGTTGCCAGGGTGAAGACTGAAGATATTTTATTTAACAGGCCAGTACGAACCAGGAAGTTAACCAACCAAAACGGTATGATCTTCAAGACGGCGATAAGTGGTGTCCGGCGTGCGGCTAGCTGCAAAAGGAGGACGCATAAGCATATTCATCAATAAGACTCAACAAGAAACTTTACTTGTGAAGCTACGTTTGTATGAGAAATGCAGTTCAAGTATTTTGTACTAATGGTGCTTTCAGACAGCGAGCAGTTGCTGCTCTGCCTCCGTTGTTTCAATGTAAATACAACACCAGCTGAGCCGCTCAGGTCAGAAGCAGCAGCAAGGAGGGGGATGCCACTGTACTTCATGATTGTTCAACATTTCTTAACTTGTCACAGCGACTTATTGTGTGACCATGGAAACCACCAAAAACATGGAAAATGATACAGGAGCGGATTTTACTTTATCTGAGAATCACACATATCTTCACCACCAGACAACAGACTGTGGTGTCTGCCTGGTAGCATCACAGGTAGAACCACAGCTGTGGGAAACCACCTTAAGGGTAAACATATTACTTATAAAAATTATTGTGACAATTATTTAAATGATTAGAAAGTGAAAAGTGTAATATGTACATGGACCTGTAGGGTCAAACAAGAGAAAGATGGTTTAACTCTGGCTTCCCTCTGATGCATTTAGGTCCCTTTTTCAATGCTGATACACACAGTTGGGTGTCATCTGCATATCGGTGAATACCAGAACTGAGAATGCGAAGGACGGCCACTACACCGGCCAAAAAAAAAAGAAGAGCAGTGGACTCAGAGATGAGCCTCCACATTCTGTCACAGGAAAATTGTCAAAGATTTTAACTTTAACCTCCGTCTGTACCTTCATCAATCTCATGAACTCATCAATGGCCTCCTCCTCTCCTGGAAACTGCTTCTTTAAGCTTGCTGCCATCTCAGTCTTCCCTGCATGGATATGGTACTTCCTGAGAATGACAGAGAAGTAAGATAGGACAGGTACTGTCAGGATGTGAGAAAATAAAAGCATATTACTACATTAATACATAACTTAGAAGCCTTGGAAAATATTAGGAAAACATACATAGTTCAAGGTTAAGTTTTGTTGTTAATTTATTATGGTTGGTTACTCCTGGAAATGAGCTCCCAATGCAGTAATGTAGAGTAAATATAGAAAAGCCTTCAAGAAGAAATAGGGGACATGAAAGTAAAAAGAAATGAAGGAGCTGTAAAATATACTGTAAAAAGTAACGAGACTTGCCCTACCTGCGCTGGTCCTGCTGACCCAGGATCAGTGTGTCATAGTGCTGCTCCAGTCGTGTGAACTGCAGCTGTCCCTCTGTAATCTGATCCAGAGCAACCCTCAGCAGGCTGTTCTCATGAAGCTGGCCCAGGTAATGGATACCTGGTGGTGGCAGGGGGGGGGTTAATCAATCAATCCTCCTTAGTTCACTCAAAATATTAAAGAAAATCTAAATTACTCCTTTTTCATTTTGTTCAGTTGATAAAGTGGTTGATCCTCTGAGCTCCTTTCTTCAGAAAAATGTGATGAATTTGCGTCATACTCATTTCCTCTCCTCTTCCATGATCTGAACTCAGTTCTATGTGGCCAACACTCTCCAGCTTCACTCTTATTCAACATTGAACTACTAGAAGTGGTGCAGCAGTCAAGTTCTACAAGATGCCCTCTTTGGCTAATGCCTGTTAAGTTGTTCAAAAATGTGTGTAATTTATCACTTTTGAGAACGTAATATTTCAGGAACGCCTAGATGGAATTTTATCTGGCACAAATACATACTTGAACTCAGGGATGAACTAATTGTAATTTGGTGCTCAAAGGTCAAAGTTCACTGTGACCTCGCAAAACACTTTTTTGACTCAAGTATGAACTGATTAGAACTCATAAAATTATTCATACACTAATGTTGACACAGTTTAACACAAATAAGATAAAATGAATGTGATGACATTGATGACATTTTATATCCAAAAGGTCAAAGGTCAGTTTCACTGTGACATCATAATGTTCTGCAAAAACGCTTCCAGCTATAATTCAACTCAGGAATGGGAGATTGTGACCTTTCCTGGAATTTGACTAGTTGGCATAAGCTTTGATAATTGGTAATTGGTCATTTTAGTGGAATATGAAACAAATATAAAATATGCTAAGTGTTTGAGTAAGTCTCAATATTCCAATTATAAATCTTTGTTTCAACACATTATAATGATCTTTCACTAACTGGAATAAAAGTACATTGTAGCAGCAGGGGTGTGTGCTGGTGTATGTGTGTTTGTATACTAGTCTGCACTTATGTTGTCATCTTACCCACATCAAACTCAAATCCCTTATTCTGGAAGGTGTGTGTGCAGCCTCCAGCCTGATCATGTTGCTCCAGAACTAAAACTCTCTTCCCTGCTTTGGACAAAACTGCCGCTGCTGTCAAACCTCCCACACCACTTCCAATCACCACTGCATCCAGAGCAGTGGGAATGCGATCTGCAGAAAAACCTGCAAGGAGACACACATTATACTTTAAAATCAGCTTGGTAGATGTTTGTGAAGCAGGTCTCAAGCACATTTTCTTGCCATCTTCATTGTAGACAAAGGTTTTCAATGGTATCACAACTCTGAGAGACTGTGTCTGCAGTCACAAAGGTCTTAGATATGTGTCTTCCAATAAAGCTAAATATAAAAACCCAGCTACAGAAAAAAATTTGGTCAAGTCAGTTTACACCGCCCGCATCTTTATAGATTCAGTCAAACCCACAGAGCCTCACGTGCACCTTGATATTTTGAGTCCAACCTAAATTTTACACACATATACAGATGGGGTTCAAATGTCTGAGGCCACTTTGCCATTCAGGTGAACAGGGAACTCTGTGGACACTGGTCTCAGTTTCAGAATCATGTTTTTATATATATAAAACAGGGGAGAACACAATTGATCACTAAAAGTGGATCTTTATTATAACCCATTTTTTTCCTTTTCATTTATTTCTCATACAGATCCTTCTGACTTTTTGGGTTTTAAGCAGGAGATTTCAGAAAAGTTCTGAATTAAAAATCTGAATTATGATTTCCATCTATTACTGTCTATGAAAAGGACAGTTCACTATTGACTGATTTAAAGATAAAATAACATAAACTGCTGTGGCCCTCTCCTGCTACTCTGGGCTCTCTGGGCTGTATTTATGCCTTCCTTGTGGTTATGGGATTTCATTCCCCTTGCCCTGTGGCATTCCAGAGCTTTATTACCTGACTAATGATTCATCTTCAAACTATTGAATTTCATTAATGAAATGATGAAAGTTATGCACCTTTACTGGGGAACAGGGATTAGTGCAGACCACAATCATTCTGACTCCAAGCTCAGAGCATTCTGAATGCATCATCTGCATTCATTAAAGTTTTAGCACATAAATAAATAAATGTATGTATAAATTCAAGATCAAACTTTATGTTCCTGTGAGGTGAGTGCAGAGAAAAGCAGCTCCTCAGTACCTCACTGCTGCCAGGCTGAAGAAACCTGCTCTGAAGGTGCTCCTTTTATCTGCTATTCAGCCAAAAAACTGTAATGATTATCATTATTATTATTATTATCCACAAATTACGGAAAATATTTATTTTACATTTAAATAAGAAGGATTACAACAAATACTCATAAGTATTATAGGGGAAATTACTCAAGGAAAAAACTAGGTTACTTCCTGGTGACAGTAAAATGTTTTCATTAATGCTTTAATAAGTAAAATCACAACAAGGGGTCAAAACATTTAAGACCAAATACCAATGGATATGCCAGATACTGTATATCTAGTTAACTCAGCATGGGCCATGCTTACAACATCATGAGCAGCACAAAGTGAACATGAGTGAGCTTTAGCACGTTTGAGTGTTTACGTGAGTTTACATCAGTACATGCCAATGGTTCAAGTGCACTCCTTGCTAAGGTTAAATTAAAGCCCCTCTGCTCCCTGCTCACATGCTCTGTCTCTACATCCTATACAGGTTCTCGTTCCTGTCCAACAACAGACAATGTGTATTTTCAGGCTTTTTCATTTTATTCAATTTCAATTCAGAATTTCTTTCTTAACACAAAATATGGTGTTTTTAAACAACTGGTTCCCAATCAAGCAGCCTGGAAGGGCAAAAGTAAAATTAGATTTTTTTTAAATAATCTTCAAAATATAAAATATAATTCACACCACAATTAATGTCATTTGGCTGCACTAAAAATGTTGCCAGTAATCAGAAAGGATCTTCTTAGTTTGTATACAAATCAATGGATTTTCCCTCAAAGCTACTCAAAATTCAACAGTGCTCAATCTGTGCTCTAATGCTGCCATCTGGTGGAAATTTAGACAAACATGCCACGTCAAATGAATGTGTCAACTATGATCCTGTATACAAGTTTCTTTTTTTTTCAATAATTAACCAATAGCCAACAGAAGATGCATTTTTTAAATAATGCCATCTTAAATCAAAATTATTTCTTAAGCCCAATTCAATCAATATTTTTTATTAACCTCAGTTCATAGGTTGGTTGAGTGGGGAATTGTTTTTTTCTCTTCAAATGATTGTGGCCCTATGCAGAGTGATGAAGAGGTAGCATCCAATTTTAACACTTTTTAAAAAAGCAGTCGTTGTAATAGGGAATTTTCTGTCGTCTTAACATGTGCAAATTTAACATATTAGTGGTAAATTAAGCAACCCAGATACAGGATGGAGCCTGATCAACCGCCAGCTGGGTCACCTGGGCGATGATATATCTAGGTTGTACCAAAAGGTGTGTGTTTAAACTGGATGCTAAACTAGACGATTTGGTCCAATCACAGGGCGGGGATGGTCATTACCAGTTGTTACACACTGTGGCTCCAAAAACCTTGCACAAATAACTTAGAGGACAGCCCAAGCATATGATAGTGTGCAGTGGAAAGCTACAACAATAAAAAAAATCACAACTTGATGATTATAAGAAAAAATTATTTACAGTATTCATATAGGAATGATTGTGTCCCAGTGTTTTTGATCCATATAAGCAGCTGATCACTGTACCTGTTTTCACTATAAGCTGTTTCCAGTTTGTATGAAATCTATTACAGATTCTGACTAAAACTATTCACATCAAATGTGTCTTCATTTTCAATTCCATAAAGTAAGAAAAAGTGAATGTGCAACACATCAATCAAGAGCTAACAACAGTCACTGAGAGGCAGGAAGAATGAAGTGCAGAAACAAACAGAAGGAAGTTTGGTTTTATCCTGGAAAGCGTTAGACTTGTGAACAGCCATAGTAATAGAGATGCTCAGTTCACCTTGTTTATAGTCTGATAAATGCACATATGCATTTGACCTCTGCTTTTTACGTAGGTGCCTTTGTGGTGTTGGACATTGTTGGCCATTATGGACAGGCCAGACTTCAAATATTTCAAACTATATTCTAATATCTATATTTTTAGATTTATTTTTAAATAAAATGTTTATCTTTACTTTTTTGGCTACTTGCTTGCCTTAAATTGCCCAGGGACAAATAAAGTATTTGAAATTGAAGAAAATTTAAGAAACTCAAGATTCAAGACTGTTTACATCAGGTACAGAATGACGTTTTTCAGCCACCACAACTTTTCTTTTTTTTACCTTTCTTCAGCCTCTCGTCCCTCTGTTTGCTGTCGGTGACCAAGGGTCCCGGTGGCCTCAGGCACTTCTCGCTGAAAACCTTGTAGCGCTGCCGAGTAGACAGGAATAAGGTGAACACCACCACCACCAGCACACAGGCCAATACACTCCACCACCACATAGCAGAAGATGGAGGATGGAGGATGGAGAGGAGAGGAGAGGAGAGGAGAGGAGAGGAGAGGAGAGGAGAGGAGAGGAGAGGAGAGCAAGGAACAGGGTAATATGAAGTAAGAAGTGATGAGGAGAAGGAAGGAGTGAAGAGAAAGGAGGGTGAGACGAGAAAGATGACAGCTATCCTCCAACCAGGCCTTCCCTCAAAAAGAGCAGTGAACTGCAGAGAAGGAGTAGGTTAAAGTGAGGGGCGGAGTGAAGGAACAGGAGGAACGATGGTTATTAAGAAGCACAATCAAAAGACACATGATGACATTCAGAAAACTCTGACTCGCAGATAACACATTCTCCACACCACGGTCATGAGCACGGCAGAGAATGGCAGGTTTCATCAGACTCCATTCATTACTCCACCACCAGTTAGCTGCTCATTACTGAACTGCCCTAGGACGAGTGCGTTTACAAAAATCTTACTGTAGAGCTGAAATCATCACAGTTCCACTCAATGAGTGAACAAAGATGCTTTCGGAGCTGCGATGCTGTGAACGGGACACTGGGACCATTTAGCTTTCTGGCAAACTGGGCTGAGGTGCATGTGTATGTTAGTAAAGATTTATAATTATTTCAATTCAGAGTTCCAGAAGCAATCAGTGCGGCTGCCTCAGAGAAAAGCACAACAAAAATTCATTTGTTTTCAATCAGGTTGTATAAAATTCAAAACTTATTATTCCCACACTATATGTGGAAAAATTGTGCATGTCGCACTGCACGATTTAAGTCAAATTATATAGTCTGCAGGGATGCTTGAGCATGGAAAAATAAAGGCACTAAATGAAACCAGAAGTAGAATCATACTTGTAAATGGTTCAGTAAAGAACTCTCTATTATATATAAGGGTAATATATGATAATATAACATCAATTTCAAATGAAAATATTATATGTAGGGTGTAAAACAAGCGTATGAACATAGCTGTTATAGTTAACATAGGTAACATAGCTGGCAAGTATCAACTTTCAGGGACTTCAGCTGACTCGGATCTAATGCAGTCTGAACAAAACTTTATAAAGATTAGCTTTACAATGCAAAATTACATTTGCCTGTGCACATTAAAAAATGGCACTAAAGGGGCAGTGCCGTAAAAAGTGATGCCAGGGCATCCTGACCAAGTGTCCGTATGTGATGAGTTGGGACAGGGAATGTGCTGACCTTCTGCAACACACTGCTTTCTTGTTTTGAGTTTTTCAGCAAAGCACCGGTTCTCTGTCAGGTGAATTTCACCCTCATTTGCAGTTCATTTTTTTAAAATTTTGAAGCCCATCTCTTTGGTCCCTTTACAGGCCAGTGCTGCATTGCCTGGAATCCCACAATGCCATGCAAAGCAATTCACTTGGCTTTCATTGAAAATGAAACTTCATGTACCACCACATTCACTGAGTCTTCTCTGTCAAACTGCGTAGGCAGGGTGAAAAGAGAGCGTGCCTTTTCCTCTCCAGAAGGTGCACCAAGTAGGGCTCTCTTCCTCCCTCAGTTACCAAATCAACATTATTACAATTCATCTTCTTGTGAGCTGGAATATATAATATCTTAACCATGTACCAATCAAATAGAAAAAGAAAAATTAGGTCTAAACTGACTGTATATCAAACCTGTTCAGCTGGTTACATGTACAACAATGTGTTACAGAAATAAAACACAAATATCCCCGATTATTTAAATCAAATCAATAATTTATTCAGTATAGACAGAAGCATCAACAATATCTGATTCTACAATCATCAGTTCTACAACAAAATTACAAGGTTCAAGCTCGATTCTCTGTCCACTTTTAGAGTAATGTGCCTGTAGGGATTTTGTACTCTGGGGAAAGGCTGCTAATATTGTAAAGATTTTTTTATTATTGATCACTGTGTTTCATTTCAAAATCAGACACATGAAACTACTGTCAACTGCATTTATAGTGTGACTGATAGGACTAAGGTTTACTTGAAATGCAGACTAGTAATTTTAATAGGGCCACTTCACAGATTTAACACATACAGATCCGTTTACTCCTCATTGAAGTAGCTACTTCTCAGTCTGTAAAAACAGTTGTGTAATGTAACTTTTGCTCAGTGGGAATCTTTCTGAAGTAAAGTGATGTAAAATAGAGGGTGGATACCTGACATGAGCCTGACGGGACCCGACAGGTTGGGATGGGTTTGTACAAAAATGTGGAAGTTTTGTCCATGTTCGGTCATGTCAGCATTTTGACCGTCATTTATCACACGAGAGATAAAGGTAATTAGGCAAGCTGTGACCATGGTAACAACATCTACGTGACATGGTAACACATACTCAGCGCTTCAGCTCACACTAACTGTGTCGCGCTCAGGTCAGTGTTGGGTTCGGGTCGGGCTCAGTTACTACTCTCTAGGACTCAGGTCAGGTTCAGATAAAAATATGCAACCTGAGATGCACTCTAATGTAAAAATATCCCAAATCATGTGATTAAATTGGGCTGGGAGGCAGCATGTATGACAGCATTACTAACAAGGGGAGTGAAGTTTGAAAGACATGGGCAGGAGAGTTTGATGGAGAGTTGCATAATGGGAAATATAGGATTCAGGGTTTTTGGTGCTTGACCAATACTAGCTGCTAAAAGGCAGGACAGTTCTTTTCTTAATTTGTCTGTTGTACATCCCCAAACATTATGGAAAGACAATAGTAAATCACTGGAGGAATGAAACCCTTCAATAGCACATATTTAGTACATACACAATACACATATGTACAGTAATCCTATACTCCGTGTCACTTCCTGTTTCATTTATTCAGATATGTTTTTTTTTTTTTAAACTGAGCCAAATAACTTCAGTTACGGGTTCACTTAGATTAAGTAAAGATACAGTGACACAATTTTTGTTTTATTGCATTCATGAAATTTCATAGAAAAAGGACACAGTGAGGTTTTGTAATGTCCTGGAGCGAGCGATGAACAATTCAGAGATCCAAATATAGCTGCCAGACAAAAATCAGCTTAAGCCACTTGTAAAAATTGGAGCAAAAACTGAGCATGTCTCCTAATAGACAACTGGCTGAGTGTCAGCCATTTGTCAGTACTTGTATTTAGATCAACACCAACTTTTGCCACTTATCGCTAAACAAATAATTGTACATCAAAAGTATTCATTAGCTGCCACAATAAAAGGTCTGAGTACAAACAAGCTGCTCAAGGAGCTTTCTGCAGTTGGCACCATGGACAGTGTCACATGTACAGTGGCCTGTGAGTGCACTAATCAACACTAAAAAAGCAAAATCCAAAAAAAAAAAAAAAAAGATGACACAAATTGAAACTGCTTCAGTTGTTGTGTTGTTCTCAAAGGCCACCGTATACACGTTTTTACTAACATTCTTAAAGTTATCACTAAAGTGTCACATACTGTAAATACTAGGCAAGAATCTCATACCTACTATATCAGTATCTATTATATCACTGTGTATCTAGATGCTATCTACAAACTGTGTACAACTGAGTTAATAAATACAAAAAAGTGGTTTTAATTTAAATTATACATACTACAAAATAAAAAGTGCAAATTAGGAATAATATGTGTTGAACAGAATTACCTCTTCTTATGAAATGCAGTTGCAATAAAACCAAACTTCTGCACAATGATTTCATTGTGCATGTATGACGAGGGGTTTCAAACTATGTACTAGTTTGTCTCTCAACCATACTGGGGATCTTTGTACAATATCTTGGTGTGTTCATGACAAGGGTCTGACTGGGAACTGATCTAACTGATTTTGTGTTTATATTCTTAGCTTGTAAGTTGCTACATAATGTCAGCCTCAACTAGTCAACGTTGAATAGGAAGTTTTGTTTCTGCGTGTGGTTGTTTGATTGCCTAATGATGACCAACAGAGCGACTGACGCTGTGACTGGCTGAATGCTCCAGCACCAACAGCAAACAACAACAACAACATGTGGAATGGTGATGACAAAGTGAGGGTATAACAACAGATCTGCTAAGACTTGTGGGAAAAGAAAAACACGCCAAGCGTCAAGTATGTAGACGTTTTCAGATATTTTAGTTGTTAAGTTTGTATTAACATGTTGTCAAAATGTTATTGTTGTTATTGTTGGCATCTGTTGTAGCAACACTCCACACACAATGCCCACTAAGGCTAACGTTAGCTTGTTTAGGCTAACACAGGGACAGCTCGTACTTGAACTGGGTGCTCACAACATTAGCAGGCTACAGTCATCACTATCACCATTGGTCACCTGGTAACACACCTTGTTAGTCAATTTAAACTGCTGCTTACTGTTTTTTGCCGTGTATCAAATTTGGCTTCGAGAATCATGGAATGTCATTAATGCTGGTTTCAACTACAAATTTTTTTTTTTTTTTTTTTTTACCTAATTTCTGGTATTGTGACAGTACTGCCAACATCCATTGAAACCCCAAGATGGTTATAGGTGTGTCGTACTCTTACTTTATCTACTGTGATGTCAAGTGATGTCAATTTAATATTCATTCATGTGTGTATTGTAGGGACTGCAAGTGTGTAACTATATTAAATAAAAAACAAGACAAGAAAGGCAACCTGCTCTCTCAACACTGACAGAAAAGAAGGACTGTGAGGTTTGCTCATCATCATTGGCACTCAATCACACTTAATTTGTAAAGTATAACACAATCTAATACAACTAATTTGATCTGAGGAAATCTATGGCCTCATACAGCGACAGAAGTGAAGCTAGTACTGTTAGTCAAATAATCAATCATATTTTTTTTTATGTATTAATGACAATAATAGAAATGGCTTTTTAATTTCAAATCATTGTAAACTGAATACCTTTGTGTTTTTAAACCATCAGACCAACAAATAAGTTGTTGGAAGAAATCTGTTTGTTATTTTCATCATTTTATAGGTTAAATGTTTCATCAAAGTAAAGTAAAGTAAATTTTACCACCCTTCATAGCTTATAGATTAAAGGTAACCATCTGCAGTGTTCACTTTCAGGACATGTAAACAATGACAGTCTGCTGATGAGCATCAGTAATGGCACAAATGATTTAGAAACATACAAAAATCTTTGCTCTAAAATCCATGCACAAAGAGGGCCACACTTGCGTACACACATAGACACACACACATCCTTGATATGTCCAGTGAATTTCTGACATTCAGGACTTTCATCTGCTTTCTTTCATCCTTTTCATCACTTTCATCATTCATCTGCTCCACATCTTGTTTTTTCTAATACTTCATTCCTGTCCTGAATAATATAATCCTGCGTAATAATGGATGTCTTTACAAACTTTCAAGAAAATATTCCGTATGCTATCCGGCAAAAGTCTGTATTCAGAAACTGAGCCTTAAAATGAGCCATCAGGACTTCTGGAACTTTGTGGTGTCACAACTAAGCAGTCACCACCCTCAGTCATGCCTCAAGTCCCACCTGGACCCACCATCCAACCATGCTGGATTTGGTTTCTTTGAGTGTTTACCTGAAATCTGCTAAATTTTTATTGGACCAGTCAGAAAACAGTCAGCCAATCAGAGGAGAGGATCAGAGACTCTCCTCTGATTGGCTCAGACCTGTTGTTACTAGAGCTCCAGAGAGAAACCTGAGAGAGGAGATGTAAAACTATACTGAGATGGTTTTTGGTTGTTAAAACCACAAATATATCTTCTGATGGAGATCAACACTTCAAATGAAACACTGGAAAAGTGTAAAATAAGGAAAAAGTTTCTGAGGCTAAGCTAATGCTAACGGGTAGATTTAAACTCAGTAGAAATGTATGAAAAATCTATTCATCAACATCCATTATTTACAAAGCAGTATATTTTCAGCGTCTTTGTTGTCTTTCTTGTTCCTTACATTCCTTTCCTCCTCTGTCCTCCCCGGCATCTTTCTAGAACACCCAGGTGACAGGGACCCACTGAGGGTTTTTGGAAACTGTTTCCAGGGCTGCTTTGACAGTGCGGTAGGTCTCATCCAGGTTGTCGTTAATGATGCTGAGATCGAAGTAGTGACCGTAGGCTGCCTGGATTTTGGCACTCTCGTCGCATGTCCTGTGCAGTTCTTCATCCTGGGACGGAAAAACCAAAAAATCTTTCTACACTGCTTTCTGAGCTGAAAATGTTTTCTCTTCATGTGCATGAGCATACAGTGTTTCTTACCGTCAGTGTCTTGGTAACCACCCCTGCATCTACAGCAGATTGGTTCATTGCTTTGAGCACCTCGAAGTCTGGAGACTGGAGGAACACCACATAGGGCAGGAACTCAGAGGTCCTCAGCACTTTGAGAGACTAGAAAGCAACAAGAAGACACCAAGCTGTTAAAGCTCTAAGGTTTCTTTGAGGACTTTAACAGCTCGGTTTAGGTTTAGGTACACTGACTGGCTGGGGATTCCTGAGTGGCAGTGAATGACTTACTTTGTACTATAAATAAGAGTTCATACATATAAGATGCCCTTGAGCAAGGCACATGACACCAAACTCACTGAATGGAGCTACTCAGAGCACATCGGGGACTGACTGCAGTGCATAAAATCCTGCAGATACAGGTCAGGTGCTTCAGTTAATGTTCACATTAAACATAAGACTGGGGAAAAAAATGTGATCTCAGTGACGTTGACCGTGACACAACAGCTTAATCAGAATGGTTTGAAAAACAAAAGACACCCAGTGAGCAGAAGCTCTGTGGGTGGAAACGCCTTGTTGATGTGGTCTGAGTAGAACTGCCAGACCAGTTTGAGCTGACAGAAAAGCTACAGTAACTCAGATAACCACTCTTGTGGTAAGCAAAAAAGTATCTCAGAATGCATAACACATCGAACCTTGAGGCAGATAGGCTACAACACACTGAGTTCCAATCATGTCAGCCAAGAACAGAAATATAAGGCTTCAGTGGGCACAGGCTCACCAACACTGGACAGCTGGAGACTGGAAAACATAGTCTGGATTTATGAATCTGGATTTCTGCAGAGTCAGCAGATGGTAGGGTCAGAATTTGTGATCAACAGCCTGAACCGTGGAACCAACCTGCCTTGTGTCAACAGTTCAGGGTGGTGTATTGGTGTTTTCTTGACTCACTTTGGGCCTTAATACCAATGAGTCATGGTTTGAATGCCACAGCCTGAGTAGTCGTGGATCATGTGCAACCATTTATGGCCACGGTTCACCATATTATAATTGCTACGTCCAGCAGGATAATGCTCCATGTCACAAAGCAGAAATTGCCTCAAACTAGTTTCATGAACATGACAAGGAGTTCAGAGTTCAACTTCAGAGACCTCCCCAGTCTCCAGACCTGGATCCAGTACACCACCTTAGGGATGTGGCAGCATGAATGTGCCGCTGACAAATCTGCAGAGATGATGTGATGCAGTCATGTGAACATGGAGCTTGCTGAATCCATGGAATGAAGAATTGAGGCTATTTGAGGGCAAAGAGAGAAACTACCCGGTGTTTGTGTGGTGTTCCTAATAAAGTGAGTGCAGGTTCAGTTTGGCTAATTTTGGTTAATTTTTGATTAATTTCAATGCATTCATTCTTGTCCTTGTTTTGTCTTTGTTTAGCATCTTAGTGTATCATTTCCACACATCTATCATATTCTTTTTCTCATTTCTAAGTCTGACTTATCAATTTGTCAATTTAACAGTTAGAGCAAACAAAGCTAAAACTGGCAGAAACCTAAACCAAATGCAGGGAAAATGACACAGGCACCTCGATAAAAATGTACAAACCGTGATAATCATTCAAAATATTTATATTTACTATATCCTAAAGTTCGAGCTTGGAAAAAAAACATATAAAAAGTAATTCTACACACAATTACAGAAGAAATGGAAAGAAACTTATGAGTCAAGTGATTTTAACCCAACTAACTTGAGGGCTTTTTTAATTAAGGAGGACTGATCAAAATCATTTTCAGCTTTATAGTTGAATTCTGTGACTCCACTAAAGTATCTTTGCATGATTCGCAGTTTAAAAAATCCTCATTTATCTCAAACTGTCTGTCTCAGTGAAGCCTCTGACTGTAACAGGTGATATTAGCTCAGGCAACCTTAAAAGCTTGCTTTCTTCTGATTGGCCGAACCTCCAGAAGCCTCTGGAGGGGCATCACCAAGTTCTGGTGAGCATCACTTCATCCTCTTACTAAACTGTAAAGCTAAGTTACTAGAACCTAAAACTAAGTAACAGAACAGAATTGACTGGAAATAAGAACTCCTCCAATCCATCTGGAGATAAGATGTTTGAGCCTGAATATGAGAGTGTTCAGCATGAAGACCCCCAGCAACAAAGATTACAGCAGAATGTCTCTGTTTGGTAAATATTACGCCCATTACTTGCTGTAAACACCACATTTTTCGATGTATGCCGACTGAAGTTGAAAATATCCAAAAGTTGTAATACCCCAAACAGAATTTTCATTTAATGTATATTTAGTTACAGACAGATTCATCCACCCACATATTACTACCATGTTCTACTTACTGAATTATAAACTATGAACAACTTTGTCTCGATTCTATAACTTAGTGTGTTTGTGCCATTGTGTGTGTGCGTACCTGAGGGTTGGCATCCAGGATGCAGACACGTCCTGCCTCAACCACCTCATGGATTGAGTCGATCTTGATCCCGTAGAGATTGCTGTCGTACTCTCCATGTTCAAGATAGCGCCCGTTCTTGATATCAGTCTCCATCTTGCTGCGGCTGGTGAAGGCGTACATCCGACTTTCCCGTTCCCCCTTTTTGGGCTTTCTGGAAGTATCTGGACAGACACAAAAAGTCTCAAAGGACTTTCAGACCCAAAAGAAAAATCCCTGTGGTATGCATTTTACATTTCCTATTTACTACAGACTGTAAAACTGTCTGAACAGTAAAAAAAAAGAAAGAAAATAAGAAAAGAAAATAATATCACAGTTCTGTTCATGCTGTTTGATCAATGTAATCTCAAAAAAACAAAAAAAACCCTTAACCAACCAAGCAAAAACATCCCACTAAAGGTAACTGATGAAACCATGATTAATAAACTAATAAATAAATAAATACATTTAATTAAAAATAAAATAAAATAAAATAAGATAATTAATCAAACCATGATTGTAGAAACAGACAGCTTTAACATCAGATTTCATACATGGGATGGTGGTGCCAAAGAGCTGAGGATCCATCAGTAGAAGCTTGGTCTTCAGTCTCCGCCTCCCCACACCCTGTGCACCAATTAAAATTAGAGTTTTCCTCTTGAAAGGCGGGACCTTCGCCACCTCCTCATACAGCAATATCTCATGTCTGTCAAACTCTGGGGGAGGAAGAAAGACAGGACGGATGAAAGGAAAGAAAGAGGGAAGAACAGCAAAAAAATGATATAACTTCTGTACAAATAAAATAAAGTTTTACAGAACTGGTTTTGTCACCTGCGTTTTTGGTGGTCACATACATCATTTTCTTCTTCTTCTTCCCTCCAACACCAGTACAAAGATTTCCTGTCACATAAAAGCAGTTTAGTTCCATTAGTTGCTGCAGATCAGTCGAGTCATGCTGACACTAGCTGGTTGACATCAGCAGCTTCATTCATACTTATCACTTACTGGCTCTTGATGTACTGTTAATGTATATTTGTGTATGGGGCATTAGTACTCCCTGGGGAATCTTGAGCCCACCAGGACCCGCACACCCCCTCAGCCTCCAGACCTCACCATTTGATCTAATTTCTAACCCATTGCCATACACCACAAGCCTGCAAGACGCTCTGCAAGCTACAGGAAGGGATTGTCTGCTGTGGTCGTCCCTGCAGTGGGTGAAGTGAGCGTGTGGGTTAAACAATAGGTCTCTTGTCCTGAGTTCAAATAAGAAAGGAAACGAGCCTGCTGCATCGATAGCTGTCTGGCTGTCTCAGATTGGTCTGAGTCTGCCTTTAATTTCCTCTTTGCTTTGACTTGTACTCTTAAACATTTACATCATTTCAGACTTAAATGAACACTCGCATTTGATCCTTAGATTGATCACTCACACCTAATAAAGGCCTTTTCATCCGCTTATGAACGTACTCATTTAGTTTTACCAAGTATGACGGATGCTTTTGTTTTTTTGTTTTTTTTTTTTTGCTTTATGGTGATTTGAACAATGTAAGTTGTTGATTTTGGTAATAGACACTTAATGCTACACTAAAGACATTTTTCATTTAAAAAAAAAAATTATATAAACAAAAATAATTCTTTGACTACATTTTCAATAAGCATTCCCGCTATCTTGAAATTATTCTAGACATTTATATAATTTTAACAGCTGATTTAGCTTTTAATCTATTTATGATTGAGCTTTGACGTATTTATGTTGGTAATTCCTCAGTGATTTCTGATTGCTCATATTTTCATATTTTGCATATTGAGTGACTATCGCTCAACACTGATTTGAATTGAAGCATTAATAGATTCTCGCTATGATTAGGTTTGGATTGTTTAATCTTCCTTTGGTTGATTATTTCGTCGACTGATTAATTAGTTGTAGTTGACTGGTAATTTTGGCTCCAATGGTAATCAAATTATACATGTGCTAACATTTTTGTTATCAAGTAAAATCCTTGCTTATTCCCGAAATTGGTTGTTTTTCATTTTCATATTATTAGCGAGATGAATAAAAAAAAAACATGTCAAGTTTAGTCTGTAGTTTCTTCAGACATCTTGTTTTACAGAGCACAAACTACAGTGTCAGAGCAGGATTATTTGGGTGATGGAAGTTAGATTTGTCTATAACTCTTGGGATTAATAAAGTTCTTCTTTTTATTGGTATTTGGGCTATCAGCTACAAATGTACATGTGTATTTGCAGACCTGGCCTTCACCACCAGAGGGCAGTGTAACACAGACTGATAGGACTTATTGATCTTTTCTTTGTTTTCATCATTTATTATTTCCTATTACCTGCTGGCGCCAGTTCCATGTCTCTCTTGACAAAAGCTTTTCTCTTCTCCTCCAGCATCTGACTGGGTATCAGCCCCGTGTTCCCACCCTCCACATGACGGGCCTGTACAGCACACACACACACACACACACACACACACAGAATGTGTCGAATTGACACTAAACAACAACACTTACTAGGGTTTTAATCTTAACCTGAATTTGTGCAGCTGTCTGTCGTCTATGTAATCAGCCAGGCAAAACAACATACAGTGATGTGCACATGCTTATTTCTGTACTCTACCTGCCACCAGTTGACATCATCCTGGTTGACTATCTGCAGAATGTCCCCCGTCTCAAACCTTAAGCCCGCCTCCTTACAGGGAATTAGGTTGTCATTGGCGGGATCGTAGTCGTAGTGACACTTGAAGAACACCTGTAGAAACACAGTTGGGGTCTTTATCTCATTGC
The DNA here is from genome assembly GCF_046630095.1 of Trachinotus anak. NCBI lineage: Eukaryota > Metazoa > Chordata > Actinopteri > Carangiformes > Carangidae > Trachinotus > Trachinotus anak. The sequence continues at coordinate 24,481,531 of NW_027273854.1, read as the reverse complement.
AGATGATGCATCTGAGATTGTATGCTTTTTCTTCAGTAAAATTTCTGGCCATTTGTATTTTGTGTAAACACATGAAACACAAAACAAGCAAAAACAATCCAGCAATCAGCAGAACTTATGATTTGGAGTATGACCATGTGAGTGTGTTCTGTGTTTGGTGTGTTATGTGGCACCTGTCTTGGGGGTATGGCTTCATGGTAGCTGGGCAGTATCTTCAGAACCACACTTCCACTGGCCGCCTGCAGCTCCTCCTGCAGCACCCTGGCGTCCTGGCCCACTTCTCGCCCATTCACCTGCAAGCAGAGTGGACAAAAGGAAGTTTCTATACTGACATAAAAATAGCTACATATTAATGGAAAATGACAGGTTACCTAGGTTTAGGTGCAAGTGCATGTATGGTATAGGACCAGCTGCCTCTAAGCTGTTAATGAGGGAAAGGATTACTGGACTGTCTTCACAGAGTTTGGTATAGATCACACTTCAATTACATGAAAGGAATAGTTTGATAATTTTTGCACTCATTTACGTACTTGCCAAAAGTTAAATGTCTTTCTGCTAAATATGAAGCCAGAGCCAGCAGATAGTTAGCTCAGCGGACTGAAAACATGGGGAAACAGCTAACGTGGGGCCATCTGCAGATAGAAAATATCTGTCTACCAATGTGTAAAAATGACAGTTACGCAACTTTGCGCTCATCTATTTTCTTGGCAGGCACAATGACTCCCAGGTGTTTTTGGTTGTTGCCTGGGAACCTCACACCGATGAGAGAGGAAGTTTCAAGATAGCACGTATTAATTAAGGAACTGTAGAGGTGCTGGTGGTTGGTTTTTGTCATCTCAAACCATTTCCAGTCTTTATGCTAAGCTATGCTAACCATCTGCTGACTGTTGCTTTATATTTATCACACAGACATGATGTCTTCTCATCCAACTCTTGGTAAGGAAGACAGAACTGTTTCCCAACTAGGATTTCAAGGTCCTAGTGACCCAACCATAAACTAAAAGAATTGAAGGGGTCAGTAAAGGCCATGGGCTAACTTACCTCTTTGATGATATCTCCGACGTGTAGCAGCCCTTGCTGGTCTATCATACCACCGTGGAGGATTCGGGCTATCACCAGCTCACCACCTTCCACCTTGAACGTCACCCCCTGAAACACAATTAATGTATGTTATCAGTTATATTTTATGTGTTTTATTTGAAGTGTTGATATCCATAAGAAGATATATTTGTGGTTTTAAGAACCAAAAACCATCTCAGTGTAGTTTTACATCTCTCTCAGGCTTCTCTCTGGAGCTCTAGTAACAACAGGTCACGCAGCCAATCAGAAGAGAGGCTGACTGACTGGATTTGCTGAATGTTTTCTGAGTGATTGAATAAAAATATAGCAGATTTCAGGTAAAACCAATATAGCAGATTTCAGGTAAAAACTGAAAGGTTGGACGAAGGGTCATGGGTGGGGCTTGGGGCTGAGAGTTGTGACAGCTTTGTTGTGACATCACAAAGTTACAGAAGTCCTGATGTCTCATTTTAAGGCTCAGTTTCTGAATACAGGCTGGGTGCATTTCTCTGTGGACTGAGGCGTTGATACTTTCATAGTATTAATATAGAACCTAGACCTGCTTTATGATCAAAAAACAAATGGACATGTACCTTTATATAATATGGGACCTTTAACTGTTTCTGTGAATAATGATAATAAAACCTGCATCTACAGCACTAACCAACAGCAGCTCAGGAATGAGGAAGTGGGACCCAGTTTTTTTTTTTATTACAGTTTCAATATTTCACTGCATCTCTGAATCACTGGTTAAGTAGGGAGTACTTGGAGCAGAATCAGTCCAAACTAACACTGAATTAACAAGGCTCTGTCAACTGGTTATGCTTTGTGTTGTTACCTACCAGATGCTCTCCTGCCACTTTGCGTATGCCCACCATGCGGATTGCGTCAGGTGGTGGGTGCTGGTTGTGTGTGTGCCCTTCTTCCGGTTCATGATCCACAAAATCGCACGGGCTTGGGGGTGGGCTATCACACGCCTGGGATGCCACTGAATCATGAGTTTCCAGCAGAGACTGAAAAAAACAATCACAGACTCAAAACATCAAAATGTATGTCACACTACTCTACTTGCCTTTTTTAACAAAATGTGTGAAGACAAAAGAATTTCATTGTTCTGTATCCAAAAGTATATGAAACCCCCTTTACTGTCAGATTCATAGAGGCTACAAAGTCAAAGTCTTGACTGGATAAAAAAATTAAAGATATTTTGACGTCTTACTATATTTGTCATTGATGTAATACATTGTGATGTTCTGCACATTGACGTGTGTGTGTTCCACACCTGGAAATGAGGCTGTGTGAGAATGCGGGAAAGCTCAGCTGCAGTGCCAGAGCGGTGTGTGAAGGGGTCCAGATCTCTGAGGATCTCCTGCAGGAGCTCCACGTTGTTCTCCCTCACCGGTGAGGGACGTGGCTCCTTCAGGCTCTCCTCTTGCTCCTAACACACACACACACACAATTTATATACGACAACAACAACAGACACAACAGCATGATGGAGATGTGTCTTTACAAGTATGTGCAAACAAGCCTGCACACACAAGTATTTAACTGTGTGTGTGTGTGTGTGTGGTTGTGTGTGTGCATGAACCACACCAGAGGGCTCTCCATGATGCCTTTGAGGTAGATGAGGTCCAGGTCATTGGCCGTCGTGGAGCTGGTCGTGCTGTCGCTCATCATGTCCAAGACCTGGGGCACTGTGACACAAACACACACACACAGACACACACAGAGGAGGGTCAGGGGGACAATAGAAGAAAACAAGGAACAATAAAAGAAACGACAAAGGAGACAGAGGCCTTCTGGCTGCGACTGCAGGGCTGCTGTAAAATGCATTTTCATGTCCTAGTCTGGAGTATAGACACAGACATACTGGAAGACTGTTGTCACTGGACTCAGCTGATTTTAAAAATTAAGATGATTTGACTCAGCTTGTGTTGGATCCTGAAACTATTTATCATTCCTCCCTTCTGTTAGACGACATTACATGCATTACCTTTACATTTATCCACCCCCTTAAACAGTAGTCATAGCAGGGCTGCACAATATGCAAAAAAAAAATCTTTGACAATATTTTGGCAGAACATTTTTAAATCATGATGATGTGATTTTTGTTGGGCTTGTACCAAACAAGTATGTTCCCCTTACATCTGGAGAATATGATGTGTAGGCCGGGGCATCTCTCTAGCACCACAACACTTATGGTGCTTAAAACGGACAACGATGTTATGACACAATTGACCTGTATCAAAACAACTGTAGCGATTTTTTTTGCAGCTTCTGCAATTTGGATATTGCACTTGGCCATATTGTAATTTGGATTACATTTCACTTCATTGTGCAGCCCCAATTCATAGTATGGTGTTTGTATGTAAGTCAGGCATACTTGTAGTCTTGTACCCTTTTTAAAGGGAAACAGTGAAATGAATAAAGAAAGCATAGTGAACAGTCATATGGGGGTAGGAGCTAATGAGGAGGAAGGTGTCTGGTCTCACCAGGCTCTGTCCTGGTGGAGGCCACAGGCATGGTAGGGCCTCAGTCAATCTGAGAGAGAGAGAGAGAGAGAGAGAGAGAGAGAGAGAGAGAGAGAGAGAGAGATAATGAAAATGGCTGAATGGCTGAAGTTGAAGGCTGTGGTTGCACAAAAAAATACCCAACATGGAAGGAAACACCAGAGGGTCGTTGAAGGAAGTTAAACGGATAGTTCAGCATTTTTGTAAATACGCTTATTTGCTTTCTTGCCAAGAGTTTACAGCAACTTGGCACACACACACACACACACACACACACCAGCGAAAGAGGGGCAGAGGCTCCAGAAACTGCTCTGGATTTGAGCATCCATACCACTGAGTAAAGAGTGGAAGAGAGAGAGAAGTAGGGGGCGGTGCATGTGGGCGTAACTAATCTATACATCACCATGACAACAGCCACAATGCAATGGCAATTTGGAGAGAGAGAAGAACAAAGAGGAGGTACACACCCCCTTTAACTATAAACACAATCCCTTCTACTTCTGCAGCTATAACTGTCTCAGTGTGGTGTTATAACAAAGATGCTGCTACAACTCATGGCTGCCATGGAAACCTACCATCATTCAGTTTTGCCTTCACACACACAGACGCACACACACACACACACAGATTTCTGTTAATGCTAGAGTACGCATTACACAACATCTCGCACATGAGCAGGAAAGAGTGGAAGAGAAGATGACGTATTTATCTTTTACACAGATTTTATATCATCAGTTGACGGCACATTTGCTGGTACACACAACAATCCAGTTGCAGACAGATGTGAAAAAACATTTCTCTTCAGGATGAAGGTGACTGGAACGTTTTGAAAGCGATGTAGCCTGAAACAGGACGGCTGGAGGAAGCTGGACTAAAAATTATAGGCAGCTCAAATTGAATCTTACAAATCATTATCAATATGAACTTGAGCTTTATTTAGTTTATAGATGAAAATTATACCCGTCAGTGCTTTCTGGGGACCTTAAACACATCTTTGGCCTTCCTATACCACAAGTTCTTGTGACCAGACACTGATAAATTTGTGATGAGCTAAAATTGGTCAAAAAATTGAATCTCATCAGTGACAGTCGACTAAATTAAATTGATTTTATTCGCCATTAAATTCTGCAGATTTAGATTTCTGCATGAAATGTATTAATGTTAATGTTGTCAATGGAGGAAGTGACACTAATAATAGCTGCTTTATGTACTTTTGAGTATATGAATCTCTACAGTGCAACATATTTTACAAACTGATCAGAACGGCTCAGAACTGATGTTTTATATGTAAAGCAAATACATGACTGGCCGTAAAGAGAAGAAAATGACCCTATGTGTTCATACAATGCTCTGCTCACAGCTAATGAGGACCCTCATAAATAAACACATAAACAATACACTGTTGATATAAATGACATGCTACAGAACAGTGGGAGAAAAATAGACGACAGAAAAAAAGCTGCTGTGCTCCATCTGCTCCATCTGCTCCCCTCTTCCTCCTCGCCTCACCTCTCCTCCTCACATAGTTTCCTCCTCCATCCTCGTCTCTCCCTTTTTTATACTTCTGTCTTTCTCCCATGTTGCCCCATCCTCTCTCTCTCTCTCTATGCTTTCCCTTGCTCGCAGCCCCTCCACCCCCCAAATGTTACCTCCCTCCCCTGCTCTGAAATTCTCCCCTCCTCATCACCCATACCCCACACCCACCCACGCATCCCTCCCATCACTGCCCCACCTCTCCACATCTCCCACCGTTATCCATCTGCTCTGCTGCGCCACTATGTAAAGACACAGCCAGGTGCACACACACACACACACACACACACACACATACACACAAACAAACACACACAGTTACATATCTAAAAACTGTTCATGCAACAAAACAATGTGGTTTTAACTGTGTTGTTGCCCTACATGTAATGAACCTATTAGGTGTAAATGATTTATGAATTAAGTGTAGGTATAATGGGTGGAGTGTGTGTTTATGTATGAGGGGGTGGGGCTGAGGGGTGTCAAGTGCGTAGACACGTTTTTTTCTTTTTTTTTGTTTTACGTCACCTGAACCCAATCAGCTGTGTTTGTGAGTGTGTTTCATAACACTCTTTCTTTAATGCTAACTTTTGTATCATTATCACAAGAGTGTATCCCTCATTTAACACACACACACACACACACACACACACACACACACACACACACACAGCATGGTGCGCAGGGGTTAGTCTCGGGGGTCATATATAACAAAGCATGCACACACACATACACACACACACACACACACACACACACACACACACACACACACACACAAAGGCGGCCCGACAAAGAGCTAGCTAAACAGCATAATATCATAAATACTGCTACTGCAGCGCTACAACGGCCACACAAATATTAAAATACACACATTCACACACGCACGCAGACGCGCACCTTTGTCAGCGCAGCTCCAGTCCACCTGCTCTCTACAGTAAAGAGCCTCAGTGGGGGGAGAAAAGGAACAAGATGCTCAACAGCAACTGTCACAGATGTGGACCGTTTACAAAGACGCCATTTTTACACAGAAGAAGAACCCGGTCACCCACCTCACGACACAGTAACTCGAGCTTCCCGCTGCCTCGCCGCCGGACCGTGCGCTTATTGTTGTCGTCTGGTTTCTTGAAGCCGTCAGCGGCGACGGGAGCGTCAAGTGAAGCAGGAAAATGCACATCACTTCCGGGAAGATTTCTGAATAAAATCCTTTCAGCAGATACGTGTAGTTTTAAAGCTAAATTATTATTGTTACACTGATATAAAATGGGTCAAACCAACCTATGAAGCCTTAACTGTACTGTATACAGTACGGAGTAGAGGTTCGTCCATAAAATGAAAAAAATCAAATTAAAATTTGAAGGCTAATTTGACACATTTCCGGTGAAAGTCTACATATTCCTTAGCAATTGACAATTACCGATGCTGCACATTAGGACCATAGAATTGTATGGTACACGTATTAAAGGGCCGGTGCGTTGTTTTCTCCGTATTTATTCTGCCCAAGGAGGAGCTGTTTACTCAGCACTGTGAGAAAATAACCCAGGAGCTGCCATGGTGATTTCATCAGGGCTTTAGACTACACTTCTATAGAAGTTTGAAAGACGTGGACATTAACCAGGGAGGGTTTATTTAATTAAATGCATTATGTGTACTTTCATCATCATGTACAGCTCAACATAGAAATAATTCAAACAATTATCTTACTTAAAAACTGAAACAATGCTATTTTTGCTTTGGTATGGAGAAGAGGCCTCACCCCTCTTGGAAACTAGTATTCTGCATTGAATAGCACTATGTGTTATGTATCAGTTGATTTAAAACCTCCCCTGCAAGGAGGGAAGGCCATAGTTTAGATGAGCCCCACCTCCCAGTCTGTCAACAGCTATTGTGATAAGATGGAAAAAACAGTTTTATTATTTAAGAAAAAATACAATTATATACTTTTTGGGGTGCACATCATGATACTGACATAAAAACTGTGTTTAAGGCATTTCTCCAATATACCACTGCTTTTTCAGGAAAATTTAATATCTTTTTCACATCACCTGCAGGTAATTTGTCTTTGTGCTAACATGGTACAAAATGAGCTAGTTATAATATACAGATTGAGAAAACCAGGCTACCAATAAATAGTCATATATAAAGAATATTTTATGAATAAAAATGCAGGATACAATAAAAAATATATATATTATACCTGGAATTTTAACATAACTTTTTTGAAAAACTTTCAATTTCCCTATTACTGACATTACCAAGATTTTATTACTATATTATCACTATCATATTATCACTGTAATTAAAATAGTATTATCCCAGTGTTACCCCTGCTGTTGCCAGGTGAGAGGGAGCAAGCAGGGATGCAACAGGAACACAGGAAGTGTTGTTGAAAGTAAGCTTTTTTTTTTTTTATTTACCCAAACATTACAGAGCAAAAATCTAGACCTACAAAAAGAGGTCAACAAAACATAACTATACTCAAAATAACAACTAAACAAGGCGTCAACCAAACAAAATCACCCCACACAAGGTAACACATAGAGATAACACACAAAGGGGTAATGGACACCAACTGCAACTAAATACTAAGTAAAAGAGTCCTCAGCCTTCAGCCATGACTTTTGCCTCACCAGGAAGGGACATCCCATTAACCATGGTCACTTCAAACAAAGAAACAAATATAACAGAAAATTGCCTATGTAACCCTACAGTGTTAAAATGTGCACAATCCATATAAAATGATGTAAGTTCAAAGCAACTAAACAGCTTCTAAAACAAACAAACTGTATGATATTAAATATGCATGTGTGGTTGACTGCAAATTAAAAGAACCTGCGTTGATAAAAAATGAATGAGGTGAATTAGGACTGAATGATATCACCCTGTGTCGTTGTTGTGTGGACATTACTTGTTATTACTGTGTTATCAACACACTGTGATGTTCAGTAATACCAGCTTTTTGTTAACATAAATCAAATACAATGAACATATGAGAATAAAAATTAGGGCAGCTTGATTGTGCAAGGACCGCCAGGGCTCTTTAACATGAGCATACAGCAGGTCCAGGGTCCTGTCTCCTCTAGTACAGGACTGTGTCTCTGTGGGAACATTCATTTGATTGGACTGTAAAGGTGCATTTATAGCTATTTTGATTAATATTATTATAAACTTAAATATGCTAATTATCATAGAGAAATTGGATCATGGTCTCAACCATTTTCTAACTGATGAAGAGGGCAGTTGAGATTATTATCATCTGACTGCCACCAGCAGAATTGTTAGTGCCAGTGTCTCTCATTTTCCTATCAGCTACAATGCCACTCGTCCCTCTTCCTCCCTGAAGCGAATAAATGAACTGGAACTTTCCATCAGCCTTTCACTGTTTGTTCTCACCCTCATGGCTCTTTCTTTCTTTTAAGTTCTGGTTAGGAACCCAGCAGATGTCCTTGTTTTGTGAGTCCTTTCAGAAAATACCAAGCCTCAGATCTAATGTGGTAATTAATTCTTACCAAAGAATATTGCTTTCTTTTAAAGTAATATGCCTTTGTGCCATAAAGTAACACACGTGAAGCTGCTTCCCCATTGTGTTTTGTCCCGTTCAATAATAAATTGATCCAACTAACAAGTATTGTATGTGTATTCAAAGGCTGATATATCTTATTCTACTTATTGCAGTAGAGCTCCACTGTCATTCTAAAAATATGACAAAATGAACCACAACACTACACTGGGCGACATGTCCCTTCATTATTTCCATGGAAACACATACTGTAGTTTATTTTGACTCCATCCTGCTGCCACAAATACTGTGGCAACAATAATGAAAAACTTTACATTTGTTTGTTCAGAAAATCTGTGTTTGCCCAGAACAAAGGACAATGGGCTGATGATATATGGACTAAACCAAAATTGCGTATTTTTATGTTGATAAAAGCTGAATATGAGTTGGCTGTTCACATATGAAACATATAAGTTAGCTAGGTATCTGGAAAAAGCCTGGAATAGATAGGCAACAGTTTTTTATGTGAATACTGTATTTAGAATTTCTGTTTATTGTATTATTATTTTTATTATTTTTATTTTTATTATTGTTTTACTACATGTTGTATATGTGCAATACTGGAAGAAGATGTGTGTTTTGTGAAGTGTGGGCATCTTGTAATCCCAAGTGGGATGGGCCAATTGTTTGGCATGACAGAGAAATAAAAATAAACTATAACTAACTAAATAACAAATGTTTGTTAATCCAGTGTTGAAAATGTATATATGTATAAATGCCAAAATGCCAACATGTACTTCTTCCTCCTCCTCCGTTTGTTAAAAACTACAGTGGCCAGGTGCTTTAGAGAATTGCAGATACTTTTGAGTCATTTGAAGGTTTCATGTCCTCAGGCTGACAGACAGAGGAGGGAATTCATTTAAAGAAAAACACCTTGTTGGTTTTGGTCTTTTACTGGGATTTGTTGATAATAAGAAAAATATAGATTTACACCAGCCTTATAATTTAACACATAAAATAAGTTGTACTCCTGCAATTCTCCCTTCATTCTTAATCAGAATCAGAATCCGTTTTATTGCCAAGTATGTTTCCACATACAAGGAATTTGTGCTGGTGATTGGTGCAATTGGGGATCGGGGGGATCAGTTAATTATGTTGTATATTTCACTATATATAAGAAAAATAAACAAATAAAAACTGCTATGGTAATGATCAACAAATATTAAAGTAGCATGTTGTAACTTTAATTACCCAGGATGTGTAAACTCTGCACATTTACAGCATCATGACATGAATCACCAAAGAAAAACACATTTTATTCACACAGAAACGGTTTTATTAATTTATTCTGATGTTACTTTTTACAGGAGCAACAGTAAAACAAGAATTTATTCCTCTAAACAGTGTTGGACAGTAGAGGGACATTTATGCTCACGCACACACAGAGACACAGTTCCACCTTCTGATTAGTAGTGCTAATCTCATATACGTATATGTTTTTTATTTCAATAATAAATTATGTATAAATATGTTGTAATCAGTGAGATGTGAGACAGTGACAAGAGAGACAGAGAGGTTGTATTCTGGCCAGTGATGGTCATTGGTTGGGGTCGGATTCAGGGGTTGGAGGTCAGAGGCACACGTCGGCCCCTCCAGGTGCATTGTGGGACACACTCGGAGGGAATGCCGGATGAAGAGGGAGAGGAAGGGCGGAGTCACCACATGTAGGAATCATCATATCTGTGGAAAAGAGGGGAGAACATGTAACTGCTTGTATGAATTCAAGGTCCCATATAGTATAAAGGTAGATGTCCACATGTCTGATTATAAAGCAGGTCTAGGTTCTATATTAACACTGTGAAAGTATCAAAGCCTCAGTCCACAGAGAAATGCACACAGCCTGTATTCAGAAACTGAGCTTCAAAACGAGCCATCAGGACTTCTGGAACTTTGTGATGTCACAACAAAGCAGTCACTGCTCTTAGCCACGCCCCAAGCCCCGCCAACCTGGACCCACCATCCAACCTTGCAGGATTTGGTTTCTCTGAGTGTTTACCTGAAATCTGCTATAGTTGTATTGGATCACTCAGAAATAAGTCAGCCAATCAGAAGAGAGGATCAGAGCTTTCTTAAACCCATAAATATATCTTCTTATGGATATCAGCACTACAATACAACAAAATAATACTTAGGAATGGGATGAATTACCAAGCATTTTAAAACTGTTTGATATCTGTGAAGCTGTATGTGCTTTGTTATGATGTTCTTCTTCTTCTAGACCTATCTAGCAAAATAAGTCTAAATCTTAGTGAGATTACATGATTAAATGAAGAAGATGACAATAAATAAAGGCTGTAAAATGTGTTTGCTAAACCTCACATGACTCCTTCAGCTTATGTGTGCTGGTCTTTACCTTGACCTCTGGTCTCTGTTGCTGTCGGCACCAAACAGGAGCTCTGCGACCATGTCCTCCTGAGCTGAGCGCTTTCCATACCTGGGACACAGATAAAGAGATTTTTTAAATGCATTTTATGTCAAACACCTTATAATCGTTTAGATTCATATGGATGTTTTCATTCTTGCTATGGATTCAGATTCAGATCCCAAAATGCCCTGATGACATCACTATGACATCATCAGGGTTGTTCTCGCCCCAGAGTCACAGAAAACATACAGCTGGCTGAGCATCCCTCCCCCTGACTAACAACTGACTTTTGTGACGTGAAATCAATTTCTTTTTAAACAAATGAGTCTTTTGTCAAAATCAGGACTACTTTTCCCATAAAACATTGCTTCCACTACCAGTTTCCTTCATATCTTTAGCTTTGGAGGTCATTGTGTGAATGGAGCACAGAGGTCATGTTGTATACAACATACAAGGAACTCGTCTCCTTCTCTTTCTGTTCGTTGCATGTGTCCTCGTCCCTCCGTCTGTCTGCCTTTCCAGTAAATCGCTTCACTTGTTCCCCTCCCTTTGCTCCTAATGTTTTCATTTCACAGTCAGATTCAGACTGTGCGTGCAGGAGAGTGTGTCTTTAAGTGCTGGTGTGTGTGTGCAGCTGTCATTTCCAAGTCTGCGTGAGTCGTCTTATTCTCTTAATAAGGAAACCAGGGGTCCAAGAGAGTGGCAAATGTAAAACCACAGAACCGCTCAACACAAAGTTTACTCGGTAATGTGTGTATCTGTCTGTGTGGGTGTGTGTGTATGTGTGTGTGTGTGCATAAAACAGTGCTACTCCACACAACCCTGCAGATCCTCAGTTTTCCCATCAACCACCTGTTCCACTTCCCCCCATGACCCCAGCACCCAATTTTATGCTTTGTTACACACAGGGAGGTGTGTGTGTGTCCTGCCCTGTGGGAAAGCAATTGAGTAGCTCACACGCTCCGTCTCATGCAGCTGTCACACAGTGCGACGCATCAGGATGTAAAATGTTCTCCCCTCTGATAATGGCCCGTCTCTCTACTCTACAGTCAATTTATCTCCTTTGGTCTTTTGTGTAAGTATAAGCCCAGGTTGTGCCTCTCATCTCTTGCCTTTTCATTTGAGTCACAGAGCTAAGCCTGATTTTCCAAAAAATAAACATAAAAAATGATGATCCTTGAAAAACCCAGAAGGTCGTTTACCAACACCTGCTGTTGTTCAGAAGGTATTTCCAGAATCTCTGAAGACACAGTGCTGCACAATCAAAAGATTTTTAACATATGTTTTTCGTAACCAGGCAGTCAGAGGTGAAATATCCTCCTTAGTAAAACACAATTAAAATAAATATAAAATATTGAAAAGCAACATCAGATTAAAGTAAACCGATATGACTGATGATAACAACAAGGAGATGTGTGATTTCAAGCTGCCATCTTTCTTTGAATAACGCAAAATCTTTTATATTTCATTTTTTTAAATCCTCTTTATTGTCATCAAGATGGTTAGACTTGTCTTTGAGGTTTCTGGAAAGAGCAGGATGAATTGTGTACTTTGTGCTCAAAGATGGCAGGATTTTGTTGTTGTTGCTGTTACTGTTGTTTTTTTGTTATTGTTTGTTTTTCTTTTTAAACTCAGATCTTTTTATAGTTAACTTTTTAGTTATATTTTCTGCCAATTTGATCTCAATTTAGAATTAAAAAAGAAAAAAAATTGGATCAGTGCTATCAAGAAATTCCCTCTGACCATCAACAAGACTTTATAAACTCAATATGAAAGATTTAATTTCAGTTTCAGGTTGTCAGGAATAAAATCTTTACATTCAATACTGAATGTAAAAACATTAGAATCAACCTACAAATGTTTTGAGTTTTTGATTAATAGAAGATAGACTAGAAGATAAACTGAGGACGTCAGTGGCAGCGACAGGCCTGATTTTCATGGTTTTAGTGAAGACAGCAGTATATTTGTCCAGTTCCACGATGATATAAACAGCCATGTTTAGTAATAAACCAAATCTCTGGACTGCTCAGATCCATCATCTGTATAGGGAGGGTCTACAGCTGACAGCCATCACATTCCCCCGCATTTTATTTGCTGCAGCCAAATCTTTATATAAGTTCACAGTTCTCTTCATCACATATGATACGTCTTCATTTGCAACTCTCCAGTGAAACGTCAGAACTTTCTACTTGAAACGAATTGACTCTGGTGGCATTTGGCATCTTCTTTAAACCAGACATTTAAATATCAACAACCTATTTGACTTTCATGAATAAAAACTGATGAGCCCGACTGCTCCAAATCAAAAAATATGCCATCTGACAATTCCATACTGCCGACTTTTATACCTTAGAGCAGCAGGCTCAGCTAATTGGATTTGGGATTCTTTCTTGGATCCATCTGTACCGATTTTATTGCTCTGGTCCCGTTGATTTGGAGGCCTGGAGGTTTTGGAGAGTGGCCGGTAATCTAATCCACGGAGCTGCCGGTGTGAGCTGGTGGTGTCAGAGGGGGATGCATCACACATCGACAGAGCTCCTGGCTTAAGTAGGAGCGGGAAACTCTTAGAACTCGGACGCTATAATGACTTGGATAAAATTAAATTAAATATGGACAAAAGGGGCGAATGGGAGGAGGCAAAACAGGCTAACCCAGTTCAACCGCTGCTACTTATTTATTATCCTAATGCCTGAAAATCAGTTGGGGGAATGGTTCTTTCAGTTCTTGGGGCATCTGCATATAGTCCCAAGATGAAACAACAGACATACCTTCTTCTATCTTTCACAAGAACCTTCCATAATTTAAAGTTTCATCCTTTGGGGCTGTATGAAAACTATTAGAAAAACTGTTCAGAAAAGGATGAGGGTATTTTAATTTTTCTTTTGGTTAAATATGGAGGGTAGTGTGACTTTTTATGGACAGCAGGGACAGGTCTGACATATACCATACCATTTTGTTTGTTATGAATTTGGCCATTTTTAGTTAGTTAGACACTGAGATCTGAGGTTAAATGTGTTATTTTATTTGATTGATATTTTTGCCAAGTCAAGGGGAAGGTCCAGACAAACAAACAAACAAATTCATGCATTGCATTAAATACTGAAAAGTCAAGTGTAAGATTCTGCACTGATCCCCACCCTAATAATTTTCATACAGTCCCTAATTTAACAGCTACATTCTTTTAATTGCAAGAGATTTTCTTGTGTCCTCATGAGGTCATCTGTCTGTCAGAAATACAAGACTAAACAAAAATAGTGTGTGTGTGTGTGTGTGTGTGTGTGTGTGTGAGCGTATATACCTCTGCCTTGTGATCAGATTGATGTAGTGTCTCAGGGCGGTGTAGTACTTGGCCAGCTCTTCAGGTGGGGCGTCTTCTCCGGGGTTCTCAGGTTTAGGGGGGTAGGCGTCCGCCAGTGTTCCCAGACACACCAGCACACACAGCGCTACGGCAACCAGCACTGTCCATGGCTTCAGCATCACGGCCATCTGAGTCAGGGCAGCAAGATGTGGGGAGTTATGGAATCGAAGGGTCCAAAATTATAGATGAATTCTAATTCAAAAATCAGGATGACCAAAATATTACCTAATCAATTAACTAGATTTTTTATTTTAAAAGAAATCATTGTATCATTGGTCCAAATGATGAAAATGTTTGAAAGAATAAGATATTTTCTTAAAAATCAATAAGTAAAGACTTTTTCTCTTTCTTCTCTTGGTGCATGTCAAACATCTCCTGAGGGGCACAACATGAAAAACACTGTGATGTGTTTTCCTGGGAAATTGTCTGCTTCAAGTTGGCTGGCGAGTAAACAGACGTGTGTGAAGCAGCCAGTCGTGTCAATGTGTATCATGTGAAGAGGAAAAAAACCTTCAGGCTGCAGATTGACTTATTGTCAGGCAGAGTGTTGTTTAGTTCCTGGGAGAGATGAAGAAAATGGATCGACTCCTGCGGAGGACACTAATGCTGTATATGGGCTGGATGGTTGCTATGAAATGAACATCATTTATAATATTATGCTGCACGTGTAATAATAAAAATGAATAATACTTCGTAAGCTGTTGCTGCACCTCAGTTCCCTGTCTGGTCTTCTGTGAGGCAGTTATATCTTTTATTATATCACCTTTAAAGCTGTTATTATCATTATTATTAAGACCGCTGCTTCTAATAAATGAACAGCTTTTTTGGTGTTTTTCTTATCTTATTGACCGCTCAAAGCGTTTCACAATGTAAGCCACATTTACCCATTCACACACACACACACACACACACACACACACACACACATACACCGTCATACAGCGCTTACATCTACACATTGAGCATACAGAGGCAATTTGGGGCTCAGTATCTTGCCCAAGGACACTTTGGCACGCAGACTGGAGGAGCTGGGGGTCGAACCACCAACCTCCTGAGCCACAGTCGCCCCTAATAATAATCATAATATTAAAAAACCCTGATCTAGCAACAAAAACACACTCAATTGACAACTGACTTCGCTTTGTCTACAAAAAAATGTCATTAATAACACAAACAGAAATAAAATAAGTAATAAGAAAATAATAATAAGAAATAAAATAAACAGCACATTGTTTCTGAAAGCAGCCTGACCTCCGTCAATAATTGATATTATTTTCCAATAATTTGTCACAACAGTACGATTTAATTTGATATAGTGTGATGGCTGAAATAGGCAGCTTGATGATAACATGAAAAACTGAGACTGCCTTATCCTTTTGGAAATGTACAAACCAAATAATGTCAATTATTTTAGCATTTTCACTAAAATCTGCACCTGGACTGTTCACCTGCTCAGAAAATGTCTGTCTGTACGTTATCTGTTGTTTTCAACTACGCCCTTTTCATTTTGCACTCCGGTCAGAGCAGCCTGCAGTGCTGTCGAAGCGCAGCAGTGTGGGCAGGTCAGGTCAGTGTAGGACAGCGCCCACTCACCTGTGAGCTCAGCCCACAGATCGGACCAGCTCACAGTGTTACAGCCCAAAACCACGACGCCAGCAGAACAGGATTTCTCCCAGTTTTCCCACTTTGGTACTATTCACCAGTAAAACAGGTTCTTTTCAAGGTGTGAGCGGCTCTCTCCTGGATTAAGGTCTGGGCTCTGACTGGAGCTCCAACAGGTGGATTTTCTCTGTTTGAAGTCAGTCTGTAGTAGATTTACTGCAGTGTTTAGCTGCTGGAGAGCCACCCTCACATTTTCCTATAAGATATTTTGAGCCTAAGTCTTCTGGGACTTTTTTCTTTTTTCAGTACATGTTCACAGCAGCAGATGGTTCTTGTGAACAGCAAACTCTAAATGTTTAAATGTTTAAAGTCACAGCTGTAACACACCTGGAATCTGTTTGGACTCCAGGTTTGATAACCCCTGACTCCAGCTAGCTTTTGTCAAAACCATGAGCTGATGGGTTCACACACTATTTCCAGCTGCACTCTGAACGTTTGGATGATGTTCTCAAAATGGACTACAACAATGCAATCATTAGCATGTCATTAATTATTAGTTGATTTTTTTTTTTTCATTATTCTAACTTGGATAAAGATCTTGCCTCTGCATCTCCTCTAATGCGCAACATTATAGAACGGTATATTACAGTTTCTCCAGGTTCACAGACCTGATGACATGCACTTTTTAAAAACGTATTCGCCTTATTCGCTCTGAAACAAAACCCGCTTCCTGGCGTTAAAACTCTGCAGATCTTTTCACAAGTCATTTAGTCTCTTGCGGAGCGTCCTGGTTCCCTGCTCCTGCTGAGCTTTAGGTGATCTGCCTGCAGGAGTCAAAGGTAAAATTACAAGCTTATGTGCATAAGCTGATTTAAAAAAAAAAAAAAAAAAGAAAAGGTTGAACGCACATTTTCACGCCTTTCTTTGTGCCACACGGAACAGCAGCTAGAGGCTTTTATTTGGAAACTTTCCCACACAGAGGTTTGAAATTGCCTCATATCACTGGGTGTGAATGAATTTCTCTGCAAAACAGAGCAGAAGTGTTGAAATAAATCGTTGCAGTGCAGTTTTACCTCAGTTCAGGAGTCAGCAAAGCATCTCGGGTCCCAGTGGAAACACAGCAGAGGAGAGTGAAAAGTGAGCAGACTTACTCTGAGAAGACTCTGGAGGTTACAGGTGCTGTCTCTCTTCTCTGCTCCTCGGTCAGGTTTCACTCTGCAGGTCGCTGTGTCTTGTTTTCAAACCGCCACAGAGGTGATTTATATAGTTTAGCAGCAGCGGAGAAAGGAGGGGTTACACCACAGGAGTGTGTGTGTGTGTGTGTGTGTGTGTGTGTGTGAAGGAAAAGGGTGGGTGAAGAGGCCGAATGCGTCAGATGGTGATGATGATGGAGACATTACGCAGTAGCTAAGTCCTGATGGAGTTAACAGATGACATTTTGGGCCATGACAGTCAAACGCTACATCAGTGGAAAGGGGGGGGGGGCAGGATGGTAACAGTGGATTTCCTTCTGCTACACAAACACAATCCTGACAATTGTCCCATACAGCAAAGACCAGCTCCTACAGTACAGTCCACCTCTGGCAGCTTCCTGACCTATGACCTTTCTATTAAGAAAGGAGGAAGGGCAGCATAACTACTGGTAATCAATAAACATACCTCTATAAGTCCAAATCAGCTGGAGAGGATGATTATTTTCTGCTCCTCCATGTGAACTGATCCATCTGCATTTGTTCACATCTGCACTTTAGGGGCATTTTGTTGTTATTTGTTTTTAGGACCTTCTTGGCTACGTGTGTTTTAATAGAAAAATTAATTGACTCATTTCATTTTAATTGGATTATATTGATGAGTGGAGGCATGTGCCACTGTATATTAATACCTGAGCTCTAGTGTTTGATAAAACCATATGAAGGTGTCACATTATTATATATTTTCTTTGTCATCTTCAGACTGTGCAGAGGTATTAATGTATCTCAGGTAATTAGGTTCACCAAGAACTGGTCTGATTCCTGCCACTAGGCGGAGCTCCTGTCTTTATGAACCTGTGGTGACAGACAGACACACCGACAGAGAGAGAGACAGACAGACAGAGACACAGACACACAGACAGAGAGATATTTCATTGGAAAGTGGTTTTGGCCCTGTCAATAAGAAAGTGTGATGACGCTGTGTCTACGCTCTACAAAGCTTTGACGCACACACACGTGTACAAATATGTGGTTTTTCACATTACATTGTTTTTATCCAGCCTCCTCTTCCTCCTCTTCCTCTCCTTTATGACTTTTCCCGTTGCCATAATGACATCAGTGCTTTGGTGCAGGAGTGTGTGTGATTTCGTGCTTCGGCTGCAGACCCACAGTGGCTTCATGAGCCAATGTTTGTCGGCAGCTCAAAACCATGTCGTTCTTGTGCAAAAAGTTTACTTAAAAAAAAATTAAGTATGTTATGTTGCGCTGATTGACACTTGTAAGAGAGTTAGTAATATAATCCACTTGACCATCATTTGATCATTTGGTCACAGATGAAACACTCTATACCACTGGGGTCCTGGGGCTCTGGGGGCAGGGGTTTGGATGAGCTCCACCTCCTTTAGACTTCAAAGCTGAGACCTCCTCTTTCAGACAATGACCAAACAAATAATGAATGTAGGCTCATTTTCTTTGAATTCATCTGAGAAAGAACTGAGCTCAATTTGCACACATAGTACAGCAGCAGTAACGTAATTAATTCTGATGTGGCACTGTGATCTTACAAAAGCCAAGATAAATGCCTGTCTGCACAGGAAACAGAGAAGCTGTTGCACACAGACTCCAGCAAAACATTTATGAGAGCGAGAGATTTGAAACTTTATTGATCCCATGAAGGGAAATCTCAGTGTTACAGGATCAAGTTATAAACAAAAGTCAGACAATACACAGAAACATAAGATGACACAAGATGTACCTGTTTCAAAGTGACAAGTGCAATAACATGTAAACAGAGAGCATTAGGTCCAGTGTGTGTAGATATGACACATAGCAGTTAGAATAATTATAACACTAACAGTGCAGGAGGCTGAGTCTGTCTCTGTGGTCCAGCCATCAGTGTGAGTACCCGCTGAGAGCAGTGCTGACTGTGGCTGTACAATCTGATTGTTGTTGTAGAGTCTGACTGTTGCTGTAGAGTGTGACTGCTGTTGCGCAGTCTTACTGTTGTAGAGTGTGGATGTTGTTGTAGAGTCTGACTCTTGCTGTACTGTCTGATTGTTGCTGTACTGTCTGACTGCTGTTTTACACTCTTATTATTGTTATACAGTCAGTCTGTTGTACAGTCTGCCTGTTGTTGTAGAGTCTGACTGTTGTTATACAGTCGGTCTGTTGTAGAGTCTGAATGCTGTTGTACAGTCTGACTCCTGAAGGGTCAAAAGATGTGCAGACGTGCTCCTTGGAACAGTGTGGGTGGAGCAGCCTGTTGCTGACGGAGCTGCCCAGGGCACGCAGGGATTCACAGAGGGAAGGTGGTGTTCACCAAGTTGTCCTGGCCATCATCCTCCTCTCACTCACGACCTACACGGTGCCCAGGGGGCACCCTGGGTCAGGTTTCCTCCTCACTGTGTCATGGCAATGCCCATCCCATCCCAACTGGAGTGCCCCAAGGATGGGTTCTTGGACCCCTGTATTCTGCACCACCTCTTTGGGTCCAATTATCCACTCACATGGCTTCTCATGTCACTGCTAGGCTGACGACATCCTGCTATACCTGTCATTCCCACCAGACAAGCCCACGGTCTCTGCTCGGATCTCAGCTCGTCTCTCTGACATATCTGCATGGATTAAGAAACGCCACCTTCAGTTAAACCTCTCTAAGACTGAAATCCTAGTCATCCTGGCCAGTCAGTCTCTAAATCATGATATTGATATCAAAACTGCCTCTTCATCCCTTACTCCTAAGGTTGCACCTGCTATCAGGGTTGGTATATTCACAGTAGTATATAAGGGTTGTCATATTTATATTTTATCAAGATGCAGTTTTAATAACAGAGACGCATCACATTTCAGAATCAACAAGAAAATCTAATCAATTACACACAACTAATATGAAGCACATTAATACTCAAATCAAATGAAAAGGCACTTACTTCTCTGTGGCAGTGGTCTACACAGAATTATAACACATGAAGGTACATATGTAACACAACACTGTCCCAGTAGTAGAGAAGATGCAATCAGGTATCAGTATCCACTGGAAAGGATGAAATCTAATCACAAAAATGTAATTCTTCTGCTGGAAAATGACAAAGCTTCATAAAATAAAATAAAATGAATACTTTTATGTAGTATTTGTATGACATGAAACTAGTAGATTTTACAGGGTAAGAAATTAATTTGAAATATTCTGGTATTCTCTGGCAAATGTAGATGTACAAAATGCACAGGCTAAAACAATATAATTACTGTATTTATATTTTCTTCTCAGTATTCTTCTAGTATTTTGTCCTTCTCTGAGACACACACACTATTACCTGACTGAGGAATCTCTTCATCTCTTTCCTTCTCTGTCTCAGTCATATTTTCCTGTGTAAAGCTCCTTACAAACATACTGGATAACAGTTCAAAAAACAGATTTATTATCTTTCATATTTTCTGTTTTTTTCCCAAACAACCATCCATTCATCGGGTTTAATCTGTGTCCCTAATTGTCTCTTTCTCTGTATTACACACACAGTCAATAAAAGCAGTACAAACATGTCAAAGATCAGCTCTCAACCGTAATCTATTCCCTGAGTAAACACAGGAGCTGGCTGTACTACTGTGTATCTGTGTCTGGATATGTGTGTGTGTGTGTGTGTGTGTCTGTGTCTGTGTGCGCTTGACAGGGAATGTAGGTGTGTTTGGAGAAGCCAGCACACCATAGTTCCTTCCACAAATACTTTTACCTGTGATGATGCTTTGTTAAAAGGGCAATTACAGATTATAGTGTGTACATTTCTCTCTCTCTCTCTCTCTCTCTCTCTCTCTCTCTGTGTGTGTGTGTGTGTGTGTGTGTCTACCTATGTTTACTGTTACCGTTTTTACTAAGAATCATCTTAATCTATGAACTGAGACAAATACAAAAGATAAAACTGTTTCAATGAGGAGATGAAAACATACAGAGCCTCATACTGACACACATGGAATACTGAGTGGAATATTGATCCTGATGAACCTGCTAATCAAACTGAGCAGATCTTTTCCATAAGATGATATTGATTGACAAGCTAATATCAAATGTTTGCTACTGCTATATAATCACAGTTACGGTTGGGATTAATGGCTGCTAATCAACCCTAATTAAAGAGCCTATAATCAATATCTTTATATCAGCAGTGGCTCACATGACTCCTTGTATGTGAAAAAAGTTGCTTATATGAACCCACAGAGAATTTGCACCCGTCACCCGCCGTTCCTCTCAGCTACATGGAGCTATGAAGCATCTCTCAGCTCATTGTTTTGGTTTTCAGTCCCACAATTTTGCTATTTTGCTCTAGCCTAACAGCTCTCATAATGTTGTATATTCAGTGCAGCTGAACTTTACTAATTTGTAGACAAAGTTCACCACCAGCTGCTGAAAATAGTGTAGAATTTAGCATCTAATGGATACCTCCTTTAAGAGTTGGTAGAGACCAAAAACAGAGCTTTTTGAGCTTTTATTAAATTTACATTCAGATGGCCTCAAACTTGAC
This sequence comes from Trachinotus anak, assembly GCF_046630095.1. Taxonomy (NCBI): domain Eukaryota; kingdom Metazoa; phylum Chordata; class Actinopteri; order Carangiformes; family Carangidae; genus Trachinotus; species Trachinotus anak. The sequence goes on along the minus strand of NW_027273854.1, from coordinate 24,459,841 downwards.
TCCAAATGAATCCAACTGTTGCCCTGTGTCTGCTGAAAGTAATATGAATATAAATAGGCAACTTTGCTACAGTTACAGTTTACAGTTTTTGTCAATTCATATGAGAGGGTCCCTATTTTGTTTGTATATTGCATTGCAGGAATGTGCATTTGAGTGATGCACATTCCTGTCTCCAGTGTCACGCTGTACTGTTGAGTGACAGTTTGTGGCGACAACACACAAAGAAATGTAGTGATGCACCAAGAAATGTGAAGGCTGCAAGCAAGTAAACATGGATGGAAACAATGCATAATTTCAAATATTCAAAATCAGCTTTGCAAATGTTATGAGGAAGGAAATGCATCCATGGTGTTTGTTAGACATCAAGGACTCACACTGCATTTTGGGGAGAAACACTGAATGCAAACATGATTTTGTTTCCTCACAGGACAACTCCACAACTCCACACAACACTTTCAGTGCTGATAGAGTATTCTGTGATAACCAGATACATGTAGCTCAGATACTTTAAAAATGTGCTTGGTTATCATCAAGAAAATCTATTTCATTTATTTTTTTTATCAAGTAATTTTATTTTTTATTTTCATTTTTTAATTTACCTGAGAGCCCTTTCCTCTCATGCATACATAATCATAATGAAGTATTGATTATGCATTAGGCATTTTTAATGTCAGCTGGCTGCTCATTAATGGTTTTTACAGGCAGCAGAAAAAGAATGCATTGAACTTGGTGAGAAAATGGCACATGCATCTTAAAGTCTCAGCTTAGCACAGAGACTGGAACCTGGGGAATCAGTCAGACTGTGCTGGTTGCTGAATTCTCCATAAACCCAGGGGTATGATCAAAGACATGACCCGAGTCTCCTCAGTGGAAGCTACAATGTGAGTATCGGTGATGGTATTGTAAAGTTCATAGTCACTGTCTTGATAGATGTTCACATGAGTTTTGGTCACCACACTTTTATCTGATATTTTCATCCTGAAGCTTCTGGATACACATGAACTTTTCCTCAAGTTTACACATTTTCAACTCGCACAGACATCACTTTGCCTCAGTTTGTTACTGACTGCAGTGATTCTATTGAAATGAGATTTGCTGTTATGCTAATGTTGGTGTGACCATGCAGTCCTTAGTGGGTCTGGATGCAGATTAAAGGTGACAGCGCTCTCTTCATCTTTCTCTGTCTCTCACTGCCCCTGGGCTGTCTGTCGCAGCAGCACCTGCTGCAGGTCAGCCCCAAGTCCCTGACACACTCACACACACACACACACACACACACACACACACACACACACACTCACACACTCACACACACACGCACATGCTACTAGCTGTGTGAGGCTGTTCTTTATCAACATCAGCATGCTAACATACTTATAGTGACAATGCTAACACGTTGTTGTTTAGCAACACTTACAATGTTCCCCATCTTAGTGTATTGTGTAGTGTATAATTATCATAAAGCAAAGTATCAGCCTAAGTTCAGTTTAAGGGATAACCACAGGTATTTTCATGTGAATGTCTGAAACTAATTAAGCTCTTGGCAGTGTATCCAATAGTCGTTGGGACTTTTCACTCTGAACCCAAATGTCAACCTCATGGTGGTGCTTAATTTGAAGTCACCAAAATCGAAAAAAATTGATACATCATCTGGGAACCACAGATGTCTGCACCAAATTCTATGCCAATCCACCCAGTGACAGTAGCACTGGTACTAAAGCGGCCACTAGAGGGGACTGTGAGGTGCCTCTTAGGCACAAGACAAACTGTACTGTCACTAAAGGGATACTAGTGATAATATTTTACCACTTGCAATAAAAGAGTGTCCTATATATCCCACCTTATCTCAAACATGTCAAGTCAAACCAGATCTGTGGGTTAGGGGGTTAGGGATAGTCACCATTAAGTCAGGATACTGCAAGATGTATTAGTCTCTTTATTTGTGTATTTTTTATGTATTGCTACTTGTAATGTTTTTTTGTTTGGGAATAAAGATGTAAATTAGCATTTTTGCTACAATCTGGCATGTTTACATCATGTATTTTATATTAATGTCCATTAGCATGCACTGTTCCTATCAGATAAACATTAGGATTCATCATGGAGCTGGTCAGAATATCTGTGCTCAACTTCATAACAATCGAAACAAATCACTGTGCAGACATTTCAGATGTAATCGAGAGTAGCAGTGTGCACATCTCCAAATCTTGAACAGTGTATCAGGTGTATGGTCGTAGCAATAAAAATGGCACTCACAGATGTGTGAGTGATTATATTTAGTTTGCCTGTATAGATATTTTGAAGTCCTAAATAGTGACCATCATTGCCATCTGCAAAGTCACATCATCACTACTGTGGCAACAGAAGAAACAGTAACTTCCATTTCCACTGGGCCTCCTGCTTCCAGCTGTGAATGTGACTATATGTACATGTGTACTGCATCCATAAGAAAAAAAAACATAGCTGAGAAAGAGCATATTAGTGCTGTGTCTATGTACGCATCTGTGTGTTTGTGTCTGATTGTATCAACAGCAGCCTTGGAAAGGTTAGAGCCGCTGAAAGCGGGGAGGAAGAGTGGCAGGAAACATTTAACCAGCGCTGATAAAACACACAGTGCTGCTGCTGTCGCTGCATGTCACTCAACATCGCTACACACACACACACACACACACACACACAAACGCACACGCCTGCGCACATTCACACATATTAAAATATAAAATATTCCTACTCCTTTTTATATCATGTATATTTTTGTTCTGTAAAGCACATCCTAAGGAACATTAAATGTAATAAACATCCAGTATTAGCGAGCATACGTCTGTGCACCAATTCGAAAAAGCACAAAAACACACACACTCATGCAAACACATTCACACACAAATGCTTTTAAAGCCCATCTCCTGTCTGGATGTTCAGGAGCCTTTCAGTGTTTGTTTAAGTCTGTGACTCTTGTATCTGTATCTCTGCTCTGTCAGGACAACATGACAGCCAGGCTTCACTGATAACCAGCCGTATCAGCGCCAAGGACAAAACGTCGCTCTAATGGACCCTGCTGTGTGTCTCTGTGTGTCTCTGTGTGTGACTGTGTATCTCTCACTTTGTCACTTATTGTGTATTTTTGCGTGCATGTTTTTACCTAAATTGTGTATCTGTCTTATGCTCAGTTCCTCCTCTGCTCGTCTGAGCAGTCAGGTCTGGAGCTAAGCAACATATCGGAAAACCGGCTGTCACCCCTCTATGAGATAAAACTACAGATAATATAAAGGCTGAGCTTAATGAGCTCAAGTTTCACAGCCATATTATTACACTTTTGTTTTCCTTTTCAATACCATGTGGTAAATGAAATTCTGTCTCGCTGCTAACTCCATTATCTGTTCCTGATGATTAACAATGTGATGCTATCATGGTCCCTCATAGCCTCTTTTAATATCAGCATCTCAACAATTAGCCACATGTGCACTGACTGAGGTATGATACACACTAAACAAATAAAAATCCTGGAAGAAGGTTTTGATTACACATTAAACTGGTGGTTTCTATCATACTCTAATGACATTTAAATACAAATCCAGTCCTATCTGGTGTCTGGAGTCTGTACAGACTCAAAAAGATGAAAACTAACAATGTCCACCTGTCGGTAATTTCCACGCACATTACTGTCTACTCAAGACATACAGTGCATTCACAAAGTATTCAGACCCCTTCACTTTTTCACATTTTGTTCTGTTGCAGCCTCATAAAATTCCTTTTTTCCCTGATTAATCTTCACTCGATATCACATCATGAGAAAGCTAAGTATTTTTTTTCACATTTATTAAAAAGAAAAAAAAACTTGTGGATTTACACGTGAGTAATTCACAGTACTGATACTTGGTTTTCAGCCACTTCACCTGTGAAAACATTGATTTTCATGTTTTCATATGTCATGTGAACTCAGTCTTTTCTGCCTTTTGATGAGGTCAGTGCCACAAAAAGTATTACGCAGACACATTTACTGTAATGATTGAGTACACCTGAAGTTGTAAGTACACTGAAGCAGTTCACTTTTGTAAAATCGTTTCTTTTTTTTCTGATTTTAAACAAGTTCTTTATCAAAACATTTGAACAGTGTCTAATCAAGTTGGACATTTAGATCATTTAGAATCTCTAGGTATTGAAATATATTAAAATATTAATTAAACACACAGTATGTAGATTGTGCCACTAGGATTGACTATCCTACCACCATTACTGTAAGCTTCTTCCTGTTTGGATTTCTTCAGTCAGTCATTCAGGAGGCTGAATAATCTACAGAGGTCTCCTCCTCTCCAAAACAAACTGACCAGGTGATTATAGCCGGTAGAAGCACAATTAAAAAAATATATAACATAGCTGTACTTCATTTTTATGCATTTTAATGTGGAAAAGTTACATATTAGAACTTTAAAATCAAAATACTAAAAAAAAACAATTGCAATTGAAAATATCTCTCATTTTATTTATGCTAATTTATGGATTCAAAACACTGGTGTGGAGACCTGTGGACACCACCAACCAACCAACCAAGAGTCAAATTTATGTCAAAAAAAAATCTGCACAAAACCAACTCGTCATTCTCCTGAAAGCAGATACACTGATCGGAGTGAAGCCAGTCGCATGTGGGAAAGCTTCCCCCGGTGACGCTGCAGCCTCAGGCTGCTAACATCATTTAAATTCCTTCTCCTCTCATTAATCTATCACATAATGACAAAGCAAAAAAAAAAAAAAAAAAAATTATTAAGAAGGAGAAACTAAAATATAACACTGACATAAGTATTCAGACACTTATATTCAGCTCAGGTGCGTGAGATGTTTCTACACCCTGGTTGGAATCCACCTGTGGTAAATTCAGCTAATGGGACATGATGTGGAAAAACACACACCAGTTTATATAAAGTCTGTCTCTGCCATGGTCACAGAAGTCTCAGTACTAGATATAAGGCCTTGTGTTTCCCCTGGGCGCGGGGCTCTGCCCAACATAATACAGGCTGCTCCTCATATTTACGACATGTCAGAAACAGCTTTATATCCTGTGTCCTACTGCAACTATGACTCAATGCTGGACAGCCAGGTGTGTGTGTGTGTGTGTGGGGGGGGTGTTTCTGCAAAAGAAGGGTTAAGACAGAAGAGTCCCATGGGTCCTTGCAGGTGAGTTGTTGTGAGTGGGGTGGTGAGAAATACCTAGAAAAAATTAACTATATACACAGAAAGAGCGATCAAATATACAGAGTAGAGGGAAGCAAATGGGTAAAAAAAAAAATGAAAAAAATGAAAAAAAGAAAGACAGAAAGCAGAAAGAAATGAGAGAGGGGGGTAAAGAAGTGGATGAGGAGCCCCAGGGCTTCTCTGTTTGATAGCCTTTCCTCCGATCAATAAATCTCACTTGAACCATTGATCTTCCCACATTCTGCACACACCTGTTGGCCTCTTTGAGACTGGAGGCAGAAAAAATAAAAGCAGCAGCAGCAACAACGGCTTCAGGACAATGTAAGACTTTCAGCTAAATAGACCAAAGGGGAGTAAAATACAGGGAGAGAAAAGGAAAGACATGGTGAGGTTAGAGACAGGATCAAATGAGATTTAAAAATGAGTTCCCTATCTGATCCTTAGCCCTGATTTATCTTAAATTAAAAACATATATACGCATCATAAATTTATCAGGAATGATCAACTCTTTGTCCTCAACTAGACAGAAACACAGAAGCATAGACGTAGACTTTTGCACCAGCTGCCAGCCTAATGGACACTTTGGCTGTTTCACGTCACTGTTCTTGTGTTTTATTGCTTTTTTGATGGAGGTTTGTGTTTCTTGGCCCCAGTATGTCAACATGGAAATATTATTTCTTCTCCCAGATGACTAGATTTGCATTGTGACTGGAGGAACCAGGGTCAGAACTTACTGTAGTTGTTGGGCCCCGGTTCTCTCCCTCTGAGCTGTCAGGGTCAGGCCTGCAGGGCTGAATGACATTATATACTAGCCTTTCCTGCTGCATTTTGGAATCATCCTTTTTCTAAACCTGTGACTGCAAACACTGTGTTTGCGTCACAGCTCTTTGTGCTGAGATCAAGATGAACAATGATGGACCAGCAGGTTTTTGTTGAGCTTTGTTGCCGAGGCGAGGTCTACCTGAAGATTTGGTCTTGTTTGAGCAATGTAACATAGCCCACAACCCCAGTGCAGAGAGACATGCAAACAACTAAACAAGGCTACAACTATTACAAAAAAAACCCCCAAAAAACAAAAACAAAACAAAAAAAAAACAGCAGAATCAGCTCTGACAGGACCAGTTAACATAAATTAACATGTGCCAAACCTTCTCACCACTGAATCACAGATCATCACTGATCATCACAGCATGACTCAAAATGAATTACTGCACTTCAAACCTTGCACTGCTCATTACTACACAATTTGTGTTTCTGCCAGCACTGGTGTAAATGCATCAATAAGTAATAAAGCAGTGTTTCTCAAACTTTTTCACACCAAGGACTTAACCTTTAAAATAAAACTCACAGACCACCTAACTCTCCAAACATCCCCAAAACCACTGGGCCTACTGCTTCAGTAGCACTGTGGTGGGGCTTGTCACCTTCAGCAAGGTTTTATTTATCCACAACCCCTGCTTCACATACTGCATAGCAACAGAGGATGCTATTTATGTAGCATAAAACTTATCACACACACGAACACTGGCCAGATGTCACCAAATGCACTACGAGTCTGAGTTGTGGTGACTACATTACTAGTAAAACTAAACACTTAGAACTTGCCTGTTGTGTCGGTTGTGTTGGAGGTTTCATTTGATTTTCTTTTTAAATGACCTGGTCTGAAGAAACTGGTTCATAACGTTGTCCGTTGCACATGTTTGATAGTGAACAGGCTGCTGATAACTGGTGAAATTTAGCACAATGTCAGGGAAGGCTAACTGTTAGCTTCATTCACATCTCCCTTCAAATGTCTGATTATTGTTGACATAAATCATAATACATAAACTGTAAACTTGTGTAGCTACGTGAGTAAACAGTGTTGCAAAAAAGTCATTTACAGTAAAGTGAAAACAACACGGGAACTGTAAAACAGTTCCGTTGTAATATTGAAACAACACATATCCACTTCTTGCTCCTAGGCTTTGTGGTCACTAGCAGACAGTTTCAGAAACACTGAACTTAACACATGACCTCACTCTTTGAGAAAGGCTGTAATTAAGTAAAGCTCTCCTGGTAGTGTTTCTGCCTTCAATGAATACTGGGACTCCAACCCACAAAGATATATATTGGCTTCATATACAGCATTGAAAAACCTTCAAGTGCACCATTTCAAATGCAGCTGTGAGGCCAGCAGCAGCAGCAGCAGCAGCAGCAGCAGCAGCAGCAGCAGCAGACTTATTTGTACACATTTTTTCTACAGAAGTGACAGTTGTCTTGCAGCTGCTCCTGTGAGGGGTTGCCACAGTGGATCACCATCTGCATTTTGATTATCATAGGTTTCACTCATGACCCAACCTGAGCTCAGGGAAGACAGGGATCCAACCACCAACCCAGGGACCAGCAGCCAACCTGCTCTACCACCTGAGCCTTCGTCCCTCACATCAACAGTACATGGTAATACTATGTTTGTCACCTATGACATCAGTTACCAGGATCTCTTACTTGTTATACCATTTGGTGGACATCTTGAAGACATCTTGAGCCCATCCACTTGGGTGGGTGGCCCACTGAGCATCAGCTAGCTAACGCTGGCTGGGTTAGAGTGGACCGATCCCAATGTCCCCCACAAGGCCTGAGTCTTGAACCCTCACAGACCTCACTGACGTCACCTGGTCAGTGATTGAGTGCGAGAAGCTATAAAGGCTCAAAATGGTATAAAGAGGAAGGGGACAACACTTTGTGATGTATCAACGACGTCAAAGCATGTTGCGACAGGACTTCTGATTTGACATTTTTTATTCCCTCTGTTTGCTCCCTACTTGTAAAGACCATAAATAAATAAATGTTTGGACTACATCTGATGAAAGCCTATCTGGAATTCATCATCATGCCATCACAGGACAAATGGCTGCACACATTTCTGGCTGTGAATCACCAGTGAGCTCTGTGTTTATACTCACATGTTAACTTTTTTTTCTTCTAACTCTAAGGTTTGAGCTCTTCTTCTATCTTCTTTTTCCCATTTATGGTGGTTGTCACTTCCAGGCATCCCCTGGTAACCATGGTAACCATGTGTTTAACGTCACAGTGGTATAAACTGTTGATAATTCCCCCAGGAAAAAGGCTACAGAAATGAAGACTTATGGGGAGTATGCATAAAGGACACAAAACGCATCAAAACCAAGATTAATATCAGTTGTCTGTTAGATGAATTGATCAGGGATCAGAATTAGTCTCGTTTGTTTCACAGTGAGCGTCTCATGACGTCTTTCCTCCAGGTTACATGTGCTGATATAATGTTTATTTAAATCATTGATCAGATTTTGGCAGTTTGTTGTAGAGCAGCGCACACACTGATGGAAGAGTCAGAGTGATGACCTGTTTGTCTCATTGTGATACCTGGAGAGAGAACAAGAGGCCACAAAATTAAGCCTGCAGGATGAACTGCTCACCGCTGTGAATACCAGCGCCATCGGTGTCGTATGTGCATCAGTCAGGTGGGATAGTGTTGTGACATTAAACCTAACAGCCCCGAGCTACAGGTGCTGCTCAGTTAATGTGACGCATCTCTTTTACCTCTTAGTTTACATAGCATGTTCTTACTTAATACATTTTTACTCTTTTAAATGTTGAAATGAAGAAAAAAGTAACAAACTACATGTACTATAAATAAATACATTCATATTATTTCCATTTAATAGAAGTGAACACCAATGTAGTTTACTTTGCTACAGATGAAATTAAAAGCATTACTGAGTCCAAAGGGCACAATTTAGCACAGTCAGATTTGACCATTTCTAATGTGAAAATTTCCCATACAAGCACTTGTGTTTTTTTTGGTCATGTCACATTAATTAATTCACAGTGAAAACATCGATTTCACCTGCAAATCTATTTTGTGTGGTTTTCCAACATGTGTACATGTAAAATATTCTGAATGTCAGGGTTTTTACTTTTTATTTTGCGTGTTTGTTATTTAAGTGAATAATGGAAATAAATCTTTATTCTGTGTTCTACACAAAATACCCCCATGTGGACTCAGTCTTCTCTGCCTTCTGAGGAGGGCAAGGCCACAAAAAGTATTGTTATTTCCAAAACATTACAAAGCCACATTTACTGTTAGTATATGAGGACATTTGAGGTTTTAAGTACTTGTCTTATTTTCTGATTTTAAGTTCTTCATTTATTAAAACATATAGTTAAGTTGAACATTTAGGTAATTTAGAGAACCAGGTTAAAATACATAGTTGAAAACAACCAAGATGTAAAAAATTGTCTTAAAACTGGATAGAAAGTAAATTTTGAACCTCTGGCATACAACCACAACACCAACACATACGCTAGAGGATATGAAGATGGACATAGCCTCACCCACAGGTTTCAAATGTACATATTCACTGACTGTTAACCTCTCCTTGATTTGGTCCAAGTTCAATCAACTCAAATTCAGCTCAGTTTGAAAATGGTGAAGAAGAAGAAGCAGCCAGAAATACATAAGACGAATTGTGATACTACCATGTGGACAAATCAGAGTTGTTACGGTCTATGTTACTGTGACGTGTACTTACAACTCTAGGGAGGTGCATATCAGACGTAGGTGTGGCGCTGATTCAACACAGAAGTATCATAGACATAGAAATAAAGATGGACATAACCTCTGTGACATCACCCACAAGTTTCTGAAGAGCGGTTTTGAAGCTCAGAGTGGGCTGCTGCACCGTCACCATCTTGGCAGTGCCCGACTCCAACTAACTCCCAGCTAATCCCAAAATGGTTGAAGAGGTGGGGTGTGTGTTTAGCTGAGATCTCGATGCACGCCGGTTTGTGGCAAGCATACACTCACCCACCTGTCACTCAAAGTGGCCACGCCCTCAATTATGCACAACTTTAAGCCTTAATAACATTTAAACAGGTGAGTTATGTAAAAATTCACCCCTGCACAGTTGTCATGAAGTAGGAAAATAGCCATAGAGACCAGAACTGTTTTTGCACCAGGCTGTAAACATGTTCATTTCTGCTGTAAAGTTGAACAATTTAACATGGGAGTCTATGGAGATTGACTCACTTTTAGAGGCAGCACCAGAAGTTGCTGCTCAGATATACCATGGTTAAAAATTTAGGTTTGAGGATTGCTGGAAACATGTGGGAGAATGTAAGTACACAACACACACAAAAAAAACAAAACATAAATAATAATTTTTAGGCATTTTAATGTGGAAAAGTTACACATCATAACTTTAATTCAATACTCAAAATATCAAAGCACTGTTCCACTTCCAATTAATATCTTCCCCAAGACCAAAGAGTAAAATCTATATCATAAAAAACATGTGCTCAAAACCGACTCTTCACTTTCCCAAAAAGATACATACTTTGAACCAATCCAAGTGCAGCCAATCACGTTAAGCAAGCATGAGGGAAAATGCTATGACTACGATCATGTCCCCAATGTGCACTTCTTCATGTACAGGTGCCATTCATTCTGTGGCTGATGTAGGGTTTGGAAATCAGCAACAGAAATGTTCAGACTGCGACACACGAGCACAAATCAGATTAGTGAGAATGAGATTTCTGAATGTCTGTACGAGTGAACCAGCTTCCGGAGTAAACAGCTTCCTCCCCTGAGGAAGATCGTCTCCAGGAGGAAGAAAGTTTACCACCTCACTGGACTGAAGAGCCCGTTATCATTATGACCTCATAACTGTCACCATGGAAAATGGGCAGTCATTTGGCACAAAAGTGTGTGTGTGTGTGTGTGTGTGTCCTTATGACTTCTGAAATGCGAGAACTTACGCACATGCAAACGCTCATGCATAAATAACACAAATACATGCACAGTCACAATCACACACACCTACACACAAGCAAACCCCTGTAGTGCCTGTGAAGACATTTCATTCTGGGAGGACAATTGCATCAACTGTGAGGGGAGCCAGAGACAGTGAGAGGCATTCAGACACATTATTAGAAAGACAGAGGGAAAGAAAAGTTCAGTTATCAAAGTCTCAGTCCAGGACGTCAGACTCTGACTGTTCCACCCCGTGGTACTCCACAGACCACCTGGACCTTACTCACAATTTACTTCAGACTTTGTTCCTCATTCTGTGACGATAGGTGATTCACCTTAATAAGGCTCAGTAAGGTTCCTTTAAGACTCTCTGGCACTTCTCAACTCTTTTGGTTTCACTTAGTTTGTGTGTGAACCTGCTCACTGCAGCAGCAACACCCTTTCTTCACCCTCTTCTTCCTCTTTTCAAAAGCACCAGAAAGAGTCAGGTCTCAGCAGCTTCCAGCCCACACATCCAACACCAATCTTTTTGAGGTTTTTCAACTGTACCTAGTGAAAAACCCGTCGCAGCCTCACTTATAAGAACAGTTTCTGCAGCAGCTACAGCCATAGCAACAGCAGTCACTGCCCATAGCATCACAACTCCAAGCACAACCTGTCGCACTATCACAGCTTCACAGGCAACCACTGATGTTAATTAGCCCCTGCTAGTCATCACAATGTCAGCTGCAATAATAGAGAGTTATCTCCAGTGACCATCATATATGACTTTTAATGGCCATCTCATCATAACATTATGACTAGCGCTGATGCTAATCTGTAAGCATACTATGATATAGTAGTTAGTTAGTATTTCATAATGTTTTATAATGTTTTGTGAGTTGTGGCTCACACAGAATTTCTGTCTTCCTTTTCTGTTGAGTCATAGTGGCTTTATGTGCTCAAGATAGCTTCCTTCTTCTTCTCAGCTCTTCCTTTTATTGTGTGTTTATTATAACAAAAGAGAAGTTCCCGAAAAATCGAATTATGAAAAAAACCTCAAGTGGTGTCTAGACGGTTACCCTGGTTATTAGATATCTGTCTATGAGATTTCTGTAATGTAATGGAAGTCCATAGATTTTTTTTTGAAGAAAATCCTCTGAATAAATAAATAAATGAATGAAAAGCTGCTTGTCTTTCAAAACTCAGTGTTTCTGTTACTGTGGATAATTCACAGTTTTCATGAGGACTGATTCTTACTGGAGAAATGTGTTGAAGAGTTAAGAATGACTTGTTACAATAACAGGGACAATGCTGCCGTTGAATGTTTTGTATTCAGTGTTTCTCCATGTTAAGCATCATTAGATGAATCCCATTTGTCTCCATTGTAGACATCTCAAAAATAAGCAGGAGCATCCCTGATAGCAAAAAACGAAACTTCTGAACAGGGCGTATACTGGGCCAGAAGAAAACAAGCATGTGGACCAAGTATGAGCCGGATTTACTTCGCTATCTGGGATGTTTTGGTTTTTTATTTCAGTGAACTAACCCTTTAAAGTCTGGCTATAGGTTCTCTCCTCCCCTGGCATCTTTCCTTCCTTTCTGCTAATGCCTTCATTTCTTCTCTCCTCTGTCGTGACTCCCTCGGGGCAGGTCTCATAAAACATTAACTGCTGCTATTGCTTGTCACCTGCTCCGGCGCTGCAGCAAATAACTTCACCTCAGGAAACAAGACGTCACTCGAACCTTTTAAAGTCACTAATTCAGTCACCTGAGGGCAGTTAAACATAATGCTAGCATTTAGGCCTCTTCTTTTTTTCTTCCTCCTCCTCTCGCCCTCCCTCCCTCTCTGCCTCCTGCTGGGCCATCCTCTGTGTAAATTGGCTGCTGGTACCATCTTGTGGTCACAAAAGTCCATAACAACAGTAGTTTTCTATTTATTTGAGAAATCCCTGCACCAAGCAGACAATACTGCACAAATATAATTTTCTGAAAATCAAAAACTTTCAACAGTTCATACAAATTTCAAATAATTACAAAATAAATAATCTCATCATTCAGTAATTGTAAACTTTTCTCATAGACAGTCTTTTAGTGGAAGTGTGTGTCTGTGTATACTTTTTTTTTTATCATTCAACAATGTATTTTCATTCATGTGTGGAGTGTGTGTGTGTGTGTGTGTTAGTCTGTGTGTTCCTCCTCTGTCTTGTCCTTGGTGATGGGAAACTCCAGCGATGTCCTGAAGCGGATGGGCACCTGCTGCTCCTCGCTGATTGGCTGCTTGAGCACGGGGGCGTGGATCCGCAGCTGTCCGTCATCCATCAGGGAGCAGGATAGGCCGGACAGATCCAGGTGAGGGGGCAGGGCGATCTTCTGGACGAACCCCATCTGAGACGAGGCTGAGGAGCAGAAGGAGGCGCAGGAGGAGGAGGAGGAGCAGGACTGGCTCTCTTCTGCCCCGGCCTGCTTCATGGCCACCACCGCCAGGCTCCGGCCCTCCAGTTTGACAGTGATGTCACTGGGGGCGTAACCACGAGCGTCTAGGGTCACCAGGAGGTCACGGTGGTTGTCTGTGGGCTGCTGGGCCTCCTTCTGCAGCTCCTTGCTGGGGGTCTCTCTCTGCAGCTCTTTACCATCACACAGCCTGAAAGAAAAGCAGGATCTGGATCAGAATCAGCATCATCAAGTTTACCAACTCATCCTCTGATTATAGGCTTGAACACGGAATCATGAGTTACTGTACATACCCGGGCAAAGTGGAGGAGAGGGGGGGCAGCTGGCCGAGTCTGAGCAGGGGGTGCCCATCGTGGAGCTCCCTCAGGAGGCTGTCGGCCAGTTTGGCTCTCTGGTTGAAGAAGCTTTGCTGCAGCGAGGAAAGGGCCCCATAATTCAGCGGCCACAGCAGCCGCTCCTGGCTGAAGAAAGGGTCATCGCCAAACAGGCTGGTCAAGGCAGTGTGCTGGGACATCATGTCAGCTCTTGACAAAAACTTTGCTTTGTTTATAAGACAACCCGCAAGCGCTGTAGTCTCTCAGTTTCTTGTTTGCAGATTCCGTCTTTCGGACTTAATATCTTTAGGCTCCAGTGAAGAGTGGTTTCCTGAGCTTCCCCCTCTTGTTAGTCTTCTGTGGGACATTACACCCGACTCTCCCCTTTAAATACCCCAGCAGCTCCGCTCCAGCCCTCCCACTGTGATATTTATACCCTATGAGCTCACTGCTGTTTGCTAGCGTGTGCCAGCGAGGTCAGGAATGCCCTGCAACTCATCAGGAGGCTAAAGACAGCTCACGGTCACATCCTGTTTTGTGTTTGAGCGTTCACACCGCAGCCAGAAATGACCTATTTCTTATTTTTAATTCCTCGTGCGTGATGCAGATGCAGATAGAAAGTGTGTGAACAGCTTAATGGTGAGTGTGTTAGCTGTTTTTAATGCTGCAGTGTAAGAGTATCTGTGATGACAGCGAAAACTGCTGATGTTTGCTCAATAAATTAATTTCTATTCAGTAAACACCACCTCCAGCAAGTGCAAAAATGGACATCCATATGAACACCAGTTATGAATGACAACAAGAGGCTGATAGCAGTATTATTGTGATGGTCAGTGAGGTCAAAACAATCATTCTTACCATAATAACAAATCTTAGATGTCGACAATTTGATATTCAAATTCATTCATTACATACATTCCATCATATTTTTAAAAACATATTTTTGGACATGAAAATTTTGATTTTGCCATACAGAGAAGTGTGGAAGCTCATTTCAAAGTGAGATAAGAGATGAAAAATGATGCATGATGAAAATAAAAATTCCCCTCGGGGGACAAATTATGAGTCAGATAGCTTAGCTTTGCAAAATGACTGGAAATAGTTGGGAACAGCTGCTCTGGCCATGTTCACAGTTAATAAAATGTGCATTAGATCTCATTTTTTAAATCTGTATAAAACCAAAGTGTAAAAACAACATGTGGTTTCATGTCATTTATATTAAATCATATTACGAAACTCTCTGTTGGTTGTCTGCCAACCTCACAGTGATGACAAGACTTTAGGAAGTCACAATGTGTGTGTCAAGCTGCCCTTTACTCGGCTTCCAGTTATGATAATGCACATATTATTATACACATGCAGACACATTTGTGCATCAGAACATTACTTCAACAGTCCCTTCTTCCAAACCGTTCAGACGCAGCCGTAGCAAATAAACGAGCCGTAACGCTGTGATTGATCATCTGAAATTTCTAACTAATCACCCTGGTAAACACGTGTGATGATGAGGAGTAAAAGTGGCAACTTCTGGGGCTGAAAAATGAAGCCAACACTGAAATGCACCAGGTGGGTGGGTGTATACTTGCCACAAACCGACATGCACAGAAGTCTCAGTTCCACACACGCCCCACCTCTTTGCCTGTTTTGGGATTAGCTGGGAGTTAGTCGTAGTCAGGCACTGCCAAGATGGCGATGGTGAAGCAGCCCACTCTGAGCTTCAAAACCGCTCCTCAGACACCTGTGGGTGACATCACAGAGGTTATGTCCATCTTTATTTCTATGTCTATGATACTTCTGTGTTGAATCAGCGCAACATCTATGTCTGATATGCACCTCCCTAGAGTTGTAAGTACACGTCACAGTAACATAGACCGTAACAACTGTGATTTGTCCACTTGGTAGCATCACATTTTGTCTTATATATTTCTGGCTGCTTCTCCTTCTTCACCATTTTCAAACTGAGCCAAGCTTGAATAGATTGAACTGGGACCAAATCAAGGAGAGGTTAGCAGAAGTCAGTGAATATGTACATTTGTTCGACACTTCTTCGCCACATTACAGACTGCCAGATGGCATTCATGGAGAGACAATTTCCACAAACGTCGTGGTCAGGATGCTGCAGACTGTACAAAGAGATGGAAGAACTTGAGAGACAAGTCTCCTTACCTTGAAAAAGGACACACTACGCTGGCAGAAAAAAAGTGCCTGTGTTTAATTTTTTCTTTCTGACACCACATATAACACATCGGGACTCAGAGTCAAATTATAGTCAAATTTTGGTTTCCTTCAGCAAGGAATGTCTACAGACACATGTATTCAATTTACATATTTACACTTAAGCATGTAACATAACATCAAATCATTTTAATTCTGTTGTGCTTTTTAGTTTTCATATTAATCTCTTTAATTGTGCTTAAAATAAGTGGGAAACATGTAGGTATTTTTAGTAAATGATATGGCTCACAGACATGACTTTTCATTGAATGTATGCACATTTCCTTGAACTGATGTCCAACAATCAGACTTCAGCAGCTGTTCAGCACTGAACATGTAGATCTGCAGTGTAAACAGAGCCTGTCTCATCTCAGGTTACAAGGCTTCATCACGGCTTCTTCGAGGGATGAGCTCAGAGTACAAACACTCTGTCTGGCTGCATGTGTGTGTGTGTGTGTGTGTGTGTGAAGCCAGTGTGCTAACATTACAAGGAGCCTGTGTCATTATCTATTTGTGGCTGTCAAGGCATCAAATTGTAAACCTGCTCTCACCTCATTGGCTCAAACTGTGAACTGGCACGCATGTGATTGGCTCACAACAGCTGCTTCAGTGAGGTATTTCCCAGTTCTGCTCGTAACAGTGTGCTGAGACTTTGTCAGTGGTCATGGTGTTAATGAATTACTGGTTCAGGTTTTGTTGACAGTGTCAGAGAGGTATTTAGGCAACTCTCTGGTGATGCCTTTTTTTTTTTTTTTTTAATAGTAGGTGCAACAGATTTGGACTGAAACTGCAGCTGGGTGGGTCAGACCATTATTAGACTGCCAGTCAACTTTGACTCATCAGAAGGGTTACTGCAAAAATAAAGAAGTGTGTAAGTGAACAACAAGGACAGAAATAGAAAGGAAGATTCAATATGGCTGCCTTTTCCTCAGATTTAAATTAAACTTAAAACATCTCATTTTGGTCATTATTTATGATTGTATATGGTTTAAGACACCATGGCCTTATCGGTTATCTACGTATGTGTGTGAATGTACAGAAAAATGTGTTGGTGTATTTTGTAATGTGTGTTATTATATTTTAGTTGTGCTTTATTCTCATTGAAAATTAAAGATGAAAATCATTTCATCAAATAATTATGTTGGCAAGAATGGCAGGACATCTCAGAAAGACCACTATCATGTCTGTACAGTTACTATGTAGCTGGAGAAAGTAGCATCCTAGCTTAGCTTAGCACAAAATACTCAAAACAGGAGAGCCTGGTTGAGTCCAATGGTTAAATATTCTTTGTGCAAAGCTAACCACGCTAACTGGGCTGAGCCTGCTTTCTGATTGGCTGACTGAGAGAAAACAACACAACTCTACCCTGTATTCTGTGAATCTACTTTCTGCACTAAAATGAAGAACTTGGCACAGCATGACCACCATTCACAGATGGCCCTCGATGAGGTGATGCGATCAAGGGCGCAGGAAGCCGCCTTGAGGAGGAAGGAGATTGCTGCTACTGCAGTCTTTGATCACATCCTCTTTAGTACGCTGAGCAAGCTTGTAAAGGCCTTGAGAAGCCTCCAACCCTGGACTAGACCCCTTGCACCTGTAGATAGTTTGCTTTGTATTTGTGCTACATTTAACCACAACCACAGACCACATGTAACCTCAGCCCAGGACCTCCACATCCAGATGAGATTATTCACCGAAGCCTGCTCGTCATTCTCACTTGACCTAAGTGCGGTTTATTGCAACCACAGACGAATCCTGGTTTTCACTCTACTATGTAGACTGTGTGATTGTGTGGGCGAGTGGCTTGCTAATGTCCACATTGTGATCTATGGTGGTGGTGGGGTTATTGTATGGGCAGGCATAGGCTACAGACAATGAGCTGCATTTTAGCAGCATAAATCAAAAGGCTCTAGACAAATACAAATAGCACAGAGCTTTCAAAAAAATTTAAAAAACAATTTTATGTTGAATTGTAATTTGAAGAACTCACACCTAAAGGTGAGGGTGAGTCTGTGTGTCAGCACAATGATGCTTTGAGCTACATGCCATTACAGCCTATTGCTATGTTTAACATTGTTTTTCGTTTGGCATGTTAGCATGCTAATGCTTGCTTATTAGCACTAAACACAAAACACAGCTGAGGCTCCTGGGAATGTCATTAGTGTATTTGATCCTAAACCAAAGTATCACAATCAAATCAAAATTTTGACCTGATGGTGACATATGAAATGCAGTCAGTGGATCATCAATGCAAGAATGTAGTCACATATAGCACTACAGTTTAGCATATCAAAAACCAACTGAATAACTTTTTTGACTAGTCTAAGAATAAATATCAAAAATATGATCTACAACAGTAGATCTACCGCATAAACTACCAGTACAACAGGTAGTTTATGCGGGTAATGTAGATGTAGATTTGCTTGTTGAGTCCACAGCATCTGAAAATATACCATAACCATGCACCAGGATCTGGGAAGTGTAGATAGCATAACCAAACCTACCTAGCAAAATTTTCCCTGCTGTAACTCTCAATGTTTGCTATTCACAACGTGTGAATGTTTACAGGAATGATTTATGTATTTCCTACACATCAGTTAGTACAGTCAGGGAATATCATTGTTTAGAAGATAGAAAAATCAAGACGTGTAGAGATATGTGGCCCAATTTTGTTTTCAGAACAGTTGATTTTTAACAAATTTACTCATCACATTCAAATGTTTTTTTATTTTTATTTTTTTTGTATTTATCAGTTTATTTGTCAGAGACAATGCAAGAAACATTGGAACGCGTTACAGTAAAATTATACAGTGTGTATAGCATATAGGATTTCTATCCAAGGCTAATTTGCGACCCATATCCCTGGTTAGGCTTTTTTACAAAAAATGTTATATATTTACTTATTTTATATATTTACTTATATTTACTTTATTTATAAGAGCGCAACAGTTAGATTGAGCACATAATAAATAGTGTCATTTCCATGCATGCATCATGATTATATAAAAATTACAATATTTACATCACATTACAATTAGTTTACAGTTGTTGCATATGTGTAGGGGTGCACATGGTATGTGTATGGCCCCTAATTTGTAGCAGTATATTATGTGTGTATATATAATTTCTTTTGGTGTTTATGTCCATGGGCATTCATGTTCATCATGTCACGTAAATGTTTTGCAGACTTGCAATGAAAAAAATAAAAAATAAAATGAAAAAAATTAAATAAAATTCCCTGGGCCATTTGATTTTAAAGGGAAAAAAAGCCCTTTTAAATAACTGGTTTTATGTATAGAGAACAATTAAATCAACGCCACATGTAACGATAGAGGAATGTAGATTTAATTTACAATGTAATTCCTAAATTGCTCTTATTATTGTTATAACTATTTACTATTACTATGTATATATTTTTAAAAACATGTAAATGTTATGACCATAGATCTCTGTGACGTCACCCATAGGTTTCTGAAGAGTGACGGGCTGCTCCACCAATGACACCTTGGCAGTTTAAAAAATGGAAATGACACTTTTATTTCACATTTGTTTGACACTTATTCCACTTCATTTTAAATGTTCATGGACAGTGGAAAAATAGAAAACGGGCCTGTTTTGTTGTGTTTTTTCATATTAGCCTTTTGACAGGAAAACAGATTATATTTTAGTATATAATACTTTAAAAATGGGCATGGCCTATACAGATTCATCATAATTTAAGGAATCCAGGAAAATATGGTACTACATCCCATATTTCAAGATTTATAAGACAAAACTTAAAGAATTTTAGAAAGGATCTGCAAACAAAACTTTATAATATACATCACATCATGTAATGTAATTCATATATACACTGGAATGGTAATATAAAATAAGAATTGTCCTAATTCTGCAAAGATCAGTTCTCTATCTATTGGAATCAATGTTTCACTATTGACTAGTAGACGCCTAAAGGTTTTGATAAATATCCTCATTTTCTCCATGAATGTCCACAGTTTATTCATCACATGTTATGTTTACATAGTCATTTTCATCATCACTGGTTTCTTCTTCTTCATCATCTTCGCTGGTGTCCTCTTCACTGCAACAGTCCTCCTTGGACTTTATGTAATTTGCATCAGGGCCTGCTTCCTCATAATCATGATCTTCATCACTTGGGGGCTCCTCATAATCATTACTGTCCTCTTCCTCCATTCTCCCCGCTTCCTGTTTTTGCATGATGATTTTCCTGGTTTCTTCTTCTTCTTCATCATCTTCGCTGGTGTCCTCACTGCAACAGTCCTCCTTGGACTTTATGTAATTTGCATCAGGGCCTGCTTCCTCATAATCATGATCTTCATCACTTGGGGGCTCCTCATAATCATTACTGTCCTCTTCCTCCATTCTCCCTGCTTCCTGTTTTTGCATGATGATTTTCCTGGTTTCTTCTTCTTCTTCTTCTTCATCTTCGCTGGTGTCCTCACTGCAACAGTCCTCCTTGGACTTTATGTAATTTGCATCAGGGCCTGCTTCCTCATAATCATGATCTTCATCACTTGGGGGCTCCTCATAATCATTACTGTCCTCTTCCTCCATTCTCCCTGCTTCCTGTTTTTGCATGATGATTTTCCTGGTTTCTTCTTCTTCATCATCTTCGCTGGTGTCCTCACTGCAACAGTCCTCCTTGGACTTTATGTAATTTGCATCAGGGCCTGCTTCCTCATAATCATGATCTTCATCACTTGGGGGCTCCTCATAATCATTACTTTCCTCTTCCTCCATTCTCCCTGCTTCCTGTTTGAGTTTCTTCTCTGCATCCATTTCATCAACATTCACATAGTCATCGTCCTCATCAGCTTCATACTCGTTCTCAGCCACTGAAATGTGAGCATCAAAACAAAATGTGAATACATATGAAAGCACAAACAAAATGTGTGTTTAACTGTGTGTGTCCTGGTGAGCACAGACCGTGACTGAAGATGAGGACAGCAGGATGTTTGTGTTTTTGTTGTCTTCTCCTGCGGAGCAGACAAACCACCAACAAGACCAGCAGGAGCAGCAGCAGGATCCCAGCAGTAACTGAGGAGGCCAGCAGTAACAAAGGCACTAAGAGGGAAAACATTAAACACTTTATCCTTCAAAACAGCTCTAACTGTCTCAATATGCAATGTGCTGCTACCATAAAGTGCAGGTTTCACCAAAGACTCAGACTTCCTCTTTCCAAATAATCTATAAATAATCAAAGTCTGGCTGAAACCACTCAAAGTTTCAAGAGCGGTCACTTCGGGCACTGAAACTGCTTCCAGTGACCGAAACTCTGAAGTCAGCAAGAACTGATGTCCAGTCATCAGTTCTCTCCTGCTGGACCCGTTGGCGGCCTTCCACAAACTGTACCAAAAAAATCCTCCTGTCTACCCTGTCCAAACCAGGCACGGTGCCCGGATTTTAGTTTTGGGTGGGCCAAAGTAATTTTGGGTGGGCCTTGTTATTACAGTAGTTATAACTCTTTTTCATTTTCTGACGTTTCCAACTTTAGTTTATTAGTCTCTCAAAAACAGAAATGACTGATATCCTGCAGTGGAGGGCGACTTGGTTGATTATGACACTTTTAAATCTTTTTAAATCTTTTTTATATTTTCAGATAGATTATTATTTACCTGTGACAGTTACTTTGTATTTATTACAAACGGCACATGTGGGTATATTTCTCAAATAGTGGTAAATGAAACATAGCAGGCCTGTCCTTTAGATGTTTATGTATTTATTTATTGCTGTGGATTGTGTAGACCAATACATCCATTCATTTAGAACAGTGACATTTTCATTCTATTTAAGGAAACACTGTCTTGTTTAGATGATCTGGCTGGATTATTATTTGCTCACTGCAGGGAAACTGTACTTTTTTAGAGAGGGAAATGTTTTTACGTGTTTATTGTGTATTTAAATGTTCATGTCAGTAAAATTAAAAATAAAAGTTAGGTCAGTGTTTCCCAGGTCATTCAGGATGGGCCAGTTGTACAAGTGGGTGGGCCCAGGCCCATTAGGCCCACCCATAACACCGCGCCTGGTCTGAACTAGGCATTTTAGGCACCCCACTACCCTGGTTTGAGTCCTCCCTTACAGAGTGATCATTTATAATGGCACAGTAAGAGTAAGTGTCACTTTCTTTCCACTGGAGTACCACAGGGATCGGTGCTTGGCCCCCTCTCTTCTCAACATACACCACACACACCTCCCTTCATCTGACTATCTGTGCACATGTTCTTTCATACCACTGCAACTCTGATTCATATCCAGGTCTAGCTGTTCTTCCTGCCAGACAACCTCACCCTCTCAGCACGTTGGTGTCTCAACACAGAAATACAATATAATACATACAATTTTTAACATAATGTAATGTTTAGGAGCAGGGGGCAGGCAGCCAACCATTTACAGATATTTTGCATAGAGCTGTATTTGTTATTTGCTCTGGTTTCCTTCTTCTATACCAAATGACATCATCTGCCTACATTTAAATTCTTTGACAGTGAGCAGGAAGGTCTTCTACACAGGCTCTTGATGGACCATGTGAGAATATGCACTGATGGAATGTACATATGAAAGTTTGCAAATGAAGTACTTGTACTTTACTTATGTATTTTTTATCTCCATACATTTTTTTCACAGCTTAACTGATTACTTTACAATTTTTTTTGGAAGCAAAACAAAAAATACTTATAAGAGATGATGCATTCTTGTAGATTATTTGCTCTTATTTAATTAATTGAAAATTTTTTTTTACAGACTTATCCATAATCAAAGTAATCATGAGTTGCAGCCCTATAAACAATAGCTAAGATTCAGCTGCACCTCAGCCATCTACAGTAGTAAAATGTTGCTTACATATCCATACACAAGTAATAATGATCTAATAACGTAACAGTCACAGGGGCCATTTTTAACTTTTGACACATTAGGTACATTTGTTGCACTGTGTATCGACTTCCTGTGGCTCTTCATTGAAACTGCTGACACTTGAACAAACTGAAGTCTATTTTTATTCAGTAAGAAACCACAATGAAAAACAGATGACATTAAGAATTAAGCATCTGTTATGTTTTTCTTTTATGCCTGCCCACTCTCTCTCTCTCTCTCTCTCTCTCACTCATGCGCCCCGTTTCTCTTCCTCTCTCTCTATCTTCATGACACTCTCTACGTTGTACTTTGTAAGTAAGAGAACAGAGAACTAAAAATGCCTCCTGAAAAACATGATGTAATTTATGTGCAATACACCCGTTTAAAGTGCCACAATCAAATCTGTTCAGTAGACTGGGTGTCATTCAGCTAATTCATAAAATGTAAAAATGATAAACTTAAATTCTACTTACATTTAACAACGACAGTAATCTGTGCCGTCTCAGCAGAACTGAATTTCCTTGAGGACAGAGTGACTTCATACACACAGCTGTAGTTGCCCCGGTGTTCATACTCAGCTACAGGGAACTCAAAGGAGGCTGAGTGGTTAACTGCAGGTTTGGAGGCAGTGATGTTGGAGCCGGAGAAGGTGAGAAAGAAACGGCCTCCAGAATAGCTGGAGTTAATGGAGCAGGTGAAGACAAAGCTGTAAGCTTTGGTGATCTCTGCCCCTTCAGGACTCCAGACCAGCCCTCCGTTAGGAGATGTCAGGGAGATGCTGGGCCGCTGCAGTCTTACTACATGAAAGAAAAGACACTTAAAATGGCACTTAAAATGAAATCCAGATTAATGCTGAACACGATTACAAACACACACACAAAACCTTTAAGTTTTGAGGTGCAAAAGACTCATTTTAAAGTAGCAGTAGCTTTTTTTTGGCAAGTTGGGGGCAGTGGAAACAAGGTGAGATTACATTAACATACCATTACCTTTACCTCTACCAAACAACTGCATATTTACACATCCAGCAGACACAACAATGATGAATGTAAGTCCAACATTAACTCTCCTTTAGCTTTGTTTTTGGTCTCCCGCCAACTACTGAGAAAACTATCTGGCTCCACAGCTGCTAAATGCTCCATTATGTGGAACCTGGAACTCACTACAAAGCACTTTCAAAATTAATTTGCTGGTAGCTCTTGCTCATTTTAGATTCTTAATCTCTAACCTTCTCATTTCAGTTTGTGCCTGTTTTAACCGACCCTTGTCATTGCACTATTTATTAACTGTATGCTATCTATATGTCTGTTTTAACTGATGTTCTTTTTTGGTATTTTTTCATCTACTCGACATCATTGTAAATGACGACTTTACTCTCAATGATATTTCGATAAAGAGTTTAGATAAAGACATAATAATGTTCACCAGCTGGTCTCTAACTGAGCAGGAAGTGCACAGTGAGTTTTCAAGCTGAAAAAGAAGCAGAAGCTATGAGCTATGAGAGCAGTGAACCAGAACAGTAAAGCTGAGGGCCGGACAGCTAAACAAGACGAAACTAACCACAAAGCAAACGGAAGCTGCAGGTTCGGGTGCTAATTCCCTGTAGGTTCATCACTACGAGCGACTCCTTTCACATTGTCACATCGTTCTCACACTCTCATTTAATACATTGTTATTATACATTTGTTTTAATGACAAATTGCAGCAGTTTTTTCAAAGATCAGCAGCTACACTACAACATTTGAAGGATGTTTACAGTTAATTTCATTTCATTTTAAACTGTCACTTTCTTACACAATCACTCACACACTCTCACAAGAACTGCTCTTTGACAGCATACTGAGTTTTCATTTTGTCTACAAATAGAATTTCTTTTTTGACAGTTTATGTAATGAAAATTTATTGCATAAACTGAGAGTTTTATGCTGTTTTTGTGAATCCATTTTTAGATCTTAAGTATTTATTGAGGGATTAATCATTCATTTATAATTCTTTTTACGATTCCTATTTTTGACACCTATTAAAATATGAGGAAATGCTTTATCACTTGTTACATCCCTGGTCCTCCATAGAAATTTAAGTTAAATGTCTATAAGGATAAAATGAAATGTTGACATTTTATATCCAAAAGGTCAAAGTTAAACTTCACTGTGATATCATAATGTTCTGCAAAAACACTTCTAGCTTTTATTCAATGCTGCAACTCAGGAAGAGGAGATTGTGATCATATTTCTTGCAGCTTGGCTGGTTGGCAGAGGCAGACAACCACAAGGCGGTAATTTTAGTCTTACCAGTGACAGAGAGTCTGACAGAGTCACTTAGAGGCGAGGTGAACGCTCGACTTGAAACATACTGATACTGACACCAGTACGATCCCTCATTGACAAACTCCACTTTAGGGATGCTGAAGGTAGCAGAGCTGGTACTTGATGTCTGTGTCTTTCTCAATGAACCTGGTGTCTTCTTCAGGATGAAGTTTCCTCCCAAAACCTGAGTTGAGATCGAACAAGTGATGCCAACGTCCTGACCCCAGGCCACCTCCCCAACAGGGTTCATGGAGATGCTGGGTTTGGAAAAGCTCACTGAAAAAGCAGCACAATATTACAGCATTAAATGTTTCCTTTAACCTATACTGATTCTGACTCCTTATTAGTTTGCTATCCTTTAAAAATTTACACAAGTGAATCAAACAGGAAAATTTAATCATTTTTTCTTACCTGTAACAGTGAGTCTGACTGCGTCAGAGAGGCTGGAGTTGAAAGTTTGATGTGAAATGCTTCTCTCATGCTGACACTGATACGATCCCTCATCGTCAAAGTTCACTTTGGGGATACTGAATACAGCCGAGTTGGTGCTTGATTTTTGAGTCTTTCTGAATAAGCTTGACGTCTTCGTCAGAATAAATGTTCCACCTACAAACTCAGCTGAACTTGAACAAGTGATGCTGACTCTCTGACCCCAGGTAACCTCAGCAGCAGGAGTAAAGGAGATGCTGGGCTTTGGGAAGCTCCCTGAAAAAATAACACAATAATCAAGTTAGAAGTGGAGGAGGAGTTAGGAGACACAGCAAGAGACTTGTATTTACCTTTGTTTTCCAGAGCTCAGTGAGTAGTTGTGAAATAACCACCTGAGCTCATGGGCAGGATTTGGGATGTGCTAACTATCGAATAATCACAAGATTTGTGTATTCAACCCTGTCTTTGAATAAATGTATTGAATAGTGAGATTAACCATTTTTAAGTAATTTAAGAATAAATATGCATACACTGTAGACAGCACTTCCTCCTCTTTGAGCTTTATTAGCTGTGTCCCAGTTCAGGGGCTGCATCCCTCAGAAGCTGAATTTGAAGACTGATTGCATCACAGTGGCATGATGAGGCTTTCCCATGTCAAAAGCTCCTTCAGATGCAGACTTCTTTTCCTGGGCAACCAAGGGTCCAACGGGTGGATCCTTCATGGCCAAACCTATCCCTATTTATTGTGCGCTAGTAACGAAAATAATATGGCAGCAAACAACTCCGACAGAGCCAGAGGATTACACTTTAAAATGTAGGTATTGGCTTTCAGCTAAGTTCAGCAGCTAACAGTACAAATGTTAAAAAAACAAGGCCCTTAAAACCTCTAGTTTTCATGAAAAAAGTAACATGTTGTCAAGGTTGCAAGGCAACATGAGCTGCACTTAGCAATGGTAATGGCGAGCGCAGCTGGTGACACACAGCCAAAATCCTCTGTAGACCAGACCGTCTCATTTCAGTGCAGCCACAGGTACAAAGGGCCCCACCTTCGTAGGATGCAGCCCCTGAATTGGGACACAGCCATTGTGTTTTCCTGCTTCTTAGTTGTAGTGGTCATTTGTTCATTTACAATTTGCTCATTGATGGCAACACTAATTGGACCTTTCTTAGGTTTCTCTGGTTGATATTTCTGAGGATCAATATTTTATATTTCAAATTCTTGTCAAACAAGATTATCAAAATGAAACCAGTTCTTAAAACAAAAAACAAAAAAATCCACATCCTATACTGGTTGGTCCAATTTGGGGAACTGGTTGAATTTACTCATCATCAGCTAAACATTGTGAAGACATGGTGAATATTTTGTCAGTGTAGCTCTTCTGTTAAAAATATTAAAGACTTTTTAAATGTGTGCTGCCTCCCAGTATACAAGACACAGGATTGTGTCCCTCAGACTGTCAGTCTGTTTGTCATTGTGATTACTGTGGAGTCATAGCATTATTTATTCTTCATCATAGTTTCACATTTACTTTCTTTTTTCTTTTTTTACAGATTTATTCTGGAGACAGTAAAATTACCATGACTCCATAGATTAACACAAAATATCACAATATCACAATATTACAACATGCAGTGTATCAGATACAGTAAATGGTTCAAAATGTTTTCTCACCTGAACACACGACACCAGCGTCCTCATTGTGTCCACAGTCATGTTCACCAAATCCTCTGTGCCAACACTCAGTTAGAGACCTTTCACTTCCTGAACAGGCCACATCATTGAGCCAGATTTTCCCAGTTCCTTCACCAAAAAGGGCTGATGCAGGAGCACCCAGTGCTGTACCACAGCCCAACTCTCTGCACACCACCATAGTATGATTTCGGTCCCAGCCATCATCACAAACTGTTCTCCAGACGTTGTTGTGATAGACTTCAACTCTTCCAGAGCACCGAGTAGATCCAGATCCAGCTAATCTGACACCTAGGCACAGAACATAGGATGGAAATTGAGTCTGTGGTTTGTTTTTTTTTTTATGTTTTTCATGAGTTCATGACAGCAACTATATTTTTTAAAGACAGGCAAAACTATTATTCATGTATATGCTTGCATCAACAAATAACTGCAGCAATTTAAGAACCTAATACAAAATGCCAAAAGCCTTTATGGGTATAGACCTGCTCAGACCTCATCTCAATCCGAGGTAACAACAGACCGGGACCGGCTATTGCATTGAAAACAGAGTTCTTTGTCAGACCAGGCTGAATGAAAATGAGTTATTGAGAAAACACACTTCACTTTCGACACTTCATGCGGTCAGTATCAGCTGATCACGTGTTGACGTATCTTTCACATTTGTAATTATTTTGTTAAATCTAAAAAACCTGCTGCAGAGTACGGTTACATACACATAATTTATTTGAAATAGGTTACTGCATTTGAGCACAAAAAAAAAAAAATCTAAATTTGAGGATCCTCATTGCGTGAACAGTCATGTTGCCCAAATCCACTGTGCTGACACTCATAGACCTTTATTTATTTTCTTATTCTTTTACAGATTTATTTTTATGGCACTCTTATGACTCCAGAGTTACAACATACCATAAAAAAATTTCTCTCACCTGAACACACGACACCAGCGTCCTCATTGTGTCCACAGTCATGTTCACCAAATCCTCTGTGCCGACACTCAGTGAGCGACCTTTCACTTCCTGAACAGGCCACATCATCGAGCCAGATTTGCCCAGTTCCTGCACCAAAAAGGGCTGATTGAGGAGCACTTAGAGCCGTCCCACAGCCCAACTCTCTGCACACCACCATAGCATCATTTAGGTCCCAGCCATCATCACAAACTGTTCCCCAGACGTTGTTGTGATAGACTTCAACTCTTCCAGAGCACTCAGTAGATCCAGATCCAGCTAATCTGACACCTAGGCACAGAACGTAGGATGGAAATTGAGTCTGTGGTTTTTTTGTTTTTTTTTATGTTTTTCATGAGTTCATGACAGCAACTATATTTTTTAAAGACAGGCAAAACTATTATTCATGTATATGCTTGCATCAACAAATAACTGCAGCAATTTAAGAACCTAATACAAAATGCCAAAAGCCTTTATGGGTATAGACCTGCTCAGACCTCATCTCAATCCGAGGTAACAACAGACCGGGACTGGCTATTGCATTGAAAACAGAGTTCTTTGTCAGACCAGACTGAATGAAAATGAGTTATTGAGAAAACACACTTCACTTTCGACACTTCATGCGGTCAGTATCAGCTGATCACGTGTTGACGTGTCTTTCACATTTGTAATTATTTTGTTAAATCTAAAAAACCTGCTGCAGAGTACGGTTACATACACATAATTTATTTGAAATAGGTTACTGCATTTGAGCACAAAAAAAAAAATCTAAATTTGAGGATCCTCATTGCGTGAACAGTCATGTTGCCCAAATCCACTGTGCTGACACTCATAGACCTTTATTTATTTTCTTATTCTTTTACAGATTTATTTTCATGGCACTCTTATGACTCCAGAGTTACAACATACCATAAAAAAATTTCTCTCACCTGAACACACGACACCAGCGTCCTCACTGTGTCCACAGTTGTTCACCCCAAATCCTCTGTGCCGACACTCAGTGAGAGACCTTTCACTTCCTGAACAGGCCACATCATCGAGCCAGATTTGCCCAGTTCCTGCACCAAAATGGGCTGATGCAGGAGCATCCAGTGCTGTACCATAGCCCAACTCTCTGCACACCACCATAGCATCATTTAAGTCCCAGTCATCATCACAAACTGTTCCCCAGACGTTGTTGTGATAGACTTCAACTCTTCCAGACCACCGAGTAGATCCAGATCCAGCTAATCTGATCTGAGCACCTATCAGACACAAGACGTAACAAACAATATTTAAAAATTTTTGCTCAAGGGTAAAAAGATTTTATGTCTGACACAGGAGAATGGACTGACCTCCAGCAGGTGAAGATGAGACCAACAGAAAAGAGACTGTAGGAGAAAAAATGTCATCGTTCAGTAAGTTCAGTGAGGTGAGAAGTGAGGAAAGAAAAGTTTCCCTTGTTTCTGATTTAGATTCCAGTTTATTAAGCTAAAGTAATAGATATCTAATGTCTTACCAAGGATCAAAAAGTGAAGGTTTGTCTGTTGTCTGCTCTTCATGGTTCAGAGAAAAAGGCTCTGCATCGTTTAATCACAAAACAGAAGACAGAAAACTGAGCTACTAACGACGGCCTACAGAAACACTTCACACTCGTCTCATTTCCTGAAACACTTCTCTCTTTCACTTTTGTTCCTCATTTTTTTTTCTCTTTTGAATACTCTCTTTCATGCATTGATCTTCTATACTGTATTTTAGTTATGTATGTAGTTCTTACTACTCAGGATGTATTGATTATTTGTTGTCATTTATTCATTGCAATCCAATGTTTTACTAAAGTTTACTGAGAAGTGGTCACAGATACACAGCTGGTACCACACTGGTTGGAAGCTGGTCCTGTCTCTTGTAAGACATGTCGGCTAATGTTAGCAGCTCTATATATAAATGTACACTCCAGAAACCCTGACCTAACTCCTCGTTTGAGATCACATCATGTTGACCACCAAACATGTTGGTTACTGCTAAAAGCCTTTTTTCTCTTGTTTAACTGGAACATACTGTTTTAAAATCTGAAATGTTTAAATGATTAGTAGCTAAAGGTGGTTACATATATGACTGAGAGTGGTGTGACATTGTTTTATCCGTAACAACAACGGTGCAACAACAGTGATGAACCCTGCTGGCTTTGATGAACCAATAACAATTCTTATAGCAGCACTATGATGTGGTCAATTTTTTTTTCTTGACTGAAATTTCTTGAAAACTATTAAACGGAAGGATACAGGTATGTATTAAATGTACCTAGAGGATTAAGACTTCTTACTTTAGTGCTCTGATAACAGTACCTATAGCACCACCATCAGGCTGACAGGTGAGATTTTAAATAATAACTTATAGTGGCGTGATGGCGTCCTGAGCAGAGAGCAATGTCACACCCCCTCTGTCTGTGGTGTAATCAGAGCTTCTGTGCTCTTTGTTTTGGTAGCCAGTTTTCTTTACTAGTCGGACCATGGACCAGAGTCAGTACTGGTCCTGTGAGCTGCTAAAAGGCTTCAACTCAGGACTTGATGGTACATGTTAAATGACTGTTTTCATTAGTGACAGTAGGCATTATAATGTCACACAGCAGAATATTTTTGATTTGATATTTGCATGTTTATTTATTAGTGGTTGTATTGTTAATTTTGATTATTTAGCATGCATGTTTTGCATGCATATTTATGAATCACTGTGTTTTGGTTTTGAGATTGTTTACTTTTTTGGATCCTGGTTTTGGGTATTTTGTGTTTGAGGTTTGTTTTCTGCTGTAGTGCAATAGACTGGACAATTGCTTGATTGAACAATGAGCCAGACCGTTGAACTGACCAATCAGCAGCTGGGGGCAGATGCCGGGGGAGCCAATGGGTGACTACAAAAGTGGACCCACAGGTGGTTGTTATACGGTGAGGAGGCCAGACACCGGCATGGCCCAAGGAGAACGGCAGGGAGTGCTGCTACTGTGACCAAGCTGCTGTTTTTTTGCCAGAGAACTGCGAGACGCTGGTTGAGAAGGAGCCAGCTGTTGTATCTAGGGCCACATTCTTCGGTTACTGGGCAGAGGCTGGAGCCTCAGCCTGGACGAGTGAGTATCTGCTGTTCTTGATACAACACACGTGACTAGTGGTGGACTAGCCAGAAGTGCTTGAGCTACAGCAGAAGTTTAGTAGCAGTACTGTGAACTGTAGGAAGTACTTGGCGGTGTTTTTGTGAGTAACGCACTGCCTAGTCCTCTCACTGACAGGGCCACCACAGAGGTGCAGCGGGGAGTTGTGCCCGGAGGGAGCCACGCGCCGCAGGGGACGGTTCGCTGGTTGGCTGTGGATCCAGCTGTGGGTCAGCAGCTGGCGCTGGAGGCAGAGATTGTATCATGCTGGTGGCGGGCTGTGCTGTTGAAGTGCACAACATTTCCTCAAGCACTTGACTGTGCAGTACACTGACCCAACTCCAATTTGTGTGACCTTTGCTTTAGCTTTTTTTTTTTTTCCTCCATTTTATTACTTTTATCCGGCATTTTATGTTGTAACTGTTTTTTAGTATTGAGTCACTGGAAAAAATAAATTGTTGTTTCCCTGATTAATTGTTCAGGTCTCTGTGTTTGGGTCGCCACACACTGCTTTCCCTTGTGAACCTAATTTAAGAGATTTATCTTTGCCTTGAGAGTTCCTAGGCTCATAAAAACCTAGGTGGCGTTGTTGACAACTATCACAACAGTAATTTGGCCCACAATAACACCAGCTAACTTGCTTTTAACAATCTTATGAATTTGTTCAGCAAATGTTGCTATCACTAGCTGGCCTACTGTCAGCATTGCTATGGAGCATACCACATGAGCTAGCATGGGCTAATGGTTGTGGCTGGATTGTTTTTTGTTGGCTCTTATGTACTCAGGGTAACTTTATTCAGTAGCGCTTCTTGTTGTGTGTCTGCTTTCACTGGACTTCATAACACCTGGCTGAGAACATAAATCAATTGTTTTGGTGGAGATTCTGGTGGTCTAGTGGCAGAGAAGATCACATATATAACCTTTGAATAGATGGCAAAGAAATTTCATACACATAATAAAAGTACCCATAAGAGGAGGTCCAGTGACTCTGGTGATCCGATGATGTTTACTCTAATGCTGCCAAGAGGTTGGTGGTTTTGATATTTACATTTGCTGAATGAAACATCTGGTGATGGCATGGTTCCCAGATGATATACAGTATACTTTATCTTTGGTGAACTCCAGTCATTTTCTCTTGTGCCAGAACAGGCTGACTTGATTATTTCTCTGCAACTATTCAGTGTATTTAAAGGTCCCATACTGTATAAAGTGAGATCGCCTTCTCAGCCATGCCCCAAGCCCCGTCCACCTGGACCACTGTCCAGCCTTATAGGATTTTGATTGTTTACCTGAAATTGGCCATATTTTTATTAGATCACTCAGAAACAGTCAGCCAGTCAGAAGAGAGGCTCAGAACCTCTTTTCTGATTGGCTGACTGACTTGTTGTTACTAGAGCTCCAGATAGAAGCCTGAGAGAGGAGATGTAAAACTATACTGAGACGGTTTTTGGTTCTTAAAACCACAAATATATTTTCTGATGGAGATCATAAAACACTGGAAAAGTGTAATATATGGGACCTTTAAATGAAAATTTAAACACACATTCATGTCCCACATAGAAGAAATTTAAATAATTTTGATAATCCTTTGGTTTTATTCTATCACCGTCAAATTTTATCTTAAAATGACATCTTGTCCAATAATTTGGTACAATTTACATTTAAGTATAACATCAGCCATACTTTGTGTCTAATGTCTATTTTCTAATGTTTGCATGAAAAAAGGGTGTACAATATTAAAAAAAAAAAAAAAAAAAAAAAAAGTGAATTACATCATCATCATCATCATCACCAGAACTGAACAGGTGGAACTTATTAGGCTGCATTACTTTTGGCAGGGCGTCCCTAATAATCCGCCAACTAAATGTGTATTATATATGATTTCTTTTCACCTGAACAGCTTCAGTTCTTTGTGGCATGGATGAGACAAAATGTTGGAAACATTCCTTTAAGATTCTGGTCCATGCTGACATGATTGCATCTGGGGATGGGAATTGATAAGATTATATTGATACCATTGCCATTATTGATTCTGCTTAGGGTCAACACTTTTTTTAGCAGCTGCATCAGACCCATTCTGATATTCACATATAAAATACTATTCATATTGTGGCTTGATGAATACATGATGGTTATTATTTACAGAAAGATTTGCATCCATCTTGCCAAGTATGCCCGACTAATCAACATTTTAAATTCAATATTCAATAAAGTCAATGTCAATCCATTTTGTATTAGTCCAGAGTTGTAACTAAACCTTGACTGAGAGACTAGATAATCATTGTCTTGTTTTAAAATTGTGGGCACCATATATTGCCTCCATTGACCGGCAGCCATTTCGCTGAATGAGGGAATCCATTGCCTGAAATTTTTTTTCAAAATGCTGATGCACACGCTTTCATGTGCTTATAACCCAAAAATATAAGGGGTAACAAAAAACGCAGTGTACAACAGCTTTACAACTGGTATTATAGAGGAAAGCAGACGACAGAAACTGCTGATCTACTGGGATTTTCCTGCACAACCATCTCTAGGGTTTACAGAGAATGGTCTTAAAAAGAGAAAATATCCAGTGAGTGGCCATTCTCTGGGCAAACATACCTTGTTGATGTCAGAGGTCAAAGGAGAATGGCCAGACTGTTTCGAGCTGATAGGAAGGCAACAGTAACTCAAATAACCACTTGTTACAACCAAGGTCTGCAGAAGAGCATCTCTGAACGTCGAACCTTGAAGCAGATGGGCTACAGCAGCAGAAGACCACACAGGGTGCCACTCCTGTCAGCTAACAACAGGAAAGTGAGGCCACAGTTCACATGGGCTCAACAAAACTGGACAATAGAAGATTGGAAAAATGCCTTATTGCCTTATCTCTTACGAGCTAATGGAAGAAGTTTAAGGAGATCCATAAGTTGTTCATCATAAAGCTACATCACATTCTGCATATGTGAAGCTTCTATTTGCTATTTACCTAAATCCTAAACATTGAATCACATTTTAAAATCAGTCTGTGTTCTTTTTCATAATATCAGTTTATTTATTTTTGCAGTTTTGTACAGTTTGACCTGCTATCCTCATTTCACGGGACCCAAAAACAGACAAACTGAAACAAAAAGCTGGTAAGTGCAACAGAGGTAATTTAATAAATCAAAGAGACTTACAAACTGGTCCAAAACCGAAAAACTAGCAAAAAAATAAATCTTGGAAAATCCAATAAACTGGCAAAAGTCAGGAACATGAGGAAACATCACAGGGAGTGAACAGGAACAAACAAACAGAAACAGATGAACTTACAAAGACAGAGACTTAAATACACAAGGAGGGGTAACTGAACATGGGCGAAACACAGTAGGTTGGACAATCATAAAGGAGGGAAAACAAGACAACAACAACAGAAGTTAAGTTATTTCAAAATAAAACAGGAAATGAACAAATGTTCAAACAAAGAGTCCAAACAAACTATAAAAACTGTCCGTGAAGGGGCAGATCATGACAAGAATCTAATTCCTGAGTGAAAACAAAGAGGGGGCCCATTATAAAAACTAACATCAAAAAGCTAAAAGACTATCAACCACCGCAGCCACACAAAGGATGATTAAAATTAAATTATAAACTCTACATTTATGTCAATAACATATCTAGACAACATTGTTTTGCTGATCATGAGTGAGCACCAATGTTTGATAAAATTAGACACGTCATTAGTTCACCAAACAGTAACTTGAGCCAAAAGTTAGAAACTAGCTAACATTAGCATTCATTCATAGATATGTGACACAATCTAATTCACAGACTCTGAAGTCGGTAAGTAAAGTGTTTAAACAAGCTCGACTGTTAGCTTCTACTACTTACATTTACCTACAGTGTCTCAATTGGCAACAAGAGACTTGACAACACGAGTGAACAGTATTTTGACTACTACTGATGCTTGGTTGAAAGAACTTGGTTGGTTCATCACATGAGACTGAGAGGAGACATGAAACCAAAGATGATTTCTAGCTCAGTAGTTTTTTTTCCTGCAGGGATTTCTATAAAGGGAACATCTGTGTAAAATATCAAATCTTTGACTGAGCTGATGGACAGTTGCTGTGTGGCAGCTGTGAAATTCATCTGAATGTGAGATGACCTCCTTGGAGATCCTACTCTGCTGCGTGGAGTCCTGGCCCTCCTTAGGCTCGGGAAACAACGAGGTTATAATAATCCAGCTCGATGTTCTCCTGTGGGCGTGGCTTCTGCCCCCTGGTGACCTGGAGAGACATGGCAGCACACAGACGTGAGTCAATGCGTCACTTCCCTCTTCAGTTCAATATACACAAGCTTTATGTCAGACGGTCCTCTAGTCAACAAAGATGTGTTCGGTACCTTATGGACAAAACAAACGACAGTGATCATCAGCAGCAGACCCAGTGGCAGGATGACCAGTCTGATGATAAAACTTGTGGGATCTGATGAAACACATTCATTCATCACATTAGATCACATGACATGATGAATACAACAGTGACCACCCGGAGAAGAGGTGCAACACCCAGCATCTCTTTTCAAAGTGCTGCAGCCCAGTCACCATCACAGACTGTTCCCCAGGTGATGTTGTGATAGATTTATTTACGACTACTATTTCTCCTACGTTATCAATATTTTAGAGATGCAATGATCAAACCTTCTCCCTCCCTTGAAATATATAAACCTCTCTGCATAGACCTAATCTGAATCATAGGTAACAACAGACCTAGGATGACTATGGCATTAAAAACAGAGTTGGTTTTTACACTGAAAGAGAAATTCAGGATCAGTCACAGGAAAATTTTATCATTTTTTTCTTACCTGTAACAGTGAGTCTGACTGCGTCAGAGAGGCTGGAGCTGAAAGTCTGACCTGAAATGCTTCTCTCATGCTGACACTGATACGATCCCTCATCGTCAAAGTTCACTTCAGGGATACTGAATACAGCCGAGTTGGTGTTTGATGTTTGAGTCTTTCTGAATGAGCTTGAAGTCTTTGTCAGAATAAATGTTCCACCTACAAGCTCAGCTGAACTTGAGCAAGTGATGCCGACCTTCTGACCCCAGGTAACCTCAGCAGCAGGAGTAATGGAGATGCTGGGCTTTAGGTTGAGACACAGCAACTGACTTGTATTTACCTTTGCTTTCCAGAGCTCACTGTGTAGTCATGGGTAGGATTTGGGATGTGCAAACTATCAAATAATCAGAAGCTTTGTGTATTCAACCCTGTCTTTTCGAAGGCTCCTTCAAAAAGAAATGCAGACTTCTTTCCCTAAGAAGGATCCAAAATGTAGATCAGGGGTCGGCAAGTAAGTTTGGCTTCAGGCATATTTTTTCCTAACCCTTTATACATGACCAGAAAATAATCAGAGGTTAATTTTAAGTAACTGACAAAAACTGATAAAAATGCAACTTGAATTTACTTTACTGTGTGGCCACAGTCACATACATTCGACGTTTCACTGAACTGATGTTATTTTTTCATATCACATCCTATGTCCGCTATTTCAGAGGACTATAAAGTAAGCAACAGAACAATTGGAACTTCCTGTCAGAATTTTTCATAATAAAAGCTAAAGGCTTGTTTGAACTACAGAATTGGAGAAATAATGAACATTCCTGCTTTTTTATTTTGTAGACAAAATCGCTAAAGAGGAAGTAATTCTGTGAGTAACTGTTACTACTATGACGGAGATCTGTTGTATAACCAGAGGAGTGCACAGCTCCTCCTGATGTGACACGTTTGTGTCTGTCATTGTCACAGCCTGGCTCTCACAGCCATGACAAAGAGGGAGGCACACCATGTTAACGTCAAACCAGGATTGTTTATTAAATCATAATTCCTAACCAAAAAACTTAACTCATGGAGTGTGACAATCAGTAAGTCAGTGTGAAGTGTATGTTGTGTGAGTGGACATGGTTGTAGCTGTTGTAAGGTGCATAAAACAAACAAATGAATAACAGAAGACCTACAGCAGCTCCCAACACCACCGGAGATGCCTACAGAGAGAAGGGGAGAGAGAGAGACATGAGTAACAGGAAGTGCCTTTTATAGGCTGGTGAACACTGGGCCCAGGTGTCACCAGGAAGCAGTAACGACCAGAGGTTTACAATACCATCACCAACCATAGGGGTCGCCACAGTCATTCACTCTCAACGTGAATAAAAGTATTGCCGTGCTTTGAGCCCGTGAAGTATGCTAGGATACTTCACCTGGATGTGCGGGTGGAAACATTTCACACAAGAGGGAATCTTTTTTCACGAACTTTAATTAATTTCAGCAGGTCAGTACAAAACACCCAGCCATTAACATCAGTGATTTAAGTAGTTCAGCTTGGTTGAGGATTCTAGCTCGGGCACAAAACAGAAAGCTAGCGCCGTTCATGCGACCAGCTGCGAGCACCATTAAACCTCAACACTAACTAACTCTCGTGGAAAATCTTGTTTGGTTTGAATGCGTGATCGTGTCATGCTGGCTGAGCAATCAACATGCTACAGTTAGCACCAATACATTTAACATGGAAAGAGGGGCAGTCCTGCTTACTGAACTGCCTTACACTACCATCCTCCAGGAGTACTGAGTCCCTTCAGGACAGTGACTCAAATAAACATGTCTAGGAACTAAAACTATTACTTTACTTACATCACAATTTTAACAAACTCAAAAGACATAGAGCTGAATGGCAGTAAAACAATTCTTTCTTCTTTAGTTACTCTTTAAACCCAAATATTTTAGTGTAAGCCCTCAATTTAAGCTTAGAGGCACTAACAAATCTAAAGGCTAAAAAAACAGTCTCTTCTTAACTAGTTGTTCCTGAGTCTCTCAGGCTTCTTAACTGTGTGTCCACTGGAAGTTTTAACTGTCTTTTCTTGCTAACACTATGGAGCTCCTTTCTCGACTAGATCTTTATAATCATTTCTTTGTATTAACAGCTCAGGTACCAATGATGCAACCAATGTTCCCTCTAATTTTTCATGTGTCTGGGCATACACACAAGCTCCCTGAGCACACTGAGGACCATTGTGAGCAATATCAGATGTGCACGCTGTGGCCACACACCAGTATCACACTTGATCAACACCTGGGATCATAGCAAGTTACATGGCTTATTAAAAGAATCAAATTACAGCAGCAATTTCCATTAATTTACTTTAAATATAAGTGATTTGGCCCACTTAAAATGAAATGCACTGTTGTTAGCTAGCTAACTTGCACGGCGCCGCGGCGCGTATGGGAAGGGCACCTACACAAGCAATGTCAATGCTATGATTGGCTGCGTAGCGTAAGTGAACCGTATCGTATTATTGGCTGGACATCTGTCACTCACTGTGTTACACTGCAAAAAGTTACAGAAAAAAATGTTATTGCTCTAATTAATTTACAGTTTATGTTGAATTTTATTTTATGCGCTGTATAGATTTTCTTGTGCGCTGAGAATGTGTGAGCAGTGTGCGATTGCGCAAGCGTGCAGCTTAGAGGGAACATTGGATGCAACCTCTTCAGGTAGCTGTGTAGCTGGACCTTTGCACTGCTGCAGCACTCGGCTTCTTTGACATTTCACCCAAGCAGGGACCACTTCACTGTCATATGGTTTAAGCCCATCATGATGCATTATCTTGCTGTGCTTCACCTCTTAAATCTCATAGAGAACAGGACCACAGTGTGCAGAAACAATCAAGGGGCCCTTCCAGGGTGCTTGAAGCTTGGGGCTTAGTCCCTTCTTTTTAGTGTCATCCTTTACTTACACTAAATCTCCAACACTGTAGCAGTGTTCTCATGCTCTAACATCATGCATCTTCTTCTGGCATTATTGTGCAGTACGGAGATGTTCTTGTGCTGTGTTTTGCGCTTCCTTGAGTCCTTCTTCCAAGTTGTAGAGGAAATCTCCCACTTCCATTCGGTTGGATTTGAGTTCTGCAGCACCAGACTGGATATCTTGTGGTTGGTGAACTTGTCTACCTAGCATGAGCCTGTTAGGGGTTAATCCAGTGACTGCATGCCGTGAACTACAATAGGCTGAGGTAAGTAGTGACAGTTGCCCATCCCAGTTCTTCTGGTTCTAGTTCATGTAGTACCGGATCATCTGGAGTAAGGTTCTGTTGAAGCATTCCACCTGTCCATTAGAGGCAGGGTGGTAGGGGGTGGTCATTGTCTTTGTGATCTGTAGGAGCTTGCATACATTTTGTAATAGGGAACTTTCAAAGTTGCAGCCCTGGTCAGTGTGCAACTCGTGGGTGGCTCCAAATCAAGCAATGAAGTCATACACAAGTTTCTTTGCTGTTGTTTCAGCCCCATGGTCAGGAACAGGGAAAGCTTCAACCCAGCAGGTAAACTGGTCAATTATGATGAGTACGTACTTGTGTGTGAATGTACTTGTTTCCAGCTTGCACCAGCTTGGTAGCTTTGTAGCTTAGCTCTTTTTACTGGTCCTGCAGCTTTGCATGCATTGCAATGCTGGCATCTCTTTATGAACAGTTGAACATCCTCACCCATTCCATACCAGTGGTAGCTCTGCCGCAGGTGCTCCAAGGTTTTTGCTTCCCCAAGATGACCAGATTAAGGGGGGCTGTGGCAAGACCTCTTTCTGCATAGATGCTGGAACTAGTAGGAGCAAGGTTGGGTGTGGGCCTCCTACTCTCTTCCAGGAATAGTAGAGCAATCCTTGCTGCAGAATGACCTGAGGCCAGTAGAGCCAGAACTTCCTCACTGCTGGGCTTTCAAGCACCACCTGATCCTTATCAGGGAGCATCCCAGACTCTTTCCACATGTGGAGAATGGAGAGGACAGGGTCAGCTTTCTGGAGTTTTGCAAGCTCCTCAGGGTTGACTGACTGCTGCCAGTTAACTACTGGAGTGTCAGCATGTGGCTGATCTGTTCCCACTGACTGAATGTTATTACCACTGGTCTCACTGTCAGACTGCACATGCCTCACACCAGAGGCACATCATCATCAACATCCTCTTCAAACCTTGCCCACTGTTCATGAAGTCTCTGGCAGTACTTACATTCTTGACAGGGCAGGTCGGACAGGTTCTTTCCAGCTTGGTAACAGTCACATTTGTTTGAATGTTTTTTTTGGGTCGTCTTGACATGGCATCAGCATTGGAGTGTTGGCGTCCTGCCTGGTGCTCAATGTCAAAGTCAAATTGGCTTAATTCCTCCAGCCAACGAGCCAACTGACCTTCAGGGTGTTTGAACCGGAAAAGCCAGGTGAGACTGCCATGATCTGTTCACAGAAGGAACTTCCTGCCCAATAGTTGGTGGCAGAATTGGCAGGTGTAGCGAACAACAGCAAGTAAGTCACGTCTGGTGACACAGTACCTCTGTTGAACTGGTATGAGATGGTTGCTGGCATATGTTAGAACCGGCTCCTCTCCCCAACGGAGTTGTGACAGGACAGGTCCAACACTGTGGCTTGAGGCGTCAGTGTCAAGGATGTACTTGCCTCCAACAGTGGGATACCCCAGCTGGTGTAGTTGCCTTTCCTTAAGCTGTAAGAAGGTACTCTAGTGCTTGTCTGTCCACAGGACTGCAGCCTCCTTCTTTCAGAAGGCTGTGGAGAGGGCTCTCCAGCTCTGCAAAAGCTGGAACAAGCTTGCAGTAGTAGTTACCCAGCCCAAGGAATGATGCAGCTCATGTACACTGTTGTGGGGCTCCCAGAGCTGCACATCCCTGACCAGAGCTGGGTTCAGGCAGATCCCTTCACCACTTACAACCTGGCCCAGAAAGAGAACTTCCTCTTGAAGCAAGTGACATTTGGATGGCTTCAGTTTCAACCCATAGCTGTGGAGAAACTTGAAGACTTGTGCCAGCCAGTCCAGGCTTTCAGCAGCTCCCCTGCCCAGGACAATGACATCGCTGAGATAGATCTGCAACGTTTCCCACTGCAGTCCCTCTGAAAACAAGTTCCATCACCCTCTGAAACATGCTTGAGGAGTTACAGAGTCCAAATGGCATGCGGGTGTACTCATAGAGGCCCCACTTGGTGATGAAGGCTGTCTTCCCTCGGTCTTTGTCGTCCACAGCTATCTGCCTGTAGCCAGACTGGAGGTCAAGTGTTGAGAACATAATAGCACCCCCAAGAACATGAAGACACTCAATCTTTGGTAAGAGATAAGCATCCTTGACTGTCAGACTATTTAAGTAGCGGTAACCACACACCACCGCACACCTCCATCCTTCTTACATACTAAGACGACTGGAGAGAACCACTCCGAGAATAATGGGGTAATGACACCTGCCTTGAGCATGGCCTTCAGGTGTGTCTCCTCTTCACTTTGGAATTCAAGAGGTGTTTTTCTCAGCGGCTGGCGCACAGGCTTAGCTGCTCCTGTGTTAATCTTGTGCGTGATAGCAGACAGGCAACCCAGGTCAGAATCATTTTTGGTGAACAGTGTTTGATAAGTTAACAGCAACTGGATAAAGTGTTGTTGCTGTTCCTTAGTGACTGTCTTGCTAGTGGCACCAACCAGGTCTCAGAGATGCTCCAGCAGATCAGAGATTGTTGATACTCTTCCAACCACCAGTGATGGCTCACTCTCTCACCTTTCCTCTACACTGGGTGTGATGCTTTCTTCAGATGAACATGATAGCTCTTCAGGATAAGCTTCAACTAAGAGTCCAAGGTATGTTCTTTTTGGCAGAGCTGCTTTGAGGGTTGAGAAGTTGCATAGCCGGACTGGCACCCGCTTCTTTGTGGTGGCAACAACACTTCCAGAGGCTACAGCCTCTGTGAGGTTCAATGGCTCGGCTACATGAGGGACTCCTGGGAGCAGTGGAGGGTCGTGTGCCTGGCGATTCTTTCCGTTGAGGACATCGAAGATCTTTATATATTCGGAATTGTGATATCAGGCTTTCTGCTGATTGGATTAGACATTGCCCTGGTGTATCGGAAAATTCGGAAGACGGTGACAGCAGTCCAAATCCCCACGCTGCCCGACATAATTGATGGAGTGAGTAAAGCTGTAAGCACTCAGACTGTGATTGTGAACCGCAACTTGGGAACCACCTTGGAAGGAGCTGTCAACACCCTGTCTGTGGTAATAGACAGAGCTGTTAACGCTCAGACTGTGGTCATAAATCGCAATATGGGCAACATCTTGGAGAAGCTTTCAGCTTTGCAAAGGAGAATGGATGAAGATGACCAGAATGGACAAACAGAGTAAGCCGTGTCTATTGAAATACGACTGCTCACCCTAACCCAAACAATCATAATCTAATCTGCGTTCCGGCCCCCGCAGCACCAGCCTTGTCCAAGGCCGGTGCTGGAACAACTCCCCCACGAGATCGCTGCAGTGAGACGCTTCTACTCCTACCCCTCCCTCCCTTCCTCCACGGACACCTGTTGATTGTTGACTCCGTCTGGGACCCGATCAAGGATGTCTCCATGGCAACTTGCTGTGTTATCGCGATGACACCCTGCGAACTGAGGCACTGATTGTGAACTAGACGAAGCGACTCTCCAGGCCTATGCACACACACACATTGACAGCACTCCTCACATGTACATATGCAACACACACCCCAACCCCCGACCCCCATCCCACACCTTCGCCGCTTCCTCCCATCCAGTGCGGCGGGCGGGGTCCGATGGCTGCGCCATAATGGCATTGGCTGCGGCTGGCTGCCTGTCTGCACTGGAACCACCTCCTCCCCCCCTTCCCCCCTCCCCTGGAGCAAGTTGTTGCGTCAATATGTTGTAAAATGTGCTTATATATGCTTATGTTGCCCCCCCCCCCCCCCCCAGGAGTATAGTTTGGGTTTATTTCTTTTTTTGGCAAGAGGGGCCTTACAATATAATCAGCATCTTCAGGTGGGAGGAGATTCTCTATTTTGACATAAATTACAGTTTAATCTGAGACTGTCAAAATTCAGATTATCAAAATAATCTGGTGGACCAGATATTTTTGCTGGCAGGCCAGTTTTGACCACTGGTGTAGATCCGTTGTGGCCCAATCTCTCACCACAAATGAAAATACTATTACAGAGCTCGAGGATTACAATTTTAAATGTAAGTACTGGCTTTCCACTCATATCAACAGCTAACAGTACAACTGGCCTAAAAACCCAAAGTTTTTGTAAAAAGAAGTTGTGTTGTCAAGTTTGCTCGGTGACATGAGCTGCACTTTGCGATGCAACGGTAACAGTGGGTACAGTTGGTGATGCACACTGAAAATCTTTCGTCTCATTTTGGTTCAGCCACCTTCGTAGGCCGCGTCCTCTGAAGGATGCAGCCCCTGAATTGGGACACAGCCATTGTGTTTTCCTGCTTCTTAGTTGTAGTGGTCATTTGTTCATTTACAATGACAATAAAAGTAATCTATTAAAAGCAGCTGCTCATTGATGACAACACTGATTGA
Organism: Trachinotus anak; assembly: GCF_046630095.1. Taxonomy (NCBI): domain Eukaryota; kingdom Metazoa; phylum Chordata; class Actinopteri; order Carangiformes; family Carangidae; genus Trachinotus; species Trachinotus anak. The sequence continues at coordinate 24,416,198 of NW_027273854.1, read as the reverse complement.
ACCTTTCTTAGGTTTCTCTGGTTGATATTTCTGAGGATCAATATTTTATATTTCAAATACAGGTTTTCAGTGAAGTAATCTTTTAACAATGATTCTTGTCAAACAAGATTATCAAAACGATACAATTTGTTAAAACAAAAACAAAAAAAAAACCCACTTCCTATACTGGTTGGTCCAACATTGTGAAGACTTTATGAATATTTTGTCAGTGAAGCTCTTCTGTTAAATGTATTACTCACTTTTTAAATGTGTGAGCTGTGCTGCCTCCCAGTATACAAGACGCAGGATTGTGTCCCTCAGACTGTCAGTCTGTTTGTCATTGTGATTACTGTGGAGTCATAGCATTATTTATTCTACATCATAGTTCCACATTTATTTTCTTATTCTTTTACAGATTTATTCTTTTGTATGGCACTCCCATGACTCCATAGGTTACAACATAATATAACAACATATATCAGTAAGTGGTTCAAAATGTCTTCTCACCTGAACACACGACACCAGCGTCCTCCCTGTGTCCACAGTTATGTTCACCAAATCCTTCGTGCTGACACTCAGTGAGAGACCTTTCACTTCCTAAACAGCGCACAACATCGAGCCAGATTTGCCCAGTTCCTTCACCAAAAAGGGCTGATTGAGGAGCACTTAGAGCCGTCCCACAGCCCAACTGTCTGCACACCACCATAGCATCATTTAGGTCCCAACCATCATCACAAACTGTTCCCCAGATGTTGTTGTGATAGACTTCAACTCTTCCAGAGCACTCAGTAGATCCATTTCCAGCTAATCTGATCTGAGCACCTGTCAGACACAAGACGTAACAAACAATATATTTAAAAATTTTGCTCAAGGGTAAAAAGATTTTATGTCTGACACAGGAGAATGGACTGACCTCCAGCAGGTGAAGATGAGACCAACAGAAAAGAGACTGTAGGAGAAAAAATGTCATAGTTCAGTAAGTTCAGTGAGGTGAGAAGTGAGGAAAGTTGTCCTTGTTTTAAATTTCCATTTTATAAGACTAAAGTAATAGATGTTTACGCTGAAAACAGTCTCTAAGACCTCCTCCTCCTATGTATACTATCTTTATAAAAAAAGAGAAACACAGAAGAACAGCTTGAAGAACTAAATTGAAATTTTTTCTCACCAAGGGTCATAAAGCGAAGATTTCTGTGTTGCCTGCTCATCGTGGTTCAGAGAAAAAGGTTGTGGAGAAAACAGAACAGAAAACGGAGGGCAGAAAATACTTCACACTTCACATTTCCTGAAACGCTCCTCTCTTTTTTGCTTCTAGTTTTTTTTTTTTTTATATTCATGCTCTTATTAGTCTAGTATGCTTAGTATGCGTACCATCAGGTGGCACTAGACACACAGAAAACCAAAACTGGTAGTAGATTTCTTCTCATGCCACCATAAGGTTGGCAAGTTTGAATACATTAAAACTATTAAGCAGAAGCCTACTTACTTTAGAAAATTAGAAAAAATTATTCAAGGTTATATAGAGATTTTAAACAATAATATAACAGCAAAAAAAGAAAAAAAAATCTCTCTAAAGATATAGTGAGTAATGGCATACTAGGTCACACCTCCTCTGTATGTGGTTTCATCAGATCTTACACTTAACCACTCTGGACGCATGTGCATGTTAGTGCATTCCTTATTGTTAAAGAGAAAAAATAAGACCAGAGCATAGGCAGACTGTCAAAACAGGTTGAACTTCTTTCCTGGTCTGACCGTGGACCAGTTTATGTATGAGCTGCTATATGAGCTGCTAAAAGGCCTGAATTTGATGCCAGCAACACATTTCAAAAAAGTTGGGACGGGGCAACAAAAGACTGGAAACGTTTTGTAATGCTAAAAAAAAAAAAAAAAAACCTGGTTGAATATCTCACAACTAATTGTGTTAATTGGCAACAGGTCAGTAGATGATTGGGTATAAAAAGAGGCTCCAGAGAGGCAGAGCCTCTGTGCAGTGAAGATAAGGAGAGGTTCACCACTCTGTGAAAGACTGTGTGGGCAAATAGTGCAACAGTTTAAAAATAATGTTCCTCAACATAAAATTTGGTAATCTCATCACCTACGGTTCATAATGCTATTAAAAAATTCAGAGAATCCAGAGAATCGAAAGGAAACAAGGCCGAAAACCAGTATTGGATGGTCATGATCTTCAGGTCCTCAGGAAGCACTGCATTAAAAACAGATATGATTCTATAGTGTAAGTCGCTGCATGGGCTCAGGAAAACTTCTGAAAACCATTGTCTATGAACACAGTTCGTTGCTGCATCTACAAATGCAGGTTGAAAATCTACCATGCAAAGAAGAAAACTCCTTGCCCAAGCTCATTTAACATGAACTGAGGCGAAATGGAAAACTGTCCTGTGGTCTGATGAATCACAATTTCAAAATCCAGGATGCCGTGTCCTCGGGGCTACAGAGGAAAGGAACCATCCAGCTTGTTATCAGCGCACAGTTCAAAAGCCAGCATCCCTGATGGTGTCGGGGGGCATTAGTGCCCATGGCTTGGGTAGCTTGCACATCTGGGAAGGCTCCATTAATGTTGAACAGTATATACAGGTTTTGGAGCAACATATGCTGCCATCCAGGCAACGACTTTTTCAGAGAAGGCCTTGCATATTTCAGGAAGACAATGCCAAACCACATTCTGAGCATATTACAACAGCATGGGTCCGTAGTAGAAGAGTCCAGACTCAACACTGGCCTGTCTGCAGTCCAGACCTGTCACCCACTGAAAACATTTGAAGCATCATGAAAGAAAAATACAACAAAGAAGACACTGAACTGTTGAGCAGTTGAAATCCTCTATCAGACAAGAATGTGTTTCATAAAACAATAAAATTTCTCAGTTTCAGCATGTAATATGTTGTCTTTGCTCTTTTTTCAATTAAGTATGGGTTACATGATTTACACATCATCACATTCTGTTTTTATTTATGTTTTAAACAGTGTCTCAACTTTTTTGGAAGTGAGGTTGTAGAACAAATACATCTCACCCGGAACTTAAAGGGAGAAAAACATGTACACTGCATTCGGTCTTAATGGGTTTAGTAAGTTGACAGGTACATGATGTTACATGACTGCTTTCATTAGTGACCGGTAACAGTAGCATGATCATGTTAGCCAACTTGCTGTTACCATATAATGCATTTGTTCAGCAAATGTTGCTATCACTAGCTGGCTCACTGCCTGCACTGCTGTGGAGCATATCACAGCGGTGGTATCTTGTGCTAACAGTTGTGGCTGGATTGTTTTTTATTTCACAGGGTAACTTTCTGCTGTTGTACGTCAGGTAGCCGCTTTCACTGGGCTTCGTAACAACTTGCTGACTGAAAAAAATAAAAGAAAACTACACTGAAAACAGTAAGAGTGAACCAAAACAGTGAAGCCATGGTCCAGACAGCTGAACAAGATGAAACTCACAATAAAGCAGAAGGCAGCTGCAGGTACAAGTGACTCCTTGAATCTTGTTCAGCAACTACACTAAAATATTTAAAGGCCATTTACAAATTTTAAACATGCAAATCAGCTTCTTTGTTTACACGATCATTCAAAAACTGTGCTCAGACAATATAAGGGGGTATGTCAATATACCGTTTTTTCTGAGCTCCAACACCTTTTCTTCAATTGCTCCCATTGAGGACAGAGTATATTTGTATGAAGGATGAAAAAAGTTAAAACTCTGGCTCCTTTTCTCACCTCCACACAGCCGACCAACCAAGAAGTGGGTGAATGTCGGCTTGTGGGTTTCAGAAAGTTACAGAAATGATCAAACACATATGGAGGAGGTTTCTTAAGCTACATTCAACGGCCACTTTATTAGGTACACCTAACTAATACTGGGTTGGACCCCCTTTTGCCTTCAGAACTGCCTTAATTCTTTGTGGCATAGATTCAACAAGGTGCTGAAAACATCCCTCAGAGATTTTGGTCCATATTAACATGACAGTATCAGACAGTTGCTGCAGACTTGTTGGCTGCACATCCATGATGCGAATCTCCCATTCCACCACATCCCAAAGGTGCTATGTTGGACTGAGATCTGGTGACTGTGGAGGCCATTTGAGTACAGTGAACTCATTGTCCTGTTTGACCAGTTTGAGATGATCTGAGCTTTGTGACATGGTGCGTTATCCTGCTGGAAGCAGCATCAGAAGATGGTTCACTGTGGTCATAAAGGGATGGACATGGTCAGCAACAATACTCAGGTAGGCTGTGGCATTTAAACCATGCTCAGTTGGTACTGAGGGGCCCAAAGTGTGCCAAGAAAATATCCCCCACACTATTACACCACCATCACCAACCTGAACCGTTGATACAAGTCAGGATGGATCCATGCTTTCATGTTGTTGACGCCAAATTTTCACCCTACCTTCCGAATCAGAAATCGAGACTCATCTGACCAGTCAACATTTTTCTGACCAGTCTGTTCTGACCAGTCAACAAGTGGTTATTTGAGTTACTGTTGCCTTTGCAGTCTGGTGATTCTCCTCTGACCTCTGGCATCAACAAGGCATTTTCTCCCAGAGAACAGCCGCTCACTGGATATTTTCTCTTTTTAAGACCATTCTCTGTAAACACTAGAGATGGTTGTGCAGGAAAATCTCAGTAGATCAGCAGTTTCTGAAATACTCAGACCAGCCCATCTGGCACCAACAACCATCTTGACCATGTTTACATGCCTAAATGCATTTAGTGAGTGTATTTGAATGTTTAAGATGTTTTTTTGAATTTTTTGTTTTTGCAGTTTTGCACAGTCTGACCTACCTCCCTGATGTCACTGCTTTGCTTACTGTACTTCGTACCTTGGCATATGACAAATTAAACTTTGAACTGCTGTTTTGTGGCAGCATGGCTTACCTGAAAAACAAAGTACAGTTATTCTTATTATGAGAATGTTTTCAGGATCCAAACACAGACAGTCTCAAACAAAAGCTGGTATGTACAATAAGAGTAATTTAATGAAACAAACAGACCTACAAACTGGCGCAAAACTGAAGAACTGGCAAATAAACAAAACATGAAAATACAATAAGCTGGCAAAACTCAGGAACATGAGGAAACATCGAAGAGACTGAACAGGAACAAATTAATAATTAGTAATTGAACACAGGTCGGGGCAGACAATCACAAAGCAGGGCAAGCAAGACAAAAACAGGAAGTGGTACAACAGAGGGCACACAAGGAACTGATTTCAAAGTAAAATGCAAAATTAATGCCCAGAGAGTCCAAAGTCCAAACACTGTCCTAGAAAGGGCAGATCATGACAATATAATTATACACTTGAAATATAAAATTCAATAATAAATTGTGTTTTATTCCACAATTATACATATATCATATACTGCGATACTAACAAGATTTTACATTTTGGAAATTGCCCAAGCCTAACCCTCAGCACACATGGATTTCAGTAATGTTCAACTGCCCAGGTAACCAGGTAAAACTCCTGAAGTCCTGAGTTAAAACAAAGGGGTGCCTATTATAAAAGCTAACATCAAAAAGCTAAAAGACTTTCTAAACCACTGCAGCCACACTTTCCTACAGGGATTTCAGTAACGCTCTTCAGGGAACATCTGTGTAAAATGTCAAATCTTTGACTGAGCTGATGGACAGTTGCTGTGTGGCAGCTGTGAAATTCATCTGAATGTGAGATGACCTCCTTGGAGATCCTACTCTGCTGCGTGGAGTCCTGGCCCTCCTTAGGCTCGGGAAACAACGAGGTTATAATAATCCAGCTCGATGTTCTCCTGTGGGCGTGGCTTCTGCCCCCTGGTGACCTGGAGAGACATGGCAGCACACAGACGTGAGTCAATGCGTCACTTCCCTCTTCAGTTCAATATACACAAGCTTTATGTCAGACGGTCCTCTAGTCAACAAAGATGTGTTCGGTACCTTATGGACAAAACAAACGACAGTGATCATCAGCAGCAGACCCAGTGGCAGGATGACCAGTCTGATGATAAAACTTGTGGGATCTGATGAAACACATTCATTCATCACATTAGATCACATGACATGATGAATACAACAGTGACCACCCGGAGAAGAGGTGCAGCACCCAGCATCTCTTTTCAAAGTGCTGCAGCCCAGTCACCATCACAGACTGTTCCCCAGGTGATGTTGTGATAATATATTTACTACTACTATTTCTCCTACGTTATCAATATTTTAGAGATGCAATGATCAAACCTTCTCCCTCCCTTGAAATATATAAACCTCTCTGCATAGACCTAATCTGAATCATAGGTAACAACAGACCTAGGATGACTATGGCATTAAAAACAGAGTTGGTTGTCGGCCCTGACTGAATAAATAGAAGTGACAGATGAAATATACGTTTATTTTACACTGACAGAGAAACTCTGTTTAATGTGGATCAGTCACAGGAAAATTGAATCATTTTTTCTTACCTGTAACAGTGAGTCTGACTGCGTCAGAGAGGCTGGAGCTGAAAGTTTGATCTGAAATATTTCTCTCATGCTGACACTGATACAATCCCTCATCGTCAAAGTTTACTTCAGGGATACTGAATACAGCCGAGTTGGTGTTTGATGTTTGAGTCTTTCTGAATGAGCTTGAAGGCTTTGTCAGAATAAATGTTCCACCTACAAACTCAGCTGAACTTGAACAAGTGATGCCGACCTTCTGACCCCAGGTAACCTCAGCAGCAGGAGTAATGGAGATGCTGGGCTTTGGGAAGCTCCCTGAAAAAAAATCAAGTTGAGACACACAGCAACTGACTTGTATTTACCTTTGCTTTCCAGAGCTCACTGTGTAGTCATGGGTAGGATTTGGGATCTGCCAACTATCAAATAATCATAAACTTTGTGTATCCAACCCTACCTTTGATTGGATGTATTGAATGGAGAGATGAACAATTTTTGAATAATTAAAAATAAATATGTATATACTGTAGACAACACTCCTTTTTATTGAGCTTTATTAGTTGTGTCCCAATTTGGGGGCATCCTTTGGAGTCTGATTTCATCACAGCAGCGAGACTAGGATGTCCCATTTCGAAGGCTCCTTCAAAAAGAAATGCAGACATTTTTCCCTAAGAAGGGTCCAAAATGTAAATCAGGGGTTGGCAAGTAAGTTTGGCTTCGGACATATTTTTCCTAACCCTTTATAGATGATGGGCCAGAAAATAATCAGAGGATAATTTTAAGTAACTGAGAAAAACTGGCGGGCCACGGCCCAATCTCTCCCAAGATTCACTGTGCACCAGAAATAAAAATACTTTGGCAGCAAACAATTAAAATTTTAAATGTTAAGTACTGGCTTTCCGCTCACATCAACAGCTAACAGTACAACTGTTCAAACCAAGGGCCTAAAAACCTCAAGTTTTTGTAAAAAAAAAAAGTTGTGTTGTCAAGTTTGCTCGGTGACATGAGCTGCACGTTGCGATGCAACGGTAACAGTGGGTACAGTTGGTGACGCACACTGAAAATCTTTCGTCTCATTTCGGTTCAGCCACAGCTACAAAGGGCCCCACCTTCGTAGACCGGGTCCTCTGAAGGATGCAACCCCAGAACTGGGACACAGCCACTGTGTTTTCCTGCTTCTTAGTTGTAGTGGTCATTTGTTCATTTACAATTTGCTCATTGATGACAACACTGATTGAACCTTTCTTAGGTTTCTCTGGTTGATATTTCTGAGGATCAATATTTTATATTTCAAATACAGGTTTTCAGTAGAGTAATCTTTTAACAATGATTCTTGTCAAACAAGATTATCAAAATGAAACAAGTTGTTAAAACAAAAACAAAAACCAAAAAAAATCCTATACTGGTTGGTCCAATTTGGGGAACTGGTTGATTTTTCCCATCATCAGCTAAACATTGTGAAGACATGGTGAATGTTTTGTCAGTGTAGCTCTTCTCTTAAATATATTACAGACTTTTCAAGTATGTAAACTGAGCTGCCTCCCAGTATACAAGACCGGTATCACAATGACAGACAGTCAATCTGTCTGTCATTGTGATTACTGCAGAGACATAAAATAATTTATTTCCCTGTATAGTTCCATTTTTTTTATTTACTTATTTTTTTCTTTCATTTATTCCTCTTCATTATGTTCTTATCTTTTCCAGATTTTTTTTTTTTGTAGCTCTCCTGTGACTCTGTATTTACAACATAACATTACAGCTTAAATCAAATACCAAAATCTTCTCACCTGAACAGACGACACCAGCGTCCTCACTGTGTCCACAGTGATGTTCACCAAATCCTCTGTGCTGACACTCAGTTAGAGACCCTTCACTTCCTGAACAGGCCACATCATCGAGCCAGATTTGCCCAGTTCCTGCACCAAAAAGGGCTGATGCAGGAGCACCCAGTGCTGTACCACAGCCCAACTCTCTGCACACCACCATAGCATCATTTAGGTCCCAGCTGTCATCACAAACTGTTCCCCAGGTGTTGTTGTGATAGACTTCGACTTTTCCAGAACACTGAGTAGATCCAGATCCAGCTAATCTGACACCTAGGCACAGAACATAGGATGGAAATTGAGTCTGTATTTTCTTATGTTTGGCATAAGTTCATGACAGCAACTGAGACAAGCAAAACTAAGTAACTGCAGCCACATAAGAACCCTTATTTAAAATGCATAAACCTTTATGGGTATAGACCTGCACAGACATTAAAAACTGAGTTGGTTGTCGGCCCTGACTGAATAAATAGGAGTCACAGCTAAAATTTTTTTGACACAGACAAAGAAACTGTGAAGTGGATCAGTCACGTCATGTCCTACACCTGATCGGCTTCATGAGGTCAGTATCAGCACTAATACTGATCAGATGAGTTGATGTATCTGTAAATCTTTCACATTTGTAATTGGTTCATCAAATCTTAAAGTATGCTGCAGAGTATTTGTACCTTATCAAGCTGTACAATTATTTGAAACAGACCACTGCATTTGACCCAAAAGGTTTCTCACCTGAACAGACGACACCAGCGTCCTCCCTGTGTCCACAGTTATGTTCACCAAATCCTCTGTGCTGACACTCAGTGAGAGACCTTTCACTTCCTGAACAGGCCACATCATCGAGCCAGATTTGCCCAGTTCCTGCACCAAGAACGGCTGATTGAGGGGCACTTAGAGCCGTCCCACAGCCCAACTCTCTGCACACCACCATAGCATCATTTAGGTCCCAGTCATCATCACAAACTGTTCCCCAGACGTTGTTGTGATAGACTTCAACTCTTCCAGAGCACTGAGCAGATCCATTTCCAGCTAATCTGACACCTAGGCACAGAACATAGGATGGAAATTGAGTCTGTATTTTTTTATGTTTAGCATAAGTTCATGACAGCAACTGAGACAAGCAAAACTAAGTAACTGCAGCCACATAAGAACCGAATACAAAATGCATAAACCTTTATGGGTATAGACCTGCACAGACATTAAAAACTGAGTTGGTTGTCGGCCCTGACTGAATAAATAGAAGTGACTGAAGAAAGTGTTTTGACACAGACAAAGAAACTGTGAAGTGGATCAGTCACGTCATGTCCTACACCTGATCGGCTTCATGAGGTCAGTATCAGCACTAATACTGATCAGATGAGTTGATGTATCTGTAAATCTTTCACATTTGTAATTGGTTCATCAAATCTTAAAGTATGCTGCAGAGTATTTGTACCTTACCAAGCTGTACAATTATTTGAAACAGACCACTGCATTTGACCCAAAAGGTTTCTCACCTGAACAGACGACACCAGCGTCCTCACTGTGTCCACAGTTATGTTCACCAAATCCTCTGTGCTGACACTCAGTGAGAGACCTTTCACTTCCTGAACAGGCCACATCATCGAGCCAGATTTGCCCAGTTCCTTCACCAAAAACTGCTGATTGAGGGGTACTTAGAGCCGTCCCACAGCCCAACTCTCTGCACACCACCATAGCATCATTTAGGTCCCAGTCATCATCACAAACTGTTCCCCAGGTGTTGTTGTGATAGACTTCAACTCTTCCAGAGCACTCAGTAGATCCAGATCCAGCTAATCTGACACCTAGGCACAGAACATAGGATGGAAATTGAGTCTGTATTTTCTTATGTTTAGCATAAGTTCATGACAGCAACTGAGACAAGCAAAACTAAGTAACTGCAGCCACATATGAACCCTTATTTAAAATGCATAAACCTTTATGGGTATAGACCTGTCATTCTGTTGCCATGGCGCCGCGGATGGCTGCCTCGGTGTTTTGGTGCGCATTTTTTTGCCTTATTTTCTTTGTAAATCCAGTTTTCTGCTTTGGTTTCCGGAGCTCTTTCACCAGAGAAGAGCTCATTAACATCAGAGAAACAACTCCAGTGGATTTTTTTCCTACTTTTCTCGACTCACCTGTGGGATTATTGGACATTTTGGTCAGAGGTGCACTGACCGTTGCTCTCGCAGTGAAACGCCGGAGGAGAGGAAAACGCGCCGGTGCGCTTGCGCGTCTCCGCCGGCGCGGACTCCGCACACCGCTCCCAGGTATCTTTCTCTCCAAGGTGCGTTCACTGCCCAACAAACTGAATGAACTTCAGCTACTGGTGCAGAGGAACAGAGACTTTTCTTCATCTGCCGTCCTGTGCTTCACGGAGACGTGGCTGTGTGGATCGATCCGGACTCTGCGCTGGAGCTGGCCGGCTTCCAGCTCTTCAGAGCGGATCGCGACACAGAGCTGTCCGGCAAAACCAAAGGTGGAGGAATCTGCTTTTATGCAAACAGTGGCTGGTGCAGAGACGTGACAGTGATCCTGCAGCACTGTTCTCCTGACCTGGAGACTTTCATCATAAACTGCAGGCCCTTCTACTCCCCCCGAGAGTTCACCTCATTCATCCTGGTCGGTGTTTCCATCCCACCACAGGCCACGTAGTTATTGTCCTTGGTGACTTTAACAAAGGGAACCTCAGTCATGAACTGCCCAAATACAGACAGTTTGTTCATTGCCTGACCAGAGAGGGGAACACTCTGGACCACTGTCACACCACAGTCAGTGGTGCTTATCACGCCGTCCCCCGGGCTGCACTGGGCCACTCTGACCATGTCATGGTCCACCTGATTCCCACATACAGGCAGAAACTAAAACTGTGTAAACCTGTCGTGAAGACATCAAAGCAGTGGAGCAGTGAAGCCATAGAGGATCTGCGGGCATGTTTGGACTGCACTGACTGGGAGGTGTTCAGGACTGCTTCCAACAGTCTGGATGAGTTCACAGAGGCTGTGACGTCATACATCAGCTTCTGTGAGGACTGCTGTATCCCATCACGCACCAGGGTGAGTTATAACAATGACAAACCCTGGTTCACAGCTAAGCTCAGTCAGCTCAGGAGGCAAAAGGAGGAAGCTTTCAGGAGTGGGGACAGGGACAGGTTTAAAGAGTCCAAGTACAGGTTTAGCAAGGCGGTGAGAGAAGCTAAACAACTGTACTCTGAGAAACTTCAGCTCCAGTTCTCAGCCAATGACTCTGCTTCTGTCTGGAAAGGGCTCAGACAGATCACTAACTACAAACCTAAACCCCCCCACTCCATTAACGACTTCCGTCTGGCCAACGATCTGAATGAGTTCTACTGCCGCTTTGAAAGACAATGGGACAAGCCTGACACTAACCTCCACATCAGAGCCACATCAGAACCCCCCTCCTCCTCCCCTACCAAAGGAACGTCTCTCTCTATCCTGGAGAGAGATGTCAACAGGCTTTTTAAGAAGCAGAACCCCCGCAAAGCAGCCGGTCCTGACTCTGTCTCTCCATCATCCCTGAAGCACTGTGCTGATCAGCTGTCTCCAGTGTTCACAGACATCTTCAACACCTCACTGGAGACCTGCCACGTGCCAGCCTGCTTCAAATCCTCCACCATCATCCCTGTCCCCAAAAAACTGAGGCCCACAGGACTAAATGACTATAGACCCATTGCCCTGACCTCTGTGGTCATGAAATCATTTGAGCGCCTTGTCCTGTCCCACCTCAAATCCATCACTGACCCACTCCTGGACCCCCTGCAGTTCGCCTACAGAGCCAACAGGTCTGTAGACGACGCTGTCAACATGGCTCTCCACTTCATCCTCCAGCACCTGGACTCCTCAGGGACCTATGCCAGGATCCTGTTTGTGGACTTCAGCTCTGCCTTCAACACCATCATCCCGGCTCTGCTGCAGGACAAGCTCTCCCAGCTGAGCGTGCCTGACTCCACCTGCAGGTGGATCACCGACTTCCTGTCTGACAGGAGGCAGCACGTGAAGCTAGGAAAGCACGTGTCTGACTCCCAGACCATCAGCACTGGATCCCCGCAAGGCTGCGTTCTTTCTCCTCTGCTCTTCTCCCTGTACACCAACACCTGCACCTCCAGCCATCAGTCTGTCAAGCTCCTGAAGTTTGCAGACGACACCACTCTCATTGGACTCATCTCTGATGGCGATGAGTCTGCCTACAGGTGGGAGACTGACCGTCTGCTACACCTGGTGCAGGCAGAACAACCTAGAGCTAAACGCTCTGAAGACAGTGGAAATGATAGTGGACTTCAGGAAGAGCCCGGCCCCACCCACCCCCATCTCCCTGTGCGACTCCCCCGTGGCTACCGTGGAGCATTTCCGCTTCTTGGGAACCACCATCACACAGGATCTCAAATGGGAGCTGAACATCAGCTCCCTCATCAAAAAAGCTCAGCAGAGGATGTATTTCCTGAGGCAGTTGAAGAAGTTCAACCTGCCAAGGACTATGATGGTGAACTTCTACACCTCCATCATTGAGTCCATCCTCACCTCCTCCATCACCATCTGGTACGCTGCTGCCACGGAGAGGGACAATAACAGACTGCAGCGTATCATCCACCCTGCTGAGAAGGTGATTGGCTGCAATCTTCCATCCCTCCAGGACCTGTACACCTCAAGGACTCTGAGGCGTGCAGGGAAGATTGTAGCTGACTCCTCCCACCCTGGACACAAACTCTTTGTGACACTCCCCTCTGGCAGGAGGCTGCGGTCCTTCAGGACCAAAACCTCTCGCCACAAAAATAGCTTCTTCCCATCTGCTATTAGCCTCATCAACAAGGCTAGAGAGCCCCACTGTTGCTGATCAATTGCACCAATCACCAGAAAAAAATCCTTGTATGTGAAAACATACTTGGCAATAAAACTGATTCTGATTCTGATTCTGATTCTGATTCTGATTCTGATTCTGACCTGCACAGACATTAAAAACTGAGTTGGTTGTCGGCCCTGACTGAAAAAATAGAAGTGACTGAAGAAAGTGTTTTGACACAGACAAAGAAACTGTGAAGTGGATCAGTCACGTCATGTCCTACACCTGATCGGCTTCATGAGGTCAGTATCAGCACTAATACTGATCAGATGAGTTGATGTATCTGTAAATATTTCACATTTGTAATTGGTTCATCAAATCTTAAAGTATGCTGCAGAGTATGGGTACCTTATCAAGCTGTACACTTATTTGAAACAGACCACTGCATTTGACCCAAAAGGTTTCTCACCTGAACAGACGACACCAGCGTCCTCCCTGTGTCCACAGTTATGTTCACCAAATCCTCTGTGCTGACACTCAGTGAGAGACCTTTCACTTCCTGAACAGGCCACATCATCGAGCCAGATTTGCCCAGTTCCTGCACCAAAAACTGCTGATTGAGGGGCACTTAGAGCCGTCCCACAGCCCAACTCTCTGCACACCACCATAGCATCATTTAGGTCCCAGTCATCATCACAAACTGTTCCCCAGGTGTTGTTGTGATAGACTTCGACTTTTCCAGAACACTGAGTAGATCCATTTCCAGCTAATCTGACATCTAGGCACAGAACATAGGATGGAAATTGAGTCTGTATTTTCTTATGTTTAGCATAAGTTCATGACAGCAACTGAGACAAGCAAAACTAAGTAACTGCAGCCACATAAGAACCGATACAAAATGCATAAACCTTCTTGGGTATAGACCTGCACAGACATTAAAAACTGAGTTGGTTGTCGGCCCTGACTGAATAAATAGGAGTCACAGCAAAATTTTTTTTGACACAGACAAAGAAACTGTGAAGTGGATCAGTCACGTCATGTCCTACACCTGATCGGCTTCATGAGGTCAGTATCAGCACTAATACTGATCAGATGAGTTGATGTATCTGTAAATCTTTCACATTTGTAATTGGTTCATCAAATCTTAAAGTATGCTGCAGAGTATTTGTACCTTATCAAGCTGTACAATTATTTGAAACAGACCACTGCATTTGACCCAAAATGTCTTCTCACCTGAACACACGACACCAGCGTCCTCACTGTGTCCACAGTTATGTTCACCAAATCCTCTGTGCTGACACTCAGTGAGAGACCTTTCACTTCCTGAACAGGCCACATCATCGAGCCAGATTTGCCCAGTTCCTTCACCAAAAAGGGCTGATTGAGGGGCACTTAGAGCCGTCCCACAGCCCAACTCTCTGCACACCACCATAGCATCATTTAGGTCCCAGTCATCATCACAAACTGTTCCCCAGACGTTGTTGTGATAGACTTCGACTCTTCCAGAGCACCGAGTAGATCCAGATCCAGCTAATCTGATCTGAGCACCTGTCAGACACAAAACGTAACAAACAATATATTTAAAAATTTTGCTCAAAAGTAAAAAGATTTTATGTCTGACACAGGAGAATGGACTGACCTCCAGCAGGTGAAGATGAGACCAACAGAAAAGAGACTGTAGGAGAAAAAATGTCATAGTTCAGTAAGTTCAGTGAGGTGAGAAGTGAGGAAAGTTGTCCTTGTTTTAAATTTCCATTTTATAAGACTAAAGTAATAGATGTTTACGCTGAAAACAGTCTCTAAGACCTCCTCCTCCTATGTATACTATCTTTATAAAAAAAGAGAAACACAGAAGAACAGCTTGAAGAACTAAATTGAATTTTTTTCTCACCAAGGGTCATAAAGCGAAGATTTCTGTGTTGCCTGCTCATCGTGGTTCAGAGAAAAAGGTTGTGGCGAAAACAGAACAGAAAATGTGGACAGAAAAGACTTCACACTTCTCATTTCCTGAAAGGCGTCTCTCTTTTTTGCTTCTAGTTTTCTTTTTTTTTTTTTTTTGGAATACTCACCTTTATATGCATGCTGCTCTTTGTATTGTATTTTAGTATGTGTTGCTGTTACCTCTGAGATTGTATTTATTATCTATTGGAATTTATTTATTGGAATGTATTATGCAAGCTTTTAAGAAAATGAATAAATAAAACTCCCCACAGATACACAGCCACTACCATACTGGTTGGAAGCTGGTCCTGGATACTTTGCTCTGCTCTGCTCTATTGTCCACTCCAGCCACCTCCACCTAACTCCTTTTTTGAGATCACATTATGTTCATCATCAGCATGTTGGTTACTCCTAAAAGCCTTCTCTGTCTTGTTAAAGTGGAACATACTGTCTGAAAATCTGAACAATAAATGATAAATCCCTGTCTTTCCTGTTCAGATGATAAGCAGCCAAACATGGTTACATATATGACTCTGAGTAAATCTGACATGTTTTTCTTTTAATCTGTGACGAACTGGCTCTACGCTGCAATACAAGACCACATTGGTGGTCCCCAGATGATGAATCCTACTGTCTTTGGTGAACCTGTGACATTTCCAATAGCAGCACCACAAGGTTGCCAGTATAGAAAATTAACTCTGGCCCATACCTGGTTCACATGCTTGTTTTCTTCTGGCCCTGTATACGCCCAGCCACCATGAGGATGGCAGATTTAATTTTTAGTGACATATATTGAAAAATATGAAATGGATGCCCATGAAATTTGGTATACATTACACTAACGTGACTGACTTTGATGATCAAATGGTGTTTCGTCTAGTGTCACCATGAGCCATCTTGAAAACTATTAAATGGATCATAAATAGTAAATGCCCCTAGAGAATAAATTCTACTGACTTTGTTGATCCAATGACATTTGAAACGTCTTCTCACCTGAACAGTCTCAGTTCTATGTGGTGAGGATTTCACAAGATGTTGGAAACTTTCCTTTGAGGTTCTGCTCCATTGCATCCAGGAGTGGACAGTTATAAAGTACCTTTACTTGAACATACACACACACACGCCCAACACCACACCTCACAAACTGCCAGAGCTGTGTCTCATCGACTGGCATTGGCTCTTTTTGTTGATAAAAGTGTGTTTTTATGCCCATGTCTACAGTCTTTGTATCATATTCTACAAGCTTTTTGTTCTACAGTCAGTCAGTCATTCACACAATTCCTCACTAACTCCTGAGTTTACACGGCAAACCCTACATCAAAATAAACAGCAGTCCCTACCATGGTATCAAGTATTCTCTGTGCCTTTAGCCTTTTTCATGTGAGCCGGTTTTGAAATAACAGCAACTGCAAATTACAGCAACAATTTGTCTCCAACTTGGGACTGATATTCTAATGTAGCTTACATTACGTAGTTATGTGAATACATTGGTGGGGGACCTGTGCCCCAGTGGAGCTTTATGTCTAGCAACGCCCCTGCTCATTCAGGTTGTTTCAGAGTCATTATGTTCTGTAAATGTGGAACAATACAACGTGTCGACATGAAAAAATGTACTTGAATACGTGAGTATTTTTAAAAGCAAGTACTCCAGTACTTTAACTCAAGTTAAAATTTGACTGTACAACTTTTACTTGTATTGGACCAGGAGGACCTACACTTTGACTCAAGTGACAGAGATGTGTTCTTTGACCACCTCTGACTGCATCCCATCATTTCTGCAGATTTGTCTGCTGCACATTCGTGTTTCCAGTCTCCTGTTCTACCACATCCCAAAGGTGTTCTGCTGGATACAGTGGAACACAGAGAGCCTTAAATACATAGGCCTGTATGGAGGAACCCACAAGCTTCAGCTTCCTCTGGCAGACACTCTGCTGGCACCACGTTCTAATCACGTGGGATCAAAGAAAGACCGGGAAGGAAGTTTCAGGACACAAGGCACCTGGACAGAGGTCTGGAAGTCAGGACCACTGATGATGTTTCTATTATTGAAATGACTTCAATTTAACTCCACAGTCCTGTTGTGGTTTATGCACAATCTCCCAGTAGAAACAGCTTGACATGGAAAACAGTGTTTTCTCCTGAAGTGAAGTGCCCAATCCTGAAAAGAAAA
Source organism: Trachinotus anak (assembly GCF_046630095.1). Classification (NCBI taxonomy): domain Eukaryota; kingdom Metazoa; phylum Chordata; class Actinopteri; order Carangiformes; family Carangidae; genus Trachinotus; species Trachinotus anak. The sequence continues at coordinate 24,399,066 of NW_027273854.1, read as the reverse complement.
AACACTTTTTAAAAACACCAGGCTGATAAACACCTCCTATCTTTTAGCTTAAAACACACGAAATCAGCCATTACTGTTTTCTTTCATGCATCAGCATCAAACACAGTGTAAGGTACACCCATACTGTGAACACGTTACATCAAAGCAATGAAGAGGAAGAGGAAGTTGTAGGTTGCAGCAGTTCACATAGTTTTTAGACGCCACAGGGCCAAGTGGAGGAAGATGTGACTGACCACAAGATTGTATGTAACTTAAGTTATATATGATGTGTCTCAAGGGTCAACTCTGGGACAGGATTTTTTTTTTTTTTTTGCTTATACGTGCTTCAGCAGGGGCCCAGCATTAAAACATATTGTGTCACTTTTGTGTCATCTCAGTAAAACTTAGAGGGAACTTCTTCAAATTTGGTATAAATATTCACTTGAACTCAAACATGAACTGGTTATATTTTGGTAGTCAAAGTTCAGAGGTCAAGTTCCAGTGGCCTCACAAAAACGGTTTTGGCCTTGTGAACGCAAAATCTTGGGAGTTCTTCAAAGGAATCCCAAATTCAAATTTGGCGGAAATGTCCACTTGGACTCAAGGATGAACTGGTTAGATTTTGGTGGTCAAAGGTCAAAGGTCACTGTGACCTCACAAAATGTGGTTTTAAGATAAGATAAGATAAGATAAGATAAGATCGCCTTTATTAGTCCCACAGTGGGGAAATTCACAGTGTTACAGCAGCAAAGTGGCAGTGCAGAGAACAGGAAAGCTGCAAGAAACTGCAATAACAAATATTTAGGAAGATAAATAATAACAATATAATAATATACAAGATATATAGATACAAAAAAATACATATTTACAGTAGCAGCATTTGTGGGATCTTGACAGATGCGTGAGGTTGTTACGGTGGTGAGTTGTCCGTTTCTGGTGTGTGTGTGTGTGTGTGGTTACTGAGCACAGTGTTTGTTGTAAAGTCTGACAGCAGCTGGAAGGAAAGACTTGCAGTATCTCTCCTTCACTCACTGTGGGTGCAGCAGCCTGTCACTGAAGGAGCTGCTCAGTGCTGTCAGAGTGTCCTGCATGGGGTGGGAGGTGTTCTCCAACAGGGATGATAGCTTCGCCACCATTCGCCTGTCACCCACTACCTCCACTGAGTCCAGGGGGCATCCCAGGACAGAGCTGGCCTTCCTGATCAGCCTGTTCAGTCTCCTCCTGTCAGCAGTGGAGATGCTACTGCCCCAGCAGACCACACCGAAAAAGATGGCTGATGCCACCACAGAGTTGTAAAAGGTCTTCAGGAGTGCCCCCTGCACCCCAAAAGACCTCAGTCTCCGTAGCAGGTACAGCCTGCTCTGTCCTTTTTGATGTTCACTGGGGTGGTTTAAGAGTGTTTGTGCCTGCGGAAATCCACCACCAGTTCCTTGGTTTTCCCCGCGTTGATCTGAAGGTGGTTCTGCTGGATCAGTTCTCTGTACCGCCTGTCATCCCCATCAGCAATGAGGCTGACAATTGCAGAGTCATCAGAGAACTTTTGCAGGTGGCAGTTGGTGGAGTTGTAGGAGAAGTCTGCAGTGTAGAGGGTGAAGAGGAACAGAGCCAGAACCGTTTCCCAGTTCTGGCTCTGTTCCTCTTCACCCTCTACACTTTTCCTTTTGGCCTTTTAAATGTGATATCTCAACACTGCCTTGAGGGATTTTCTTAAGATTTGGCAGAAACATTCATTTGAACCCAAGGATCAACTGATTAGAATTTGCTGGTCAATGATCAAAGTTCAAGGTCAGTGTGACCTCACAAAACATGCTTTTGGACATAACTCATGAATTCATACACTAATTATGACACAACATAACTCAAATGTCTGAAAGGATAAAATGAGGTGATGACATCTTACATCCAAAAGGTAAAAGGTCAACCTCACTGTGACATCATAAGGTTCTGAAGATTTAGACCATACTTCCTGCAACTTGGATGGTTGGTGGGGTCATACAACTGCAAGGCAGTAATTCTAGTTATAAAATTTAATTATCTTTATAAATGGTCAATTTTAATTTGTTACCCTGTTTGAATCACTTTGTAACTTATGGTTTGAAAAGTTCATTAAAAAGATATAGTAATATAGTTATTATCAATATAATGCTGCAAGCCAGATGCAGTTCACAGTGAACCTCTCCTCTCAGATTGGTATGAAGTAGTTTCTGATGCACTATCAAGTGCTGCCCACTAGAGGTCATCACAATTTAGGTTTTTAATGAAATGCAGGGACCACTCTGCCATACCTCCTGTCTTCCAATAACAGGATGTTTTTTTCAGGCATAGTGGCTTCATGAACCACACCTTTCAGTCACTGTGGTTATTTTGGGGCGTTTTTGTCCTAAGAACTCTGTGTTCTAGGGATCAGTTCTGTGTTAATCAGAATGCACAATATGTTTATATTATGACATGTGCAGTTGTTTTTCATTTTATTATTTTATCCAGTTTATTTTCTACCAGTTCCATTCAAGATTAATGGAAATTTACCTGAGAACAGTCCACCTGTGAAGGACAGAAAATATAAAATCTGAAATGAACAGAACTGTGTCACTGATCATTAACAATGTTTTTTAGTACATGTGCTTGTCACTTTCTACCAAGTCCATCTCCACAGGCCGGGTTTGAAACTTTCATAAAGACTTGGTGCACACTCAAATGTGCACACGGAGCAAAAGTGAGCCTCATCGCGTGAGAAGGATGAGGAAGTGACTGGTGTGAGAACGTTGCCACCGCAGCCCTGTGGCAGCGCCGCCTGAAGCCTGTGGTAGTCTCGATTCACCCTCCAGTCCAGAACCCCACTACAACCTGCTTTCAGTTTCCACTGCACTGCCTTCAGACATTTGTTGAGCTTTCAGCTTCTCCTTTTTGTACAGCGATGACACACACTGCGCACAAATTATATCTGCAGCTTTGTCTATACCAAATTCTTCTACTTCATTATTATTATTATTATAATTATTATTATTGTTATTATTATTATTATTATTAGTAGTAGTAGTAGTAGTAGTAGTAGTAGAAGTAGTAGTATTTTAGTAGTTTAGTTTAGTAGTCATCAGTCATGTCATTTCTCATTTTTCTAGAAATGTTTCAAACCTTTTTTTAATTTCTTTTTGTTTCCAAAATGATAATGATTTACATTATATTTTTTCTACTCTGAGATTCACAGTAATTTTCCTGGAGAGACTCACTCAAACACACTAGTGCTGTGTGGGGGGTTGTAACGCTCACTGACCAGCATCCTCCTCTCCTCCAGCTCTAAAACACACAGACACGCAAACACACACTCATGTGTTTGAGGATTTGATGTGAAAATGCTGAAGTTTTGGTGACACGGTGCTGCGTTCAAGAGAATTCAGTTGATTTATTTCCCCCTGCATGCTTTCGTGACCTCTTTCTCCATCACACACAAGAACACACATGCCAGGAGGCAGCCCTATAAAGGTTACTAAGGGTCATGTCTGAGCAGCGGAACTGAAAAACAGGAAGAAATGTAAGGGTGTAAGGATGGCAGTGAAGTGTGTCTGCTGTGTGTATGTATGTGTGCTTTGCTGGGTGACAAGTGGTGGGTTAAATGAATCCTGTGCAATGCAGAGCAGCCATGGGGCAGAGATGGGAGGTGTGTGTGTGTGTGTGTGTGTGTGCACTCTTGAAGTGATTAAGAGGCAGCAGCAACAGTCGGGAAAAACAGAGATCACTTCATTTTGTTTTACAGCATTTGGGGCTGTGCTCCTAGACACGCATACACACACACACACACACACACACACACACACACACACACACACACACACACACACACACATACACATACAGAGTGCTAACAACTGAAAGTAATTCGGACTGACAGCTAGCCTTCACGCTCTGACGCACCTCTCCTCCCAAAATGGACGCAGAAGAACCGTTTTACACACGCATGCAGACACACACACACACACACACACACACACACACACACGTATAGTGTCTAAATGGGCTTTCTGTCCACAGTGCCTGAAAACCCAAAACATTAAGTGGAGGAGGGGTATGTGGGGATGAATAGTTGGGGGGGGGGGGGGGGGTTTGGGCCAACAGACAGAGAGATGGCCAGGCTGAGCAGCAGGTCAGTTACTGTCATAAATAGGCTTCAGGCTACATTAGCTGCTATAGAATAACATATCCAGCTCTCTACTGCTTCAGTAGCGTCTGTTGTGAGACCCTCCCTGTCCACATCTTTCAAACTCCACAGGTTTGTGTGTTTGTAGTCTACAAAGCCGAGCTGAGATAATCCTGATAACAGCACCAGGTTTATTTTCTCAGGACTTTAGAAGGCTCCTCCACAGCTAGAAATTAATCAAGTTTACATCCAACTGTGGGGCATCATTTTCAGATTATAGGGCCCAGCTGATGTGGTCCAGCCAGAAAGACATCCCAGGGGACCCACTGTTTGGCACACTGCTTCGCTGCAGTTGTGGTAGGATTGTGGATTTCACGTCATCTTCAAAATTGTAGTAATTGAACTGAGATACTAAACTGAACCGAAATGGAAACAAAAAATATATCAGATTGAGTGCAATATTGTAACAGTGTAAAATTGCTACATATATTTTGAATTAAATCTTATGGGGTTTTGAGATATAGTTGACAAAGCTAATTTAAGACAAGACTGAAATTTGTTCTAAACAAGATAGGAAACAAAAGCGGGTTAAGATCCCCACCAAAGAAAATCAAGTTTTTAACCTTGTTAACATGTCGATATGATGTTTTTTATATAATACAAGACACATCATCAAAAGAATCAGTCAACATCATGACTGAGTATTTCCACCTTGAACTGCAGTGAACCAATGACAGTCTCATAAAAACAGATTCAGACAATCAGGGATTCATACGTCATATAACCTAAGGAACCAATCCTGTCAACTTGCGGGGACATGGCAAAATAAATCAAAATCAACCACTAACACTGTGTCAGCCACTGCCAGTTACAAGCTAACAAACAACATAAACAAATAAAAGATGCTAACTATGCTAACCATTCTGATCTGTCTGCTAGTCTCTGATTCTGGTCTCAACAGACTCCTCATCTGAGTCTGGGTCTGACTGAGGCTCAAACATGTGGCTGAGTCTCTCTGATGTTTCCTCCTCTATCCGTCTTCATCCTCTCTGCTCTTTCACCTGGACACCTGGAGCAAGCTGCAGTGGTGGGTGGGGCCAAGGCCTGATCCACAATTTCTCAGTGAGGATGGCACGGTAGATTAGCTTCCAGCCCCAGTTTTTGATTTTTGGATTATGGAAATGATGTTAAACAGAATATTAATCATAGCAGAGTATTTTTGCATAGTTGGTCTGGACATGTCTGGAGAGGAACTGTAAGGGAACATTAAACTTGAAACTTGTTATTGTGAATAATAGTGAGTTGGGTTAGGACTATTTAATCGGTCTGCTGCAGATTTCCATCTATGGCAGATACTGCAGGTACTATTCAGGGTTTGAGCAAGTTCCTCAACTCCTCTCTATTTACAGGGAATCAAATAATGGTACTGCTTTTATTTACAGATTATAGAAAATAGAGACAATTCTCCTGAAGATGTCAGAGCTGATCATCAATCAAAGATAATACAGTAAAAGACAGTGCTGGTTATAGTAAAAATGAAAATACAATATGATTTATCAGTTCAAAAGGTCCATAGTTGACATTGAAAATGGAAGCTAGACTTTTTTTTCATATATCAATATCTATCAGCAAGTAGCAGCTCTCTGCCAGGAAAATTACAGGTATTATAATGCAGAAATATTCAAAGCGTGACAACCAATTTAATCATAATTCATTACTTGCTTATATAAATGTATATAAATGACGAAAATAACATTAATACATACTTTTTTAAATCTGACTTCACTGTGTCCCCCTCCCACATCTGATACCCAAACCTTGTTGATGATACTGTTATTTAAAGGCCTGACTGAGCTCTTACATCCTCACAACAAAAGTCTTAAGCTTATCCTCACTGTCAAACTCAGGCCTGTTTCAAAGTGCCACGAAAAGAAAAAGTTCCATGTTTATGATTCACAAGAGAAAAGGAGGATGCGGTGAAGTAGAGGAGAAAAGGAACGTGGAGGGGAAAGTGATTTAGAGAGCGGTTGAGGTATGTAATGGAGACAGTGAGGTGTGATTTAGGGCCGAGGGGAAAATGGAGAAGTAGGGGCGTGTCTTGGCGTAGACGGAGTGTCATTTAATACAGGAGCGAGAGGAGAAATTATTGCACGCCTGCAACGCTATCTGACTATAGATGTGACACATCGCTCATAAAGCTGCTATCCCAGCTGAATGGGAATTACCCTATTAACGCAGGCTGAATGCTAACTGCTGGGGCACATATTGGGCTGGCAGCAAAGAGCTGAGCTGGCTAATGACTGTATGTCACTGTAATGGTGTGTCTCTAACAAGTGGCTCTGCCTCTGCGGGACGCTTAGCTCTTCATCGCTCCGCCCGGCCTCGAGTCTTCTTCACTCTGCTGCCAGATGACCTTCCAACAGGAGCTTGAGATGGAAAAGTCATTTCTGCAAAAGGTTCCTCACACATTCTCCACCACATCACACGTACATCTTTTAAGCTACCTCACCTGTGGAGAGGTGGGATTTTTTAAAGGTTTCATATATTACATTATATTACTTTCCCTGTGTTTCATTTCAGTGGTTCTCAAAGTGGGGTCTGGGGACCTTAAAGGAGTCCATGCAGGGGCTCCTCGGGTCCCCAGGAAAAGGGAAATAATTTATTTATTTTTCACTATAATTCCATCCATAAGCAACATAATGACAGAATGTGACTACTGGTCATGGGTTTCAAACACTTCCTATAAAGCAAAATGGGGGTCCATGGTCTAATTTGTGTCATTTTAGGGTTCCTTGATGTGAAAAAAGTTTGATCTCCATCAGAAGATATATTTGTGGTTTTAAGAACCAAAAAACATCTCAGTGTAGTTTTACATCTCCTCTCTCAGGCTTCTCTCGGGAGCTCTAGGAACAACAGGTCAGTGAGCCAATCAGAAGAGAGAATCTGATTCTGTCCTCTGACTGGCTGACTGTTCTGATTGATAAAAATGTAGCAGATTTCAGGTGAACACTCAGAGAAACCAAATCCTGTAAGTTTGGATGGTGGGTCCAGGTGGGTCGAGCTTGGGGCGTGGCTGAGGGCAGTGACTGCTTTGTTGTGACATCACAAAGTTCCAGAAGTCCTGACGGCTGGTTGTAAGGCTCAGTTTCTGAATACAGGCTGTGTGCATTTCTCTGTGGACTGAGGCTTTGATACTTAATATAGAACTTAGACCTGCTTTATAATCAAGAAAGACACAAAAATCTTACTTTATACAATATGGGACCTTTAAAACTATATTAACATTCTTGTCTAAGTAACAGAACACTCTGATTTACCCATTCTCATGATAGTTTGCTTTAATGATCTACAGCAGATGCTCCTCACACAGAAGGAAATTCTCCCCAGGCATCCTTCACTGAAATGTCTTACAGGGTGTCACAGTTTAGGAGAATAAATGTGCATATTCTGGGCTCCACATCCATATGATGCTGTAGACATGAATTTTCACACAATTCCCAGCAGAATTTGATCCAGTCCTTGCTCCTGGTCTTGATTGGGGTCATTTTTGCAGGGCTATCATACCCAGGAACACACTTTCATACTGGCACCTCTCTCGGTGTGAAAAGGGATATTAAATTCAGAATTTGAAATAAAACACCTTTGATAGCAGTTGTTAGGGAGGGAATGTAGAGCCCTGAGATGGAAAGGGACTGATTTAGATAATGTAAGTTTTTTACAATAACTTTCATTCCTTCAAGGCACTGGTTTCCAATCTTGATGTGGATATGATGATTCAACAAACCCCCAATTTATGTTCAATGGTAACAGCTACAGGGTGATTAACATAAGGGGAAGAAAGAAAACATTAACTCCATGAAAATTTCCCTTTATAAGCCACAATCAACTTGAAATGTGAATGTGTCTGGCGGCCCCGCAGCATCTCTACTGTGCTCTGAAAACTGAATAATTAGAATTGTAGTTGGCAAAATATTCACAGTATTAGAGGATTTTGTTAGAAATCAACCAACACTCAGCTCTCTAGTTCTACAAAGAAATATGAATGAATCTGAAATTTTTATTATTACAGTCGAGACTTATTTCATCAAAAGATACCTCTGAAAACGTTGACACGGACACCCACTGTCACTCCCTGATTGAGTCTTATTGGCCCCGACTACCAGCGGTGAAATCAACATGGATAACGAATTACAAGTGTTAATGATCTTGCTGAATTTGCTAGCAGCTGTTGTGAAGTTAAATTCTGCATTTTATTGCTACAACTGTTCCTCATTTGTAGTATTTTCTGCAAGTGCAGAGTAGACAATCTGCTTCCAGTTTACACCAGCTGGAAAATGCCCACTGTAACACACACCTGTGTTTTCGGGTGTGTTAGGATGGACAGAGATCGTTTCTGATATGGAGCTAAAGCAGTCGTTCATTAATAGACTGTAAATAAAGATGGATGTAGCTTTCACAGCATCACCCATCTTAAAGCTGGGGGGGCTGCTCCACCTTCGCCATCTTGGCAGAACCTGAATCTGACGAACTCCCTTCTAATCCAAAAATGGACAAGGAAGTGGGGCGTTTGTCACTCAAAGCGGCACGTCCTCAGATCAGAGAGGCAGTGGGGGGCAGTCTGGACGCTACATCCCTCCTTCAAGTGGGACCAGAACTGATATAAACACTTAGGACTGAAACTAGATTTTTTTTAAAGCACAGTGAACCCTTTCCTGTCCAAGTCACTACTGAATGGACACAAACACAGGCACTGGACAAAAACTGCAATTCATTAAGCTGAAAGTTGTACAAGAAGTTCAGACTTGCTGACAGGTCACCATCATAGTGAGCAATCACTATGATTTCTTGCTAAAGTTACATTATTATCACATCATAGTGCAAATGTAACCAGGAATGGTCTCGCTCAATGACATGAAAATTCACTGTGGGGGTTTTTTCAGCTGCCTACTTCAATCAATTAAAATATCAATTCACTGCAAACATGAACTTAAACCAGCAGCTAAACCAGGTAATCAGCCGTAACCAGCAGTTCTCAAACTTTCACATCAAGGACCCCTAAACTGAAGCTAATTAGACCACAGACCACAATTTGATAAGATTTTGTCCCAGGGTCGCCATCTGAGAAGATTTTTGTTTTTAGATGTTTTACTACAGAGAGTGTTTGAAACCCATGCCCATTCTGTCACTGTGTTATTTATCAATGGAATTATAGTGAAAACAAATGATTTCCCCTTTTTTGCTGGGGACTCCCAGGAACCCCACAATGAGAACCACTGGCCTCAATAACGTATGGTATGCTTTGGAAAACAGGCAACAGATATGCAAAAGTACCTAAAAAACCAATGAAGCAAAGCTTGAACAACAGTAAGCACACTCTCTCTCTCTGTGGCCAGTGTGAAAATTTCCTGTATGCTGCGGCTGGTTGGTCCCTGTGGAAATTCTTGTGGTGCTTAAACTGTAAGTGATTGATTTTTATCTGGCACTTTAGCTGTACATTTCACCCAGTTACATCATATCCATCTTTATATCTAATCACAATAAAGATGGGTCCTCTGGGTATTATTGCTCTACTGAGGGGGTCTGGACTACCTAGTTGTTCCACTGAGACGATCTATCTATTCTTGATACAGAGCATGAGTCTGAAAGCAGTAGGCTATCTGTCATTCATGCTATTAGTTCATGGTTATCATCAGCAGTGGCCAAGGCCATTAGCCCAGATCCATTAGCAGCAGCCATCACCAGAGCCATTAACTCCTGTGCCTGCTAAAACGCTACTGTCCCTCACAAAGACTCATTAAGGAGAAGAAGGGAGACATGGAGGGAGATGGAGAGACGCAGAGACAGAGGGGGAGGAAGAGAGAAAGAGGAGGGCAAAGGTGGGAGAAAAAAAGAAATACTGAAAGGCTGAAGGGGAGAAAGTGCAGTGAAGAAGAAAAGGGGAGAGTTAGATCATCTTAATTGTTCTCTGTGTCATTTTTCTCCACTGCCAATCTGCAGTTGGTGTAAGATGGTTTATAGTGTAGCTATGGTCTTTTTCACATTGTCCATGGATGGAAAGTGTGAAATTGTTCGGAAGTGTATTGATGTCAAAAGATTTGAACTCAAACTCTCAAGCTGAGGCTACGTCCACATCACATGTTTCAGTTTTAAAAAGAATCTCTTTTTCTACGTTTATACCTGGGATCCACGCCGCCAGAGTTTTCAAGCCCCTAAAATGGAGGCTTCTGGAAACGCTACTGGACCTGTTGCATTTTAGTCTGGACGGCAAAAATGGAGACCTTTGGATACGATGGCGTAGACACCCACAGTCTCTCCTGTAGACAATCCACTTCCTGTTTATGCCGGCTCGCGCATGCCCAGTGTACGGGAATGGTCATCTATGTATGCTTTCTTAGGCTGGATAGTATGGACGGAGTTTGTCTCTGATATGGAGCGACAACATCATCTGGATGGAGATCATTTTTGTTTGAAAATGAAAACAATCTCCAGTTTGAGACCAGGACGAGAACTTTTTGTCAGGAGTGAATTTGTTTGGCTGTTGTGTCGCACACAGTGAATTCCTTTTGTGATAGTGACAGTTTGTGTTTATTCTTATGTCGGCTCTTTGTGACAGAGTGGAGCACCGGAGTAATGGTGATTCAACTCAGACTTGAGGTTTAGTGACTGGACTGCAATAGTGGGTGCTAGTGTTTGGACAATTAGTGTAGGAAGTTATTTGTGTCAAGATTAATTTTTTTTTTTAATTAGATAATGAAAGAAAGATTTTATAATACTCATATATCTGCTCATGTTTGACAAAGGGTTTAACCAGAGCCATGTCATTCACAATGACAGCAGCCATATCACATTCGTATAGCTGTTTCTAAACGCACTGGTATCAGATCAGTACTGGCCGACACGCAAGCTGAGGTATCGGAATCAGTATCAGGAAGGAAAAAATGGTATCAGATCATTTCTAGTTTGCACAACGATCTTTACTAATAACCCATAAGAACATGTGCGAATGAACAAAAGTCTTTACCTGTTATTTTTCATGCTCCTCTATTTCCTCAATCACTCCTCTCCTCTTCTGTTTTTCTTTCTCTTGCATCTTGGTCATATAATGAAGGTTTTTAACCATTTATGAAAACACATGAAGGGAACAGGGAACTTCTGCCTGAGCAAGCATGAGAGAGCGATGGAAGAGAGGGATGCACACAAGTGATGGAAGAAGAGAAAGGAAGGAAATAGGGAGGGTGCAGAATGAGAGAAAAATGAGGGAGGTGAGTTTAGCCTTTGCCCCAATGTTCCATTCTATCCCAGAATACTTTGGGGGCCCCCTGACAGACGCTTAATGCCTCACATGGACGCACATGAACGTATATTAGCTTGTGCACACACACGCACACACACGCACACACCCCTGCAGCAAGTCTCTGACGTGCTTATGAGGGTGGTTGGTTTCATTAGCAGAAAGATCAGGGCACTAAACCATTATCTCTCATCTCTGTCTCCACAAACTTTTTCTTCTTCTGTCTCATTTGTGTTCCTCGTGAGCATGTTGACTCAAAGAGATGAAATGACATGTGAATGCATCCATGCACTCTCTCTCTCTCTCTCTCTCTCTCTTACACACACACACACACACACACACACACACACACACACACAAGCTTGAAGTCAATAGGTTTGTTTTGGAGCCAGGATCAGGTGGTTCACTATGTAGGTCAGAGGGAGAATAAAAGGAGAGAGAAGACATGTGCTGGTATCCTCAATAATTAATCAGTCTTCCTCTGCCTCTGTCTCTCACAGACTGACACAGACGTGTGGATGAATGGATCAGCTTGGAGGAAGTCAGGCAGAGAAACACTGGCAGAGGAAGAGTCAGACAGCCGACCACACATCACGCTGTGGGGGTTTATTTGTCCTCAGGGAGCCTTTAGCTGTGATAATCAAAATTGACAAAACTTGTTCACATCATTTTTAATATTCTCTGTAAAGGTGGTTTCACTCTCGCACCCACACCAAGATGCCTCTGAAGAGCGAAGCGGTGTCCTGGTGTTTTGATCTGCAGTACCCCCCCACCCCCCGTGTGTGTGATCTCAGAGAGAAAAGGAGGGACACTCGAGGTCGGTGGTTTCGGAGAAGGGTGGTGCCGCTTGGGTGATTGACGTCTGCACTCAGGGCGCACGCTTAGATGACCTCACACATGCACAGGCTGGTGACACAGGATATCCTGCTGTAAGCGTCAGCCTAGGGCAGAAGAGGAAGTGCAATCCGCTGGGGCTCATGTTTCAAGTTTCAGATTGGATGGAAACACCACAAACACAACAATCAGGGCAGGGACCACATGACATCTAATAAGATAAATCTAAATCTCCCACATTATCAGGAACATTGTGTTCCTATACATAACACCAATGATCCTGCATACACAAATACAGCAAAACCAAAACCAAAGCAAAACAAACAAAAAAATTGCAACACTAAAAACAATGCAGCCACTATAAGAAATATTATTAATACTTCAATAATATAGGAAATATAGTTATTTACTTTTCTGAGAGACAGCAGCCAGTTGGGTTAGCTTAGCATAAGGACTGAGTCTCCCAGCACCTTTAAAGCTCAGTAATTATTATTACATCTCATTCGTTTCACCTGCACAACAATGTAGCTCGACTAACCCCAATTCATAACACAACATGTTGTTTTTACAGTTTGGTTTTCAGTTCCGTTCAGTTTTGGCTTTATTTGTCCCCAGGGGCCAATCGGTTTTGCTGCAAGACATAAATACGCAAGGACAGATACAAAAGACCATAAAAATAACAAACTTGAATAAAGTGCTTAATTTCAGTTAAGTGCAGTGTTGTTAGCTAGAACTGGCAGCACTGTAGATAATGTCACAAGCAACATCATCAAAGCCAATACAACAGCTGTAGCTTACACTTCTGTACACACACTAATCATAAAACAGAAACATATAATTCTTCAGACAGAGAAATGTCATTGAAGTTGCTGAGCTGGTTCGATAACAATCCTTTTAATCATCCAGTTTTCGTGATGCATTTCTGATGCACAACTGCGTGAGATCAAAGCTGAATTACCCAGAACTGATTTGAACTGTTGTCCCGTACTATGTGTGCATTACGCTCTGTGCCATGTGTCAGGCGAGGGAATGAGCTGAAAAAAGAAACCAACAAGTCAGGAAACTTAATGCCAAAAGAGGTCATTTGTCATCGCTTTCGAAAACTGCCGTAAACGACTGTTAGAAGTGATTCATATGACTGTTCTCAGATCTGCCAACAGTATGATCACGGTTAGGTTAGGTTAGGTTAGGATAGGTTAGGCACAGAAGCTGTTGGTTGAGGTTAGGGGAAGATTTTTGTCATACATTGACTGTTGGTAGGTGATGGGATGTAAACAGTGTCACGCTTTGTTGAGCCGTCCCCGCCGCCCAGGAAATCTGCCTTTTTGCTTTGCAGCGATATAAAGATGTCATAACACTTCTTCAGAAACAGGTAGCAAACAAGGGAGGAGACACAGGAAGTACAGGGAGTGAGCCGGGAGGTAAAAGCAGAGGCGAGGTTTGGAGGGGAAACTCAACGCCTGAAGCAGATGGGGAATAAAACAATGGAGGAGCTGTGATATGGCGGGATTCCCCTACGTTCCCGTTTTGGCTGAGGCCAGCAGTGACAACAGCCTGTTTGTCATGTGCAGGAATGAGAAGCAAGGGGCACACATGTTTGTGTCTGTGCATAGAAGGTTCCTTGTTACAGGGCGTCCTTGAATCAGAAACATCAACTAAAATCTCCTGCACAAAGGAAACGAGCAGCTTCGCTTGTGTGGATTTCACTGGATTGGGAACATGTAACTGCTGATGTGACGAGTGACTGCAGTTCTGAACACATTGTGTAACTGGTTGCGCAGTGCAGAGCAGTCTGACCTTACACAACAGACCCAAATATTTACACACACACACACACACACACACACACACACACACACACATTCAGGCATGTTTTCATCCACATTACTCTCACTGCAGTAATGGGGTCACAGAGTCAGCTGAGAGCGCTGCCACTCTCCTGTGATGTTGTGTTGTGGTGTGTGGTGTTGTGTTTGCTTACAGGCCTGTTGGCCTCTCCTCCTTTTTGTGTAAACTCAGGTGTCTATGTCTGTTCCATGCCCCTCCCCCACCCTTCAGTTTAACTGGTTTATCCAACCATGTGTCTTTTTCATTTATTATTGTGGTCAGCTCTAGGTTTTTACTCCGGAGAAAAATGTGTCTCATCCACTCTGATAGTAAAATGAAACATCTGGCCCAACATGTGTCTGGGTCCACAGCCCGAGTCTGGCCCGTGCACTTGCACATCTTCTGAAGATCTTCTGTGTGTTTGCTAGAATTGGTCCAGATGTGGAAGTAGCATCTGCAAACTCCACTGTATATGGGCCAGATTTGGGCCATGGAGCTAGGTGTATAATGGGCCAGAAGAAAACCAGCATTTGGCCAGAGTATGGGCCAGATTCATTTTGGTATCTGAGCAAATTCAGTGCAAATTATTCTACACACGCAAACACACAAACACACACACACACAGATCTGAAGTTTTTGACTTCCACAGTTTTCTGTCTCTTCAGTGGAGTCACAAGCTTCATGCACGTCATCATATATTCTCTCGAGGTCATTCTGTTCCATTTTGTCCGTATCAACAGGCCAACTTTTCCACCTCAGCCGAGCGTCAAGTGGCTTTGTTGTTTCAAATGACCAGCATTTGTGCTCAGGCACATTTGAAAACACACATTAAGAAGAGGAGCATGTGACTGTGTTGTGTTGGTCTCTTTGTGTTTGCTCTTCCAAGTTTCTGCTGCCAGTGGAGATCACTGAGACTGGCTGAGACTTTCAGATTTTAAACTGTGAACAAAAAAAAAAACAAACAAAAAAAGTAGCCTAATGGGAACAAGTACATTTTCAAAAATATGTGTACGCTCACATAATGAAGTTTTTCAGTAACATTTTGTAAAGGTGAAATGGAAATGCATTTAAGTCACATGATATGAGTCGTCACATGACATCCAAAAACATTGCAGACTTTCTCTCCGAAATCCCTGATGTGCGGTCGCTTGTTGATGGATTTAAGCGGATACGCTGCCTGTGTGAGACTCATCACTTTCATGGCTGCTTCACTTGCTCTAGAAGTTCAGTGTCTCACCTCTTTCTCACAAGTGGAGTGCACATCTCACAGGAAAAATAGACAGAGAAAAGACCTATTGATGTCATATTGACATCACACCAGTAATATTACACAAAACTGACACCTTCCACTATAGTCTCTATGTCTAGGAACATGTCTGTCAAAAATAAATCAGGAATTGATTTATAATGAAAATACAGCCAGCATTCGAGTAGCCTGCAAACTCTATGTAGACAGACTGAGCTAACAGACAAACAGCCGGGGTGAAAACACCCATGTTTTTCCACAGAAGATCAGCAACAGCAGCCACGAAACACACGCCACGCATCCAGCGTGTTCCCGGCAGAAGGGGTTTGCCTTTCTGTCATTACCTCCACCAGATGCCCTTGTGACCTTCAATTAAATACTACATCAGCTACTGTGGTGGATACAATCGTCCCAATGCTGGATATTCAGAGATCGGTCACCATGTTTAACTGGAATGAAATCGCAAGACGAGAAAATCCAGCTTTATTCGCTTAACATCACTCAATGACAGACCATTTGCATTTGTTTTTTGTCAACTTTGTGAACTCCAAAAAAACTGCAATGGAAACTAGTAAAAAAAACATTCAGAAGCGCATAGTTGTGTGTGAGAGGTCACATAATAAAGCTTTGCGTTCTGTCTGAATGTAGATATGACGTCAAAAAACTGCTGTCACTTAGAAACTGTTATAATCAGTGACAGCAAATGTTTTTTAAAAGTAATGCAATTACACCCAAATAGCTTTTTAAACGATAAAAGATTTTTAATGATATCTACCAATTTGCAAAATATTGTTACTGACCTATGATATTAGTTCTTGTGATATCTTCCCTGCTTGTAGCAATGATTTTGGCTGGATGGCAACAGCAGGGTCAGCCTTGTAAACATGAATATCTACGACTGCCTGACTCTCGACTGACATGTACTAAGTTCCGACCAAGTGGCAACTCAGCGTGACGTCATCCAGTGGTTTGTGAACTGTTGTTTCCAAGCCTAAAGTTTAGAATTTGAAACAATCCATCTCTCCTGATTGACAGGCAGGTCGCCATGTGTGGTACACTCTGTCAATCACACAGTAGCCACACCCTAATGCATACCCTGCTTTATTGTGTACTTTCCTCTAAATGGGACCATAATTTAAAAAATGAACATCATGTTGTGTTGAAGACTTGACACTAGAGATTGAGACCATAAACTCATTAGGAAAATGTTCACTCAGTTAAAAAATAAAGTGAGAAGTAGAGACATTTTCCCGTAGACTTCAATACAATCAGACTTCTTTTTACAACCAGTGAAGATGCCACCCCTCAGGATGTAAACTCATGTCTCCACTGTCCCAGACCTTATAACACATTTACCTGCTAAAATGTTTCGGCTGAACATATGTAAATGTATTTTCTAGATCACAGTGTGGACTGTATATGTTGATATTTTCTACTGTGGATTTTCTGTTTAAATGACAGAGCTCACTGCTGCTCTTATTAAATACCTGTAGACTTGAGACTTGACTTGCTTACATGTAGCTCTAGCTCCAGACAGATCCAGCATTAACCCAGCTGTCCCTCCGCCTGACTGCACAACTGACAAACTCATTATGTTCTATACAGCAGACAGTGGTTTCCCCTGCTGTGCTTCCACAGCCCATCAGTCACACACACACTCACACACACACTCACACACACACACACACACACACACACACACAAACACACACACTTACTTGTACTTCTATCTTCCTGAGGACATTCATTGACTCTGTCCCTAACCTAAACCTAAACCTAACCTCAAACCTAAAACCAAGTCTAAACTCTGAAACGTTCCTCTGAAGTTGTGCCAAAATGTCCTCACTGTATACGGTCTGTAACACAAACTGGTCCTCACAAAGATAGAAAGTACAAGTACACACTCACACACACACACACACACACACACACACTAATTTTCTACAATACTGCAGGACTCTTTGCATTACTGCTTACTTGTTCTGTGTGTGTGTGTGTGTGTGTGTGTGCGCACGCGCATGCATGTGTGCGTGCATGTGTGTGAGAGAGAGAATGAGAGAGAGAGAGCTCATACATTCATCATGTTTAATTACTAAATTCAGTTTGATCTGTTATTCTATTCTACTCACGCAAGGGACGGGCACACACACACACACACACACACACACACACACACACACTGCAAAGAAATGGGGAGAGTAATAAATAAAAAAAGAAAAGAATTATGACAATGTGAAGCAGAGTCTCTGTGTTGTTTATTGTGGCTGCTGTGACTAGTGTGTACAGTAAATATTGTACTGGACATAGAGTATGTGTGTATTGCATCCATCATCTGTAGCTGTTAACGTGAGCAGAGCTGCAGCATCTTTCCCTTTGCTCTTTAACTTCCTGCTTCTGAAATGCTTGACTCTTTGGATCAATCAACAGATAAAGATAGGGTACTGAACATAACCTACTTCCTTATTGTGAATGGTGTGAATCAAAGTAAATAATAAAAATTTAAAGATGGACAACAAAAGATAAAACTAAAAAAGAGAAAACTTTGATTAAGTGAGAGACACTAATTGAGCTCCTGACATTAAAAAATAAATGACTCTGTGATTTTAAACTGAGACAAACACTTATCTGTCCTGCATCAAGAAGTTCTTCACTATTGGAGACTATTGTTTAAATAATATATTTATGCCCAAATCAATGTGTCCTTGTAGTGATGGTGCATTTGTCTAACTATAACATTTGACTGACTATAACTATAAAGACTGGAATGAATATAGGTATTAAGACACACACAAATACAAAGATTTGAAAGTATGTCATTGATCCTGTGTAAATTTCCATATTAATGCGTCTAAAAATGACCTGTGTTATATACTTTGTTGAGTTGTGTATTTACATTGTCCCACAGGTTCCCAGCAATTTTCAAACCTACAGAAATCCTTGATTTTAATCAAGGTAACGGTCCATTTCATTTGGACGCCTGTCAATGATGTCATATCCCCTAGGCAACCAGTTCTCCAACCTGATCAACCATACAGGTCGTGTTTTTCAACCCTCTGATACGACCCATAGGGGTGTCTCCTGAAATAGCACACCTACAGCGGAAAGTGTACCAGACCTTGGTTGTCACGGTCACAATAATAAACACGTGGACTGTACTGAGAGTGGTGTGCCTACCTTTGTTGCCTTGGTTACTATAATAACGGTCATGGCTTGGTTAGGTTTAGAAAAAGATGGTGATTTGGGTTAAAATAAGTACTTTCTCAACATTAGACGATCTTCGTTGTCATGGTTACATGTCATGGATAATAGAAATAGTACAAACTGCTGCATTTACATGGGAATCGAACACCGCTCTCCTGTGTCATTTTCCTGTGTTTTGTTGACCCATCCATCCACCCCAACCTCCTCCTGATGTGTCGCTCTATAAACTACCTCACCGCATTTCTCTTTTGCTCCTGTCATAAATACCACGGCGACTAGATGTCACCTAGCAACAAAACCTAACTATGGGTCATAATAACCTGCTGCACAAACGACCTGTGGGCTCGATTTTCACAGGAGGAGAGTCTCAAAATTCACTTTTTTTCCCAGTTTTAAGCCACATTTTTAAGATTCACTTCTTACACCTTGGTTGTTTTCAAACATTTATTTTAACTGGATGTCTGGGAGTTCAGCTACCAGCCCCTACCTGACGTCCTGCATCTGTTGACCAGCGTCTGTGGATCACTGATTTTTAACCTGAAACTACTTTAAACTGTGTCTCTACCGGTTTTAATCCCCTGGTCTGTTTGTTTTGGAGAGGAGGAGACCTCTGTGGATAATTCAGCTTCAGGTGAAAACATCCTGAACCACTGACACTGAAGTAAAAAAAAAAAAAAAAAACAGAAGAAGCTGACAACACAGGTGGTGAAGACAACAACTCCCATTATCCCATTACTCCACAACGTCACCAAACACCATCCTTGGTTATTGTTTTGATCAAGAGATTTTGACCCCCACTGTCAGAAGTGACTTACTCTACGTTGAGGGAGAAATCATGTTTTTCCATCCTGGTTGCTCACTCCTCAGTCACTTCAAGCTAAAGTGGTGCAGTTCACAGTTATGAATGAAATTGACCCTCTTGTGTTTCCTGTGTCATCTCTCCTCTTTGTGTGTCTCTGGGCCTGTCCTCCTCCTCCTCCTCCTCCCATCAGCCAGCTCACCTCATCATCGATAAGCTCTGTTCTCCACTCACTCGTCCCCAGAACCTTTACTCTACCTGTGTGCTTCTACTCTGAGACCTCCTGGCTTCTTCATGTTTTTGCATTTTGACTAACCCCATATCTCCTGTGCTCTGGGATCAAACCGCTCCTGTCTGCCTTCCTGCTGCTGCTCATCTCCAGCCCAGTTTTCCTCCGATCAAAGGATTCTCTGCTCTGCCTCTCATCACCTGGCCGCCTGCCGTTCCTCTCCCAGCCTTCACCTTTAGCTGCTCTGCTTCAACTCCCTTTACAATAAGGCCAGTTCAGCTGGCTCAGCTGAATCTGTCTGTCTGAGTCTGTGTTCTACTTCCTGGTCCAAGCACTCACTGCTAATAACAACCTTTCATAAACACTTTAATAATTTCTTCACACATAAATGCAAATGGTGCAGAGTGTAACCTTTGAGGTGTGTAAGTGGACATGTAGTTATTGTGCCTTTCTATGCAAAGTATATATACAAGTTATATAAACTCAGTTTGCTGTTTATTAGGTAGCTTACACCAAGCTGTCAGAGTCATGCTAAAAATTCTCCTTCATGAAGGTCATAATGTTCAGTTTCTATTGGGACCATCAGCGTTAATGCGTTAATTGCGATGACATTAAGGACCGAGCATAATGCATTATTTTCTAGTTTTTGTTTTTGTTTTGTTTTTTTAATTGTGTTAATCTCATGGCACCGAAGATTCTTTATTTTCCACCATCACTGCTGCTGTTACCAAAGATTCTTGAGCGCTACATTCTAGAGTCTTTGGCTGCTACTATTTTGACCCTTTGAAGCACCTGTACTTGTTGTCAAACTGCCACAGACACTTCCTACAAAGATTTTACATGGCAGAGCAACATACTTCATGGCAGGTCATGTCTGTGGGAGCAAAAGTTGGACAGTTCCAGTCTGCATAAAGGGGCGTGTTGGGAGACCTAAAGTGTTAAAATGTCTGAATTGTGGTTGGTGAAGATAGAATGAGTTGGAAAATAAAGATATAACTTCCCCAGAGCTCGTCTACGGATAAATAAATTATCAGACGTCTTCATAATTACAGGTCAGACATGCTAACGTTAGCCTCTAGTTCAGACAGACTGACGGTTATGTGTTGTTGAGCAAGAGAAAACTGTTCTGAAATGCAAAATGATAAATAAATTCAGAGATTAATCACGATTTAAAAAAAAAAATCGTTTGACAGCGCTAGTTCCTGTATGATTTTGAAGGATGTAGCTGAACCATATCATACGATGCAGAGAGGTGTTGATCCTACCTTCGCTCATATAAATTGGGTGGACAAAATAATAGAAACACTGCCCATATAGGCTAACACAATACTGTGACAGTTCCTCTGTCAGTCACTTCCCTTGTGTCTCCGTCGACCTGGATGCTCTTTGTTCATGTGTGTAGGTGCTGTGGGCGTGGCCTCATCCCCCTGGCTCTGGAGATTTCGTTATCTCATCAGCCGCAGGACAAATAGTGCTGTGTTTTCTGCACTCATCACCTGATTGTTCCGCAGCCTCAGTGGTAGCGAGCTCTCTGTCTTCCTTCTGTCGCATGTATTTTCTAGTATTGTTTCTCCTTTTGTGACCTTATGCTAGTTCCTAAATCTCCTGTGTGTCTCAAGACTCAGCCGCTGCCCAGCTCCCTGCTTCATCCACCACTCTCCATTCATCTGCCTCCATCTTCATCCCAAATCTAAGTTCCTGGATCAGCTCCGCCACACCGCCCCCTGCTACACCACGCCATACGCCCTCCATCCTCCATCCCTGTCCCGTTTCATCGTCACCAGACCTCCCTCGCTATTCAACCCTCCACCTGTTCCCCCTGCACCACCTTGCCAGCTCCACAATACAGTTTAACAGCACCGCAAACCACCGCTTCCAAAATGATCAGAAGTTTGCAGAAAATTTCTAAAACGTTTCAACATAAACTGAACATAATAACCGTCATGAAGGAGTATCATCATGAAGTGTACGTAACCGATAACAACAATAAAAAGCTCACCAAACTGCTGTGGGTACAAATCTGTATCAGCTGCGTCATGTGTCAGGAGATGTTCGTGTTTCTCTGTTCAGGTTGATTAAACTTTAAAGCTCAGATGTAGCTCTGTGTTGTACGATGCACTTTCTGCATCTGGGATTTTTGCCTCTCGCTGACCCGTAAATGATGTCAACACCAGCAGCAGTGCAGAACACACACACACACACACACACACACACAACAGAGGATCATCATGTGCTATATATAATAAAGCTCAGACCTGTTATAGATAGATAGATAGATAGATAGATAGATAGATAGATAGATAGAGCAGCAGAGCTCTCCTCTCAGCATGAAGCAGCTGGTGCAGTGATGAATAAAAACCTGTAAATGCGACCACACAAAAGGAAGTGCTGGTCTGTGGGTTAGACACAGTGCAAACATCAGCAGGGTTAGAGGGATGATTTATTTATTTTTTTTATATTCATGCAAATGAAAGAAGCATGTGTTTTTTTAATGATGTGAAAGATTTCACTGTGCATCTGTTTTCATTTTCCTCCAAAGAGAGGCTGATACCAGGTGTTCAATATTCCCTCTCTCAAAAGACAGTTAATCGTATATTACATGCACTCTTTCTCCGCAGCTCTCTGCTCTTTCTGATGTGTGTGTGCGTGTGTAGACATGCTGCCCGCCACTGTTCAGGACCAACTGGGTCACAGAAACTTCTCTTGAACATGTGTTTCCAGCGTTGTTACCACAGTTCATGTGTAGATGAAATTCTCCCTGCTCTTCATCCTCCTTGGGATCAGATGGACCAGTATTTCATCTCTTTTTGTGAGAGGATCATCCTCACTGCTTGACGACTCTATTTGCACTCTTAAGACAACACATACAAATAGACAAAACTCAAGCACATTCAGGAAATCATTCGTTTGACAACACGTGTGCTGCAAATAGTCACAACACAACAGAAGTGCGTCCAGGGGACACAAAATGTGATGCACCTGCCTGGGATGCAGCTGTTGCTCACTGATTTGTGACTTCTGAAGTTGAAAGCATTGAACAACAAGTGCACATGGATGTATTACGGTACATGTATTATAATACATCCATGCAAGTGCGTCCTTGGTGGGTTCATCACTACTTTAAAAGTTATTTATTCTGATAGCACCAGGAAAGTCAGAGAGAGAGAGAGAGAGAGAGAGAGAGAGAGAGGGTGAGATGCAGCAAGGAGCCACGGTTTGGCCACTGCAGTTTGAACTATGCCTTCACGGTACGGACTCTACCACTAAGGTGAGCCATGGGGTGCATCAATTTTATGTTGTCCATTGTGTTGTGAGTATTTGCAGCACATGTGTTGTCAAATTGATGAAGGTGTTTTCTGAATATGTTTTTGTTTTGTCTATTTACATATGTTTTTTTGGTTTTTTTTTAGCTGCAGTGCATTGAGCTCTCAGGTCCACCGTACTTTTGTCTTTATTATGAATTTTTTGCAATGCACGCACTCGACTTGCACATTCGACTCACTGTGCAAGGTTCCTGATGGTTTAAAAAAAATTGCATACAAAAAAATTGGGACTTGCTGTGCAAAGGCCTTTACACCTGTTAAATCTGCTGTGCTTGCAGATGCCCATGATTCAATACTATAGTATATACATACAGGATAATATCACCAATTCACCTGATCTGCAAAGTGTATTTTCAGTTAATTCCACCACACACTGTAAAATGAGAACTGATTGGCTGGGCTACATGTGGTGAAGTCATTAAAGCGTTTTTCACTCTCTAACTCTTTTATTGCATTCACACCTGACTAACTGCTGCTTGTTTGTTGGAATGGCTTGCTCCAGAAAGTTGTGAACAGAAGTGAACAGTCATACCATGTGGGACGACGTCTCCTGCACCTCTCTGAACCTCTCACCAGGGTTCAGCTAACACAAGGTCTGCGAGACCTCAAACACAAATGGGACAAAAACACTGCAAATGCACAAACACGTCACGTTTCACATGACATGTTCAGCGTGCGGTAGATACAGCAGCCTACATTACATGTGCTGTGCATGCAAATGTGAGTCATAAATGCTCTGCCTCTGTCCAACATTGCGTGATCGCTTCTGTGCTGCAAACTATGTGATGTCAACCATAAAAGCCTCTATACATGCATGTGTGTGCATACATTTTCCTTTTTTCCCCCCCAGGCACACAGACTCACAATGTTGTCTCCTCGTGTTTGTTTGCCTTCTCTTCACTATTTTCTGTCGGTTTCGGTTTTCCTCTCTATTTTTACACTTCTCATGGATCCTCTGCCTCCCTCTCTCTCTTCATAAGCTTGGTCGCTCGGGGTGTCTCTCGCCCCTATGTGATGTTTTTGTCACTGCATGTGAGTTATCTTTTCTGTCAATCCTCATTCGCTTCCCCTTCATTTCTCTCATTATCCCTCTGTTCCCGTCTGTCTATATCCTCTCTCCTTTACCTTGTCTCTCTCTCTCTGAGAAGTTTAACCTACTTACACCACAGCTGTCTGATGAATAATGGAGGAGAGACAGTTACTATCAGTGTCTCCATCAGCACGATCCTGCCTTTGATCTCTGCTCCTCTTCCCTTCCTGCCTTGATACGTTTCTCTTCTCTTGAGTTTCATTTCATCTCTTTTCTTGTCGTCTTTCCTCTCCTCTCCTTTTTACTTTCGCTTGACAGTTCGTACAAAAGAATAAAACCACATTTATCAATAAAACCAGTTCTGACTCAGGATTTTCTGAGGAAAAAACAGCACCAAATGTAACATTTTCACACCATCTTTGTTTCGTGCTGTGGATTTTACAATTTATCATTCTGTTTTGAAGCCACATTATACACCTGTAATGAAAAGCAGCTACTGTGGTAATTACAGTTACTGGTCATACTAGACTGGGGGTCGGCAACCTGCGGCTCTGGAGCTGCATGCATCTCTTCAGCCCCTCTGCTGTGGCTCCCTGTAGCTTTGACAAAAAATAACATGGAAATAAATAGAGATTTTTTTGATTTTTTTTTCTACAGTGGACAATCTTTCAAAGGGAACACCTCTTATCTTGAAGTTTGAGGTGATACTATGACACTGAAATATTTTTTTTTTAAATATTTCTAAATATGCGTTACATCCTACTACGTCTACGTCCCAACGCCTTGAGTTCTTGAGTTTCCAGCGCTGCCCTAGGTAAGCTAACCATGGATAAATCCAAAAAAAGAAAAGTCTCGCAGGAAAGTAGAGAGTTTAATTCTGCGTGGACAGATTCATTTGCTTTCACTGACAACGATGCTGGCTTGCCTGTATGATTGATATGTTGTGAGCAATTAGCAAACAACAAAAACAATGTGATGTTGAAAGACATTTCCAGAGCAAGCACACAGCATTTGCTGAAAAGTACCAAGCTGGAGATGATTTCAGAACTATTCTCGGAGTTCAAAAACAAATGTAAATAAATCATAAATGCAACATAAACTATAGTTTTTGTATATATAGTTACTATATATAAAGCTTTATAGGGTGTTTTCTCTTCATTTTAAGAGTCAAATATGTTTTGCGGATCAAGATGAATTTCATTTGGTGAGAGAGGGGCCAAAAATGGCTCCTTTGATGGTAAAGGTTGGCGACCCCTGCAGTAGACCAAGTAAGAAAACTCTAGTGATGCTGGAAAAATATCGATTTCACTGTCAAGCAATACATTTTCATTGAAAACACTGTCCAACCATGCAAATCAAATTCAAGTCACTAGTGCTGCCTTCAGAGTGACTTCTGGGTCTGGAGCTACTTGAACTCAATCATTCAGCCTCATGCTCCTTCTCCTCCACTTTGAATGTCATCTGTCATCCCCATCCCTGCACACAAGCCAATCTCAGTCCACACTGTTCTGGTCTGTGGTTCCCTGATGGTGGAACAAGCTACTAAAGTCTGTCAGAGGAAAAAGAGGGAAACTTCTAAGCTTGCCTTTGCGTTTTGCTTTCCTGTGTTTGTCCTGGGTGTCATGTGGAAATTAGGCCACCATCAGCACAACAGCACCAGCGCTTCATCAGTTTCCATTTTCACAAATTTGAAAATATTTTGACGGTCCCTCCCCTTCCACTACAAAGCCAAGATGGCGACCATTGACACTGAGAAGTGTCCATTATTTTACACTAAATTTTTTTGACTGATATGTCGCCATACTTGTCAATGTGAACGCAAGCAAGTGTGAGTCGAGGGTATCCGAGCACAGGCTAAACACATATGGCGGAGCAGACAATCACAATGGTGGGAAAACAAGACAAAGACAGGAAATAAAACGAACGGAGGACACACAATGTAAGTGATTCCAAAATAAAACAGGAAATAAAGAAAGGTCCAGACAAAGTCCAAAAACTGTCATAGAAGAGGCAGATAATGACGGGTTCTTGTACCTGCATGACTCCTGCTTCCTGCTCCAGTGTCAACACTGTGGGCTGCTTTGGAGTTTTTCAGTTTTTTCAATTTATTTAATAGGGACGATGTAGTTTAACATGTTTTCCAATACAATACAACACAATACAAAAATACTTTATAGCTAATTTTATCCCTAGTTGGGCTTTTATATGTACAGTGTAATTAAAACTGTCAGTTTTCATTATCATGAAACCACAAGAGTAAAATACATAACTACAGCACGACAATAGGACAAATAGTCAAACAAAAACTATTAACAATACAATACAATTGGCCAGAAATGGGTGCAGCTTTGTTTGCTTGTTGTCAGCACTTTTATCATGAAGGAATTTATATCTGGAGTTAATTAGATTTCAGTTGTTAATGTGTTCCAGAGGTGACAGCCCTTTCTGGAGAAAGCTGATTGTCTAAATTTAGATCTACAGTGTGGTATTTTGCAGTTGCTGTTCACCACACATATCTGAGTTTCCGTGTATGCTTGTGTGTAATAACTGCAGTCTCATGACATTCACCTGTGATACAAGATTGAGAACCACGGTCAGTGTGTGACTGGCCACAGTATCAAGTCATCTGTAATTGTGACTGATGCAACGGTTTTCATGAGTTGTCAGAGTCAGATGAGAAATGCATCAACACAATAACGAAACATCTTCAGTCGGGAAATGTGTGAACACAACGGCAGTTTGTACAAACACAATGAGAAAGTGGTGAGAATGATGTTTCTGATGTGTGAACTGCATCAAAGCAATTGAGAAAAACTGTGATACATCTGTCAGTACTGTCTCACGTCCCTGCTCTGTACCACACAGCTCCAAGTCCACTAGTTTCTATCGTTCAGGCTTTTTTAACTTATAATGATCATAATAATAAAAACAATGACAATAAACAAACATTGGAGTGCTTTTAATCTTAGATGCCAAGGTCTGGTATATCCTGTAAAGAGGTTTCTATTTCTGGGTAGGGCTGGTCGATACAGCCTACAAATAATATTGTGACATTTTTAGGCAATATTGCAAAACCCAATATGTATCCTATTTTGTTTTTTTGACATTTTAAAATCTCCTCTAGAGCACATGAATGATGCACAAAATCACACCAGTACGATGATTCTAGTCCCTGCAACATCTGTCTGCATTGAAACCTTCTTGTTTCCTGTAAATTCATGAGTGGTTCCTATAACAGTTTCAAATTTGCATGCAAAAAGAGGGGAAATTTACAATATAAATTGCATATAGTCATTTTATACTGTATATAGTCATTTACCACAACCCACATGGACAGCCACAATACATAAAGTATATCTATTACTCTAATATTTGTGGGCTGTGGCTTTAACCAGAAGATTGTGATCATTTTCTTTGTAATGAGGAGCAAATAGGTCAAATTATGTGCTGGTATATTTTTAGGTTGCATACCAAGAATAAAAAGTGTTGGACTCAGAGTCAAATCAGTGGCTTATGATGAACTGTTTGATTATTTTGCCGCTCTTTCTTATTTTGACTTTCCCCCTCCCTCTCCACAAGCCCACTTTCTTCTGACTGGCCAACTTCCAGAAGCCTGCTGAGCTGCAGTACCCAGCGTTTGTTAGCGTGTGCAGGTTCTGAAATCAAAGTGTAAAACTCCCAAGAAAAATTCATCTGTACATTTTTGAGCCCGAATCTGATCCGGAGTATGAGTGAACAGCACGAACATCTGCAGCAACAAATATGACAGCAGGACCTCTCTGTCTGGTGGATTTATTCCTACAATCACAATCCATATATAAAACTTTTTCCCTGTATGCCTGTACGTGAGGCAAATGCGCTAAAATGCAGGCTGAAGTGGCAGGAAACACCAAAGCTAATGTTAGTTAAATGTTCTCCTGTCACCAAACCACTGTATGGTGAACCTGCACCGGTTATTTGAATGCTGGAGTGCATTAAATTCCTATGATACTACTCAGGTAGACTGTTTTGGGAGTAGAGGCTGTGCTTGGAGTGGACGACGGAATACTGAAATAAATCAGCTGTTGTTCAGAGCAGACTGACACCTGAGCTTTTGTCTCACAGGTATTACTTTCACATCCATTTATCTATGGCCACGTTTCATATTAATATGGATAAGCGACAGTGTAACATCATATATTATTTTCATGGCTTTGTTTTTGGTAAGGTTAGAGTTGGGTTCTTTTGGTTTAGGTTAGAGGGAAGGCATCAGGTCCTATGACCCTTCATTAGTCTTTTGTTCTTTTTTTGTGTTGCTGATTGTGGTTGTTTAATCATATTTGTTTGGAAATGAATAGTGTCTCTTTGTTTGCAACAGTCTGGCTCCATTCCAGACTGAAAAGCATAAAAGGTCTCCTGTAATATTTTTTTGGACAACAATGGAGTTCTATGGCAAAGAAACAGTATAATAGAGTTTGGATACACATAATATTTGTTAGTAGGAAACATTCATTGATGGATTTGATTTGTTTAGAGAGAGATTTACTGACAGTAAAAATATATAGAATTTCACCAACCTTTAAAGAAGGAAGCATCAACGCAGCTTTGTAGTGAAGTGTGAAGCTATAAACCCATACACAGGCTCTTTTATCTCCTCCCTCCTTTTACCCTCCACTTTACCCTTCATCTCCTCCACACTTCACACTCCTCCATTCACACTGTTCCCCTTCATGTGTGCTCTCTGATGACTGTCGCCGTAGCTGCTGCTCACCTTTTCTGTCTTCACGTGTCCTTGTGCTCTTCCTTAGTTTATGGATTTCTGTTGCTGCTGGAGTTGGAGCTTTTTAAAATTTCTTTTCGTGTTGAATCACAAAATGTTGTGTGTTCAGTCTGTTTCCATGAGCAAATTTAGCTTGAGGTAACAACAAAAGCTGGATTGCTGGATTATGCTGCCTGGTGGCCCCACCACACCACCCACCACCCTGTTCCTCCACCTCTATGTGCATTGTGTACATTATTCCAGTCTCGCTTATGGACAAATAATTTTAGGAGTGTGCACCATGTAAGCATCATCATTATTATCATCGTTATCAATAAAGGTCTTTAAATTCATTTTACAGGGCCTCAGGTGATAAATGTCTTAAGGTTTGTATGGTGTCAGTTGATGATGTGCTTTATCAGCAAACATTCATGTTCCCAAACAAAATCACAGTAACTCCAACTATGACAACCATTTACCAAACTGGAAATTGAAGTAGGAACTATAATGATAGTGCAGCTACTGTGCAGTTTTCCAACAAGGTCCGTGTTACTAGAGGAAGTGCTGTCACTTTCATTGGTGCGGCACTGACTGAACCACATCAGAGCACCATATAGATATAAGTTGATACCAGATGTGGTTTTAACATTTTGATAACAAGTGCTGTTACATAGTGATAGGAACATACACATCTGTCCAGCTATGACAGTTAATGTTTGGACTGGCTGACTGTCCTTTTGGGTCATGTTATATCATCCACAGCTGAACCATGGGACGAGACAATGCCACACCTCCAAATATCAATATCACGTGGCCTTCTGCATAAGACAAACTCATTATTTGACCCCTGTCAGGACGCATGTAATGCCAAAGAAGCAAATTCATGGGATTTGCTGTCAGTAAATCCCATGTCACAGCTGTGTGCGGCTCTACAGCTTTTAACATGCTGTCAGAGAAAACACTGACATGTCGAAGTTAAGTAGCTGCAATGTTCACCATTGTCGCTCATGTTTATCTCAGTCAAGCATGTTTGCATTCTCATATTTGCATGAAAAACCTACAGATGTTTGCAGAAAATGCAGCTGAGGCTGATAGGAATATGATTGGTTTTGCAGACATTTGATCATTTTGACCTAATGATGGTGTGAGATGAAAATTCATTGGTCTGCCAAAGTGATTATAAATCATCCTGAAGGGAACATGAACATCTTTAGCTAATGTTATGGCAACCCATGCAACTGCTTGCAAGATATTTCACTTAGAATCACAAATACCAACCTTATGTGAGCTTGAGGAATTGATGATTGTTGTGATATTTCAGTCAGCACCAGTTGGCAACCCACCATGACTATGGTTGGTTTGTGAGCTGCCGTTTTCAAGCCTCGAGTTTTTAATTTGCACATTGCGATCTTGGTTGTTTTTTTTTTACCAGAAGAAACCATATTTGGACAAGAAGGTGGAGCTGAGGAGGAGTGAGGGGTGGATCTGACCTGCTCTGTTCTCTATCCTGATTGTCAGGCAGGTCGCCGTGTGTGGTACAGTCTGTCAATCACACAGTAGTCCCGCCCTAATGTATACCCTGCCTCATCATATATTTTCCTCTAAATGGAGCATGATTTAAAAAATGAACATCATGTTGTGTTGAAGAAGACTTGAAACTAGAGACTGAGACCATAAACTCATCAGGAAAATATTTACTAAGGTAATAAATCAAGTGAGAAGTAGAGACATTTTCCCACAGACTTCAATACAATCTGACTTCTTTTTACAACCAGTGGAGTCGCCCCCTGATGGTCATTAGGTAGAATGAAGGTTTAAGGCTCTTCTGCGTTGGCTTCACTTTTCAGACTCAGAGTCAATGTCCATTTTTATAAAAAAGTCTATGATCAGGACCAAAGTTAGTGGTAAATGGACTGCACTTTTATAGCAATTTTCTAGTCTCTTTGACCACTTGCTTTATATTACAAGCTGCATGCAAGTATTATCGTACAGCACTTTTTTTCTAGATATATAGTGCTTCTTCTACCACACACACTCACGATACATTGGGGACAGTTTGGGGTTCAATATCTTGCCCAAGGACACGTGCACTGGAGGAGCCAGGAATCAAATCATCAACCATGTGATTAATAGACAACTTGCTCTACCTCCTGAGCCACAGCCTCAGAAGTGGTGGACAGGCTGACATCTGTACAGCCCCCACTACAGCTACTGTGGCTGACAAAAACAGGTAAAGATATGCCCAAAATCCATAAAAGTGTAAAAGAATCAAGCTCGCCGACATCTGTGAATGACTCCTGTGCACGTCTGCTTTAGTGCTTGCCCGTACCCAGATAGCGCAGAAACACACAGAAACCACCAAGGTTGCCAGGAATGCTCCAAGCTGTACACCAAGCTGTCACTCCAGACAGCTTCAATTCAGTTCACTTGCTCGCAGTGATACAGACTGGAGGAGAAGCTGTCTTTGTCTGCTTCTGCATTAAAGCACTAAAAAAAAAAAAACTCACCCTCCTCTCCATCGTCATCTTCCTCCTGCTCTTTGCAACTACCCCCCCCCCCCTCCCCCCCCCCCCCAGGCCATTTTCACCTCACCACTGCCTCTGTCGCTTCCAGAGATTTAATGTCCCGTATCAATTAACAGGTAGCATTGAACGTGATGTCCCATTTTGAGCAGGAGCTAATCAATACAGAGAGGCCTTATAGCAAGGACATATGCTCACTTAATGAAAGTGTGTGTGTGTGTGTGTGTGTGTGTGTGTGTGTTACTAGATATGTCAATAGGGGGGCACTGGATATGTTAGAATCTATGCATTCGATGCTTATTGTGCCTCTTTATCTGCATGTGCAAAAACACAGACAAACTTACAATATTTTGAATGGACATGTAAACACTCTGCAAGCTTCTATAAAACAGTCAAGTCACACTGGGTTAGGAAACTTGGAAAATGAGGAAAACTTCTAAATAATTTAATGTTAAAAATGCCAAAACATACCTAAATTTATTTGCATTTTAGTCCTAAGATTCTTATATTAAGGTCCATGTATTTGTAAACAGTAGATACACAGTATGAATAAAATCAGAGACATGTCACAAAACAAAACGCATGTAGACTCAAAAGATAGATAAGCAATAAAATAACAAAATATGACAACCCCCCCCCCCCCCAAAAAAAATAACAATTAAATCTATACAGAAACTGAACCAAACTAAAACTAGGGCCATACTTGTAAATATATATGATGATAATGCAGCATACAGTATAATGAATTATACTATTATTACTCTTATGATACAGGTTGTGTGTAAAATACCAGCTTGTAGAAATAATGATTATTCAAATGAATGTTCAAGACTAAAAAGTACATCATAAATTGCCATATTATAAAGTAGCATAAAATGAAAATACTGAAAGCAGAATTATCTCGAAAATGAATTTAAGTACAGGGCCTGAGGAAACCAACTTAATCACATCCCGGAGCTATATGGACATAAATATAAGTACAGCACAGGAGTGAGGTCGGTACTGCAGTACTACAGAGATGAACGGGACATTAAGAATGAACTAGTTAGTCATGATGACGATGACTAGTGGTGATATCAGTGGTTATTTTAGTGACCAGTGTTTACATTTCAACAGCGGCAGGGCAGGTAGGTGGAGCTCGTGCGCAGCTGGTGTCACTCATCAAACCAGCGAGAGAGAGGGAGAGAGAGAGAGAGAGAGAGAGAGAGAGGGAGAGAGAGAGAGAGGGAGGGAGAGAGAGAGAGAGAGAGAGAGAGAGGGAGAGAGAGAGAGGCCGCCGGGTGCAGATCGGAGGTTACCACAGGACACTGCCGCCTGTGTCACTGCTGGACCTCAGCACCCGCAGCCTGAGGGACGCGGACCCAGACCTCTCCGCCGCCGCCAGCTTTACCTGTGGATACTCTGCTCCGTGGACACACAGCGGCGAGTTCCGAGTCATTCCCGGCTGCATTCATGAGTCCGTTTGCTCCGTCGAGACGTTTTGAACCGGAGCGACCGGAGCCGCGCGTCTCTACCGACCGGACGCTTTTCACTTCCCGGTGTCACGGTGGTTCCCGGCATGAGTGGATGTGAGAGCAGCGGCACCGGCCGTGACATTAGAGGGGCTGTCAGCGACACGCAGCGCTGCCCTGCTGGCTGCAGTGACAAGCCAGCGATATGACAATTACATAATACATTTTAGCGACTGTAAAAATAGCCCACAGCGGGAAAGCTGCTAGCGTTACGGACTCAGGACCTGTGTAAACCCGCAGCGACACTGTAGGCTGCTTATCGAGGTCAGTATGAACTCTAACACAACACACAGCGTGTGTGTGTGTGTGTGTGTGTGTGTGTGTGTGTGTGTGTGGTAGCTGTGTAAGGTTACACGGGTTCTTTTGCGCCGCTGCGCTCGTTTCATCCAGCGTTTGAAAGCGACGAGGCTGCAGCTCCAGCAGCCGCACGGCGGAGCCGGTGACACCTGTGGCGCTGAGCGGTGAAAAGACGTAAACTGCACAGTTTCTTCTTTCGTCTAAACTCGCTCCGTGGACTGTAAACTGTCCGTGCCCCTCCACGGGCTGAAAGGTCACCAGGACAGGTCATCTCTGTGTGTCCACTCCACCTCCTCTTCCCGGCACTCTCTTATGAAGATGTGAACTCCCTCCCTTCCTCTTTTCTCTCTCTCTCTCTCTCTGCTGTTCAGGACGCTTTGATTTTTTTTCTCTATTTGGTACAAAGGCTTCAGACGCGACCCCCGTCTCTCGGGTGATGTACGAAAGCGTGGATGTTGTGGGTCTGAGCCCCAGCCGCAGCAGCCCCAGCCCCGGCTCGTTCCTGAGCATGGACTACTACCACAGACCTCCGGGGCTCGGGCCGGAGAAGGGACTCCTGTCCGGTGTAGGAGGACTCCAGCGGTCGTTCGGAGTGTCCTTGGTGAGCGGCAGGAACTGGAGCGGATCCTGCCACTGTGAGTGCCATTTACAATGATTTGTCATTTATAGCAGACCCCACCACAATTAGCAGAAGCAGATCATTTCATTTATTGAAAACTGACATGGAGATACATGTTTTTTGAACCTTTGTTCTCATGGGTATTTGTTGTCATCATGGGGCGATAAGGTTCCCCACAACCTCCGTGTAAAGTACACACTCTTTGGTAGTTCCTCACAGCATCTACTGTTAAGTGGATGTTTATTTATTTTATTGTGGAAAATGTTTTCTCTGTCTCTGGACATTATGATATCATGGCTCTGTCAGAGGGTTTGGATTAAATAATATCAGTTTATGATAAAGGACTTTAAGTAACTAAGTCAGCAGAGGAAACAGATACAAGGGTGGATGTTAGGTTTCATACCAGTTGTCTGTATTCTGCACTGTTTACATGTAAAGAAATGTGTTGGTTAGTTTCAGCTTGTGCCTGCTGTTCCTCTTTGCTGATGCAGTCTGTCTGTATTTGTCATATGTTGCCATGACACACTGAATCATTTTGCAGTTTGTACCGTGTTGTTCACTGTCCAAGTGCTGATTGTCTGACCCCTTATATCTGACAAATGCTACATCCAGTTTAAGATGACCGACCTTTTCATCAGCGTGATGACGACAATTAAAAATCCTCTCGCATCAGGTCATTAATTTAGCTGTGTATTGTGCAACAGGAGGGTTTGGTTTGTGTTGTGAATGCAGCAGCTCAGGGACCTCAGTAGGTCAGCACTCGTTTTTCAGATCCAGCCAAACCTGAGCTCCAGCTCGATGCTTCTCCCTGGGTGGGAATGAGATCAGTGTGTTTATGAGTCCCAAACATAAACTGCGTTTTTTGCTGTATGAAAGAGCTGAAACATGTAGTTGATTACTAAATCAGCAGAATAATTTGGTAATGAATTAATCAATCAATCAAAGTCATTTCTCAAGCAACATTTCTGAACATCACCTCCTTTTCAGTTTCTCAGGATGTTTGGATTTTCTGCTCTTCTTTGTCTTGTGTGATAGTAAAATGATGATGGTTATCTTTGGACTGTTGGTTGGACAAAGCAAGACAATTGAAGGCATCACCTTGGGCTTTAGCTAATTTTGACTGGTATCATTTCACTATTTTCTGACATTTTATAGACCAAAAATTTAATTAATTTATTTAAGAAAACATTCATCAGCTTGAGTAATAATTAAAATGTTAGTTAGCTGCAGTCCTAGAAGGGTTTTCAACATGTGAGACACTGTAACCATTTAACATGGCGCTGATGACTTATTACACATAGTATTTATTATTTTATTTTGTCATAATTAAAGCCCCTTTGTGTAGATTCTTCAGGTGATTATAACGCCTTTCAGATAAGCCTGATTGCATAACAAGAAAAGTGAAACACACTTTGAGTGAAACACACTTTTCTAGTTATGCAATCAGGTTAATCTGTGGGTAACACTTTCAGTACATTCATCTATTGTTCTCAGTTTTAATATCCTGTACTTGGGGGCCTGTGTAACCTTTGCTGAGCAGTGGCAACAGCAGCCTCTGCAGCCACAAGTGGTGATTACACTGATGTTAGAGCATTCAATTCTTCAAGGAGTGGAGGGTCCTGGCACTGGAGCTAGCTTTACACTGACTGACTGACTAGAAACAGTGAGGGGTCTTCTCTTAGCAGGGGTGACAACTCAAGCCACAGTTTGGTGAGTTCCCCAACCTGTGAATATGTTCCACTAATGTGGCGATCCACATCATCTTCACACGCCACAGAAAATACTGTGTAGTAGATCGGATAATGACCAGCTAAGTTATGAATACAGTCTGAGGGCTGGTAGCTCTGTTACTTATGAGCCAGGCTACATGCTAACAAGATAACAAGCTAAGGAGCAACTGTACCAATGAATTGTGGGGCTGATAAATGAAATAAAGCAATTGCATTACGTCTGGCCATAAATGTGGTGACTCTCAGTGGTGATGTTCGGACAAAAATAAACCTGGTCATGCTAGACTGTGAGGTAGTTTGTGTAACTCATTGTTGTGTTTGCTACTGCTGAATAAAACTAGTTTGTTTACTTTGTGTCATTCACCCTCTTAACATCAGGATATTCAATCGTGGTCATAAACAGCAGTGACAGAAAAATCTCAAACTGTCACTTCAACACGGTAACCAGTGCACAGTAGAGTCGAGTAAAGCAGCTGATGCTTTGCTTCTTTCTGTCATGTTATTGTTGGACCAAGGGATTTTCTTCTCTTGCTTCATTTTTCTTCATTTTTCCCAAATGTTCTGCCCATCTTACTCTTTTCTTCAACACTCCAGTTAGCAGTAGCTCTTCCATTTTCCCCGAAATGTTTGTTTTGGTCACCATCCTTTTTGTTCTCAGTGTGCTTGGTGGATGCTAGCTAACTCTGAAGTGACTCAGTGCCACCACCCACTGCTGTGAACTGTGTCACTGGTTTACATCAGAGCCTTTGTTCACACCGTGTTGCTTAGGGACACAGATGTAACTGTATCTCTCAGCTGGCACATCTGGAAAGTGGTTGAACCAGACTGTAACCAGACTGTAACTGAACCAGAAAAGTAGGATTTAGTGGCCAAAATGAAATTAATGGTTGGGTTGGTACATTAGTTTCCCAGCATTCACTGGGCTAGAGGCATAGTACACCTAGCAGAGGTCTTTTG
Source organism: Trachinotus anak (assembly GCF_046630095.1). NCBI lineage: Eukaryota > Metazoa > Chordata > Actinopteri > Carangiformes > Carangidae > Trachinotus > Trachinotus anak. The sequence goes on along the minus strand of NW_027273854.1, from coordinate 24,362,801 downwards.
TCTTTCATTGTACTAATATGGTTATGTGTGGTATATGTATTTTACAGGGCTGATACCAGTTGATGGAAATCTTTTGCCCTTTATTAAACATGTCCCTGAAAAATCACTTACCAACCAAACTAGGGTTGTTCACAATTAACTGCTTAACTGTTAACTGACAGTAAGAATTTTGACTTATTAATACTATCAATTAAATCGGTTTAACAGTTAAACCATCCTGGGTACCATCTGAGCAGGTATTCTCTGCTACAGGTCTCACAGTTAACAGACTTATCCCACAGTGTGTCAACGTGTTGCTATTTCTGAATAAAAACCAGTAGACAAGGCGAGGACTTAGAAGGCCTCTTTATTTTATTGTGAGGTTTAGCACCAGTCCGACTCTTTGTCATGCGAGCAGTAGCCTGGCTGTATACACCAGAGGCTCATTTCTCTGCGCCGGTCAACAAGCGATTCGCTCCCCTGCTCTTTTTTTATCACATGTTGAGATTATATTTATAATAACCTCATGGATTTATCGAGTAGAGCTTTTTACGTATTACTGGATAAGCAGGATGTTGCTTCTTCTGCAACAATGACTTTAAAAGGACCATCGCCTTGTGTGATGGTCTGCTGGAAGGGGGGGGGTAATACATATACATGTGTATATGTATTTTTTAATGGGTTACAGACACTCATTCATAATAGTACATTTTAATTGTGTGGTTAACAGTTAATGGTTGGTTAATGAGCACCAGCGATTGGCCAAAAAAAAACCATTGAAATGAAACCCAAACATAACAAGTTCAGGAATTTTCCGTGGAGTAATATCAGTCCACAAAAAATGAAACTGGGTATTGTCATCATAGAAATAGATTATAATGATCTATCTGAGCACTGTGTTGTTTGGTTATTTACATTAGATGTAGAACCAGTCAGATAATGGAGGAGGTGGGACATTGAGCCAGACTATAAGCAGTAACATATCAGAGAGAGGTGACAGCATCAGAGCCAAACCAGTGTAATTTTAATTTTTTATTTATTTAATCAGCAACCAGATCAGATAGAATAACTATTATGATAATTGGAAAAAATAATTGGAAAAATATTGGATTAACTACCAGGATGATAATTTTACAACCCATCATAAACATGCAAACATAGGACCATCCTGCTGTGGGTTTAGAGTGCTGCTCCACCCCAGTGTCACATGTTAGAGACAGTAACCTAAGGGTGATGACATTGTGATGTCACAGTGACACAGCCCTTACACAGCCAAGTCATAAAGAGAGAGAGTATATAAAGTGGACTCTGGTGTGAAATAGAGGGAAAGAAAGGCACCGTGTGTGTGTGTGTGTGTGTGTGTGTGTGTGTGTGTGTGTGTGTGTCTCAGTGTGTGACTGGTGGAACGAAGAGTGTCAAACAGGTTCAGAGGTCAAAGGTTGTACACAGACGTTGGCATGCACACACATTCAGCGACTGCTCCAGGGACATGTAAGCTGCGGGATCATGCTTCACTCTGTGTGTGTGTGTGTGTGTGTGTGTGTGTGTGTGTGTGTGTGTGTGTGTGTGTGTCTGTGTGTGTTTGGATTTGATCCAGAGCAATGACTCACTGACAATTGGGAAGTGACCTACATCTCTCCCACTCTTTATTTCTCCTCTTCTATCTGCCTCTTTCTTTCCTGTGTCAGCTGCCCAGTCATCACTTCTACACACTGAATGACCTCTCTCTCTGTCTGTCGGAGACACAATCACACACATACACACCCAGTGACGCACATACACATTCACTCACACTCACAGTTTGTCTGGGAATGTGAGGGTATACTGACCAAGTTTAACCTGAGTGTGAGTGTGTTTCTTAATGTGCGTGTGAGATCGCACTGCCATCGCACTCAGAGAAGAGCGTATTCCTTGTCTGCATTTGACTATGAAGGAATTTCTACATGTGTGTTATCTTCACATATTTTGTTTTTATAAGAGGCCTGATAAAGAGGAAAGAATAGCATCACAGTTCTAAGTTAGGTGTTACATGTTTCTAATTTTCAGTAAAGCTCTGCAGAGGTTAAAGGCCCCATATTTTACATTTTTGTCTGTGTTTTATTTGAAGGGTTGGTATCTATGTGAAGATATATTTGTGGTTTAAAGCACCAAAAATCATCTCAGTGTAGTTTTACATCTCTCTCAGGCTTCTTTCTGGAACTCTAGGAACAACAGTTCAGTGAGCCAATCAGAAGAGAGGCTCTAAGCTAATCAGAAGAGAGGCTTAGAGCCTGTTTTTTGAGTGATCCAATAAAGATATAACAGATTTCAGGTAAACACTCAGAGAAACCAAATCCTGCAAGCCCACATGGTGGGCTTAGATAGGCCAGGCTTGGGGCGTGGCTAAGAGCAGTGACTGTTTTGTTGAGACATCACAAAGTTCCAGAAGTCCTGATGGCTGGTTTTAAGGCTCAGTTTCTGAATACAGGCTGTGTGCATTTCTCTGTGGACTGAGGCTTTGATACTTTCACTGTATTAATATAGAACCTAGACCTGCTTTATATTTGAAAAACACATGGACACGCCTTTAAGTTTGCCACTTTTATTTTGGTGTAATGTTACTGTTTTGTGACTTATTGGCAAAACCCTCAAAATTCAACAAAGAGAATAATTCTTCTCTAATAAGCCACATACAGTCGAGATGTTGATCAAACCTTTTGTAGCCTCAATATGCTTCCTCAACTCCTTTAATATTTGGTATCTGACAGTATGATCTGTTCACTCAAGTTACAACCTGAAAATGTGTCTTAAATCATCCTGACAGAAGTGTTTGTGCCAGAGATGCTGAGTACAGTAAAAGTAATTGATGTTGCAGTGTTGATTATAAGTATCTGGCACATTGAAACGACACGTTAAATATGAGCTATTGGATCCAAATGCTGAAGGTCAAAACCATTAAACTGTTGAGATGAAATTACTGATATGATGTCAGTGAAAGTTTAACTGGAGGAATGTGACTCCTGAGACTGACATAACATGATCAGCTGATGTTTTGACTAGAGAAGAAACATACCAGGAATTGTACAGAGGTGTTACAGAGTGGAGGCTCTGCCCTTACACATTATCTTTGGGTACAGACACTGGGTTGCAGAGAGTAACCAAAACAACCAAGGTTCATTTTGGCCTGTTTCCAATCAGTTGCTCACAGAATTAATGTTCATTAGGAACAGCTGATGCAACCTGCCACCAGTGACATTTGTCGTAGCTGAATGTTTTACATTTGTTGTGAGGTTTGTAGAAAGTCTGATCTGCTTTTCCCGATTTTCTTTTTTTGACAATTCAATTTTAGGCTCATGATAAAACAAACTATTAAATAACAAGGTGAAGGGCTCTCTCTCGCTCCCTCTCTCTCTCTCTCTCTTTCTCTCTCACTCAAAACAAAAATCAAGTGACTGTTATCTTGTTACAACTGTCCAGTACTGATGATGATTATTATTGATGTCCTGCAGTTCAGACCGTGCACAGGTGAGCGAAGCGGTGTGGCAAAAATGTGCAATTAATCGCAAATTAAATTTTTTGATCTGTTCTAAATTAACCTTAACAGGATATTTTTCAAGTTTTTAATACTCTTATCAACATTGGAGCAGACAAATATGCTTCCTTTATGCAAATGCATGTTTATTATTATTGCAATAACCCAAAACATTGACAAATAATGTCCAGAATATTCTCCAGAATCAACTCAAAGGTGCTGCATGCAGGCTTTGAAGCTGAAATTGCTGTTCAAAAGGTGCTTTCCTTTATCCATTTCTATTGGAGAAGGTCTGATTCTTCTGACATCCACAACATTACTGCTGTGTTGCTTCCTGACTTCCCAAACTTACGGGGTCGGGCCGAAGATCATCATCACAGAACATGCGTGAGTTAATCGCGCGTCAAACTCCAATTAGTAGCGTTAAAAGGAATTTGCATTAACTCGTTATTATCTAGTTAACTTTGACAGCCCTACTTTGTAGTTTGTTTTAGTAAGCTTCATTTTATTAGGCTGATTTTAGCCAATAGTAAACTGTTCCCGGATCTGCGCTGATACTCATCCTGAGGATCGGTTCAGGATTTCTCTGATATACAGGAACACCCCCCCCCCCCCCCCCCCCCGGACCTGGCTCGTGTTGCCTCATGATCAGTTCACTGAGTGGATGAAAGCTTAAATAAACGCTGCGTTCATTAAACACGGCACTCTCTTTCTAAAATAGTGTTTCTGCTCTCTTCCCCTGAATTATTTATGTCAGTCAAGGTTTACTTTATTCCAGGTGAGGGGGGGTTTATCTGCACTGCAGTGAACCCTGGTGCTACACCATGTGCGTCCATCATGTATCTGCTTATCACAGATCTAATTTGGTGCTGGTGTGTATGTCTGCCACAAACAACAAGAAACTGCAATTAAATTTAAAAGACATGATTTAGGTTATTTGGAATCAGTGTCTCCATCACATAGTTTCTTTACCAAAGTCAAGGCACATTTCTTAATGGAGCACATCTAAAAACAACACAAGTGCTGTACAGAATAAAATCAATAAACACTCCGGCAGTAAAACCAGAATAAAGGACTAAAAACAGAACAACCACATGACACACAGCATGCATCAATAAACGCTGTCACAGGCATAGAAAATAAAACAAACATAAAGTGGATTCAAATGCTACACAATAAAAGTGTGCTTGAAGCCAGGACTTAAAGGAATCAATGGACGGGGCAGATTTGATACACAGGGGGTTACTGGACCACAGTCCAGGGGCTGCAGCACCAAAGGCCCGGTCAGCCCTGAGCTTAGGTTTAGAAGAGAGAGAGTACAAGTTTGATTTTTAACTCCAATGCAGGATGTTGGTCACAATTCTTTAACACACAAAACTAAGGCATGCCTATATTTGTTTGTGTTATTGTTTTGTTATTGTCATCTTATCAAAATCTGCGTCAGCCTCCAACATCCAGTTCTGGTCAGACTCAGTAACGATTATTTTCATTATTGATTAGACTGCTGATTTTTCTCGCTGATATTTAACAGTCTGTCAGAAAACAGTGAAAAAAGGCCAATCACAAAACCCGAGAGCACACCTAATGTCATCAACATTCCTGTTCCTCTGCATGATGCCACAACAGGAAACTGATGTAGTGTTGTGGTGAAAATTTGTTGTCATACCGTTTGATGGGAGGCGTCCGCAGTGTTTCTGTGAAATTCCTGTGTAATAACTTACTCTACACCTAGTTAACTGTGGAGGAGGGTTCAGTGTAGTGATACAAGGCCACTTTCAGGAACTGCTTGCTGGCGCACAGCCAGGACTGCCTCTGGAGGCCATTTAATGTATTTTACATCAGAGTCCAGCACTGGCTGACATTTAACATCCTCACTATTGGATTTGAACTACAGTGACCTGGTTTTAATCATGTGTCGGGCAGGGTAAAGCCCAACACAGCTTTTACACTACTGTTGAAATCTGTGACCATGTGTTTTGTTCTTCAGCCATACACTTGACCTTTACACCATCACTTGTCTTTTGTGTCATAATATGTGTCAGTTATAGTCACAGTCTGTGTCTTAACAACTGCAAGGCAGCTGCAGGCGTCCTACATCTTGTATAAAGTTATATTTGTATGATGGTAATAAAGCTGATATTCACCTTGTGCTGAGCTGAGTGAGAGGATACAGATAGTGATGGTGATGAGCGGCAGAGGAGGTGGTCACAGCCAGCTGGCTCCTGGTCTCACTGACACTAACCCAAATCATTTTTTCTTATGATCAGACACAACACAACAAATCATTAAAACATCATTTTATTCTGGTAACCTAAAAGTGTTAAGATCTATCCTGAAACTTTTGTTTTATTTTGAAAAATACTAAGACTGTGTCACTCCTTATAAATATATATGGCCCAATATTTAGTGTCCATCAGTTTCTTTTGGAATTTGGAATGTGAAATACATAGGAGTGCATTCAGAAAGTATTCAGACCCCTTCACGATTTCTTGTTATGTTGCGGCCTCATGCTGACATTGTTTACATTTATTTTTCCCTCATTAAGCCCCACTCACTGCCCCATAATGACAAAGCCAATACAGGATTTTAGTGATTTTTACAGATTTATTAAAAAGGAAAAACTTAAATATTACATTTAATTTGTTCAAAGTATGAGACAAATTAAAATTGTCACTGACTGGTGGTGCATTTGGATACATGCTCTTGAGACCATGATCTTTCCAAAACTGTAACAATCCATCCAGTTGACATTGAGACATTTTATAGCACAAATGAAAACTTTCAAAGTTCAACATATTTTTTGTCAAATGCACAAATAAAACAGTTACAGGTGCAGCAGTTATTGTTGGCAATGAAATGTTTAGGCTTCAAGTTAAAAAAGTAACTTCTTAGGACAAAAGAAAGAATGTTTTAAACAGCCTAGCTAAACAATATAATTTGAAATATTATAGCAGATAAGTTGATCCAACATAATGTGTAACTTTGACCTGCTCTTGGTGCTTGAAGTTATTAGGATTCATCCCCTGATTGGTTGTTAAAGAGGCTATTTGTAAATTTTGCTATTGCTACATAGCACCAACATCAGAGGAAACTTTGTGAGTTCAGCATCAGACTGTCTTCCTTTACTCACCAACAGCTGTCTCCAGAGGTGGAAAGGAACACCAACATTAACTCTTGTTTCCACCACATCTTTTCTTCCCCTGAAGTTAGCACGCTAACCAGCTAGCTCTGGCCTGTCTCATCACTTTCCAATAGCGACTCACTGTAGCCTCCAGTCTGCTCTTAGGACATAGCGCTGCTCAGAGGACGTTTTAACCTTTTGTCTTGTAAACACAATGATGGCCGAAGCTTTTATGAAGCGACATCAAGAGAAAACTTACAAACAGCCTCTTTAAACAGTGGTCAGATGCCACACTAACGAAGGATTTAATGAGGAAAATTCTGGTATAGTTTTCTGAACTGTAGAAACTACTATAATTATGATAATAATGATGATGATGATGATGATAATGATGATAATAACAACAATAATAAAAACAACAACCATTCTACTACGACTACTACTACTACTACTACTAATAATAATAATAATAATATGTATTTATAGAATACTTTACTTTTTTCTAAACCCATGTTACAAAGTGCTTTACAAAGCAGCAGAATAAAACATTCAGGTCGTAAAGCAACACAGTTAAAAACAAGTAAATCAGAAATACCATTAAAACAAAAAAAAACAAGCATCGTCAGCAAGAGGGTGATCAATAAAAATCAATAAAACCATAAAATAAAGGTTTGAGTAATTTGGATTAAAAAAAACTAGAGTTAGTCGAACTTTAAAAGACAAGGCACATGAGTGTCAAGATTGTTTTAAATACTGTAAACGCACCAAAAATTATACTTCAGATCTAAATGTTATTCAAATGACTGCAGATGTAAAAAATGTTTGGTCACTTCAGTGCTGTTATTTTTATCTGACTGAAATCAGAGGATATCCCCCTCCTAATACACGTGTAATATTCCTCTCTGTTCAAACTCCCCTCAGCTCAACAGTAAGAGAGAAAAGTCAAACAACCAACAGCTGAAAGCAAAGCAAATTTTGTTTGGTCAGCATCGTGTCCTGCACACTGAAGCAGAGGCGGGAAACAGCAGGAACTAACAAACACACAAAGGAAAACAAAGTGAGAGACTGTTGGATTTATGAGGTGAGGGAGTGGGAAAGGAACCGAGGAGTTTAAAAGAGGTCAGACGGTAATTTGTGCTGTTGGCTAGTGTGTCAGTGAGAAGAGAGCAAAGACAAACAGAGGAGAGATGAAGAGAGGGAAAAGATGAAGGGATGGTGGCAGAGGAGGAGGAGGAGGATCTCTTCATTTCCCTCTCTACCTCCCTGTGTAAACAGAGCAGACCGGCAGAGGGGAGCTGAACCTCCTCCAGAGAGGAATGTCTGGTATGGCTACTAAAGCAGGGGGAGGGGGGAGAAAATAAACCACCACACTGACAGTATTTTTTGCAACTTATTAGCTGCAGAGCAGACAATCTGCTTCCTGTTTACACCAGCTCACGTATGCCCAGTGCACGTGAATGGTCATGTATGTATGCGTTTTCAGGTGCATTAGTACGAACGGAGATTGTGTGGACGTAGCCATAGTTGACCTACCACACGGCAGGTTTGAAAGTATCACTGAGGATGTTGGCTCCACATTGGCACACGTCAGATCTCACAGTTTTTGTCCAACAATTCAACTAATGTCATGTTTATGTGAGGCAGACATACAGATGTCTAATATCTGCTCTGAAAAAAAAACAGTGAAACTGAATTCATTCAACAGTAACTGTGACTATATCACAGGAGATCAGACTTCACTTCTTAAGACACATTTAAACATGCTTTCATTGTGTGATCTTTATTTGAATTTCATTTTTGGCTGGACCGCAACAGTGACTGACTTCGCTGTGTGTCATCCACTTTCTCTCTCTCTCTCCCCAATTTTCCCATCTCTCACACTCTGACTGTAGTAAAGGCAAAAGCCAAAAAAAATAACTTTAAAAATAAGAAAGATAGTAATTTCTAACTTTCTCTCTGGGTGATCATTTTATAAGTAAATACAGCTGAAATCACAGCTCAGTCTTTGTTGTCTTTCATGTGTTTTTTTGTCAGAAACGTCGCCGTTATAAAATCAGGATATGTCCATAAGCGGTCCAACATACTCAGTTTTGACCTAGTCCTGTTTATTTTCCTTTGATCTGTTTGTCTGTTTTACATCAGCTGTTGTGAAGGAGTTTGTTACCTTTATTGAAAAGTCTTATTATTATTATTGTATAAATATCCATATAATATTGGTCAAATATCCTTTGAATTGCTGCGCTGCACATTTCTCTTCCTGCACGTTTCATTTGTGAAACCTGGTTTAGACTGTTAGTTTAGTTTGGTAATAAAATTCAAACCAGTCCTCCAACCTGAACAACCACACAGGTTGTTTTTTTTCAACGCTCTGATACGACCCATAGGAGTGTCTCCTGAAATAGCACCCTACAGCAGCAGGCATGTTGTACTTCCTTAACAGTAGACAATCTTTGTTGTCATGGTCACAACAGTAACAACAATCATGGATAATAACCTAACCTACAACATAACCTGCCACTTTCACATGAGAATCAATCACCACTCTCTTGTGTCATCCATCCATCCACCCCAACCTCCCCCTGACGTGGACTTTTTCCGCTCTATAAACTACGTCACCGCACTTTTCCCTTTGCTTCTGTCATAATTCGTATGACTACTAGATGTTGCCCAACAACAAAACCTAACCATGGGTCTGCTGCACAGACGACCTACGGGTTTGTCTCATACATGACACTCTCTAGAATTCTTTGTTTTCTTGCACATGGTTCTGCCTCCCGATCTTTCCGTCTCCCCAGAAAACCTTTTGTTTTGTTACCTCCTCCTCATCCTCTGGTTCCTCCTCGGGGAACGATGCAGGCTGTTGAAGCTCAGACAACATATGGTCTTTTTTTTTTTTAAAAAAAAAGAAAAAACATAAAAAAAATCAGTTTGACATTTGGACCCTCTTGAAGTACAATGCTGCTGAGAGGAAATGTGGGTGTGTTTTTTTGGAGAGAAACCTTGTGGCTACAAAATCACTGGGAAGAAAACCACAAACCTGAAAAGACAAATCAAAGTGCACCTCACAGAAACTGAGGAAACAATAAGATGTTAAATAATGTTGTGTTACTTTCAAAGCCACATTAAGCCAACCACTAAAGGAAGTGATGTAACGTTGTCTGTCAGCATCTCACGACAACAGGACATTGCTGCACTGGTTGCAGAAGATTCACCTCACTGAAAAGTCGACAGCTCAGTTTGATTATTTTGTATTAAACATGCTAAAGCAAGGTCTCAGGTCTTGTTGGTTTTAATGTAATGTAGTCAATCTGCAACAAAACATATATTAAACATGTATGCATGCATGCATACATGTAAACCAAATGATGTGGGAAAAAAATTAAACGTTTTGTCTGGAACTCAGGACACACAAACACACATAAACCTGCTTGTGACATCTGCTGGTTATTAAAATGCACAGCTTATTATGCAGAGGACTGATTCTGGGCTTGAGTAAAGTCTGTTGGACAGCCAGCTGCTTTGTGTGCAAAGAGGTTCTAGGTATTTTCTTTACAGATGTATTTAAACACTAAATACTGACTGTAGCAGTGTAGCACAGTATAGTGTACAACATAACCACTGAGGCTTTTTAAATTAAAGGTTGAATTCAACACCTTTCTGGCACCGTCCTGACAGAAGTGAACATTATGAAGGCACTATCATTATTGCAGGGCTGTTGTGCAGCGTTCTCTTTTTTTCTGGATACTCGGGGTTTGCGCAAGTTAAAGTTATAGCAATGACTGGTGACTGACTCAGAGTTAGATCACACTGGATTTGCTGATGTTGCTGCATCTTCTCCAGTCATTGTTTTTACCCTCCTCCATGTCTTGCTGTAAATTGTTAAATTCTTAATCATACATCCTGTCATTCTGTGGCTTATTTTCATTTTTGTGTTCTTTCAGCCCAAAATCATTTGGATGAAAACTTAATAGAAAACATTTTACTGAAGTTTGACCTGAATATTCGTTACTGGAATAAAACATCTCAACATTTTGTCAACTAATCCTTTGATGACTAATACAAAATTAAAATGTCATGTGTTTTTAGCTAAATCTAGACTAAAATGTGGAGGATGATATTGAGAAAAATATGACTAAAACTAAAACATAGATTTTTAATAATCTAAATCTAAAAATAGTTGGTAAAAATAACACTATTAATTAGTAAGCTTTAGAGGTGGAGGTTACCTTTGAGCAGAGCCAGGCTAGCTGTTTCCCCTGTTTCAAGAATGAATCTTCTAATAAGAACATTTCCCAAAATGTTGAATTATTTCCTTTCACCATTGTTCACCTAACCAGTTGAAACTATTTGGTATGAACCGTGTTGAAGAAACATTGGTTCTGTGATCCACTGTGATCCAACAGCTAACTAACAGATAGCAAAGAAGCTGGCTTTTCGTTAGCTTATTTATGATACAGCTGTTGGCACAAACATGGTGGTTGGTCTCCAGAACATACTCAATACTCTGTCTCCTAAAAACTTGTATGGATTCATCTGGTGTGTGTAAGGCGAAGACTACAAACAGGACAGGCCACTCTGATGCAGAACAAATCCCCCATACTCTCAGCTAATTTGGTTTTGGTAATTGGCTCCTGTGGGAGCTTGTGCAAACTCTTATTTTACTGCACATATTTACAAAGCTGCTAAATGTTCTTGTTTCTGTTTCTCACTGGTAGCTTAACTGCATCCGTGCACCCGAGCCTACTCTTCCCTGGTCTTGTACCGTTATCATAGAGTGCCGCAGGAATGAGTCCTAACACCAGGAAATTTGTTAGTATTTAAGCACCTCCAGTTCCCTCAGCCTGAAGTCTATGGGTTTTTGGTTAGATGAATAAGGTCTGTGGTTAACAAAAGCTCAAGGCTTTCACATTTTATTCTACGACGTAGACGTAGTAGACGTAGACGTCAGTAACCAGTCGTGATTTCTTTAAGCTTTTACGTCTTAAAAAGGAGTGGTTGCTAACAAGTAGGTAAATGAGACTAAAGAGATTGTCGGGTATGTTAAACATCATCACGCCAAACACAAACACTGATCTACTCACCAGTCCACCTTTACGGCCTTGTTGTGTTTATACTTGCACTTACAAACTGTTACTAACTTTGTAAGAGGAAAGGCTTTTGTAGAAGAGGTCAGAGCTAAATCAAACTTCAAGTTGAAAATTTAGCAGTGGTGAAGCTGAAGTCATATGACGGTGGTTTTCTTTATAGCCTTAGCTTTTTACATTGGCTTTTTTACTTCTGGTGATTGTATTTAGGCTTGAAAAATCATAAATGTGGTGTTTATTAGTGAGGATTATCTTGCTGAATAAAATGCGCAAGTATCATAAATCTTTGTTTGAGTTTATTTTCTATAATAATCCAAAAGCAAATCTAAAAATGCCACCGATATTTGTTGAGGGAACCAGGGTGACGCCAGCATCCAGGTTAGCCTACAAACATACGTCATCCCTGCAGCACTCTATCTAGTAGGGTACCAAAAGAAGGTGGCACTGTTATTTCCAATAAATACATACAATTAATTTTTTTCTAAATCTTTGTACAGCTCTAGACAAATTGTAGAGATTTGGATTCCTTCACACTTTCACTGCAGATTGACCAAATGCAAACCTCTCTGTTTTCCCTGTGTCCTCTGCAGCCATAGAGACTGAGAGCACGAGTTCAGGGGAGGACCTGCTCGTCCCCAGCCCCCCCTCACCTCCACCCCCACCTCGCATCTACAAGCCCTGCTTTGTATGTCAGGACAAATCTTCAGGATACCACTACGGAGTCAGCGCCTGTGAGGGCTGCAAGGTAGGCAGCTAAACAATATGGGTTATCTGAACCTACAGCAGCACAACATAACACAACACTCACTGTGGGTAACTGGGTCATCCATGTACGTGATTAGCTGCGAGAAAACCTGAGAAAATATGAGCAATAATTACAGAGAACATGAGATGACCGAGCATGTCCTTTATGTGTCAGCGAAGAGGTCACGACCTTTACTCCTCCCTTAGGATCTGTAAGCCTATTTGCTTCATCAAATTCAACACACACACACACACAGTTCATGTCCTGTTACACTGTGCACTGACCTGCTACCAGCTGCCCAACAAAAACTCTTTGCTCAAACAAAGAATTGTACCTGAAATATTAAATTAAAAGTAGAGAGCGTGTTTGTTGGATTGTTGTGGATAGTGCACTTTTGGTCATCATCCTTGTTTTCACTGTGGGTTTAAAAAGAAGCATGTGCACATGATCACAATGATGTATTGTGTTCTCGTTCCCTTGCTTCGGTGTTTCATCCATTGCCTCCACTTCTTTCTGTCAGGGTTTCTTTCGGAGGAGCATCCAGAAGAACATGGTGTACACATGCCACCGAGACAAAGTCTGTGTCATAAACAAGGTGACGAGGAACCGGTGTCAGTCCTGTCGACTGCAGAAATGCCTCGATGTTGGCATGTCCAAGGAGTGTGAGTACAGTGTGTGGAGATGGATGAACGTCTAAAAGACTGAAAATAAGAAACATCAAACAGTTGGAAGCCACTGTACTGCACATGCTTTGTACTCACACAATAATAGAACAGAGCTGGCAGGGGTAGGATATACAGTTCATGTTCAGTGCTCTTCTCAGGCGACAAAGTGATGTTTACAACCTTAATATTTGTCTCCCCCTGGTGGCTTTTAATAGGTATTACATGCCCTACAAATCCACCAGCATTTACTGATAATAACCTGCCTCCTGCTTCACCCTCCATGATGCTTTTTCAAATCTTAACCAGGTTCTCCAGCAATTTGCTGTCATGTTTCCATGAAGGTAGTACGTTGGCCCTGAGAGTTCAACACACTGCAGCTTAAGAAAACGCATGCAAATTCCGAAAACATCTTTGTGACAAACATCAATGGTTCAACACATGTGCTGCAAATACTCACAGCACAACAGAAGTGTTTCTAAAAATTAATGAACCAGACTGGGACGCAGTTGTTCACTGGTTTGTGACTTTTGAAGTTAAAAGCACTCATGGATGCTCATGGATATATTATGGTACATGTATTATAACACATCCATCCATCCATTGTCAAATGAAGGTGTTTTCTGAATTTGTTTGTGTTTTGTCTATTTGCATGTTTTTTCTGAAGTTGCAGTGCATTGAGCTCCCAGGGCCACCGTGGGTTAGGTTACTTGGGAGAGCCATATTACAAAAAGCCTGATTGCACTTTAGGCAGAAATATCTCACACTGTAGTCCTTTGGATGTGTCGGGCTCCACAAATAAAGCATTCATCTTATGTGACCATCTTATCATTAGAGCCCCCAGTGCCTGGTAAATGATTTGTGTCTTTCAGAGCTGAGTTTATGATTCAGACTTTTGGTTATCAATGTACAGTCCTCAAGCCCAAGCCGAGATCATGGATGATGACTTCATGACGGTTTTGTTTTCTCAAACTGGTCAAAGCTTCTCCAAACACAGACCCTGACCATATGAATGTGATTCCAATGAGATGAGTCCATTTGTTACCTCTATTACTCAACATGCTGCTGTTTAGCTAAGGTACCATAATGTTGCCTTCTCCAGATGGCGCAAACTCCAGCTTTGTATGGCTCAGCAACATGAGAATGGTGTGTTCACACCCACAGAGTGTTGCAGGGATGATGTCTTTTCATAGGCCAACCTTGATGTTAGCATCACCCTGGTTCCCTAGACAAAAAGCCAATGGGATCTTTACATGGGCTTTTGCATTACTGCAGAAAAAGCTGTGTGACAAACAAAGGTTTATGATACTGACACGTTTTGTTCAGCAGGATAATCTTCAAGTGCAGCAGGGAGACGTGCAGTGGTGGTTGAGGAAGAAAAACAGCATAGGGCTTAAAAAGACACACTTGAAATCTTGTTGCAGACACAGAGACAGAAACCTTTTCCATCCTACTTGAGTTTTCAGGCCTGATTATAAAACAGTTGACAATGACGATGACAAGCAAAGTCTTTCAAAGTGGTGATTTAAAACTTCCATCAAGAAAACCTCCTTGTTCTTCACATCTTAAATGTTCAATGTGAATTGCTGCTTAAATTTCTAAAATAAATCTTCTTCCCTTCACCTCCACCATCAGTGGTACGAAATGACAGAACAAAGAAGAAGAAGGAGGAAAAGAGGCAAGGGGAAGCAGAGATCCACGTTCTGTCAGCGGACACAGAGCAGATGATTGAACGTGTTCGCCAGGCCCATCAGGAAACGTTTCCCTCCCTCTGTCAGCTCGGAAAATACACCACGGTACTCAGACCACAGCATTCTCTTAACACATGAATTCTCTCAAGATGAAATCATTTTCACTTCACTATCGTTACCTAATTGATGTTTATTTTTAGCTTTAATGACTCCCTTGCTATAAAGACGTTTTCCTCAGCTTTCTTTAAAAATCTGTGTCTTTACTTCCATCCCTCACCTGATCCCAATCTACAGAGCAACAGCGCAGAGCAGCGTGTCTCGCTGGATGTCAGCCTGTGGGACAAGTTCAGCGAACTGTCCACCAAATGCATCATTAAGACGGTGGAGTTCGCCAAGCAGCTGCCTGGTTTCACAACGCTAACCATCGCTGATCAGATCACCCTGCTCAAAGCTGCCTGCCTCGACATACTGGTGAGTTTAACACCTCTGTCAATCAGACTTTAAAGGGGCTATTTGTAAGTTTTCTCTGCCGCTGACTGGACATGGTTTTTTGCTGGGAGCGAGTGGTGGTGATTGTCACTTGACAAGAGCTTCAGCCATCTTTGCATTTACAAGACGAGAGGTTATAACACGCCCTCTATGCAGCGCTAGGTCTTCAGGGCGGATTGGAGGCTACAGCTATCAGAAAGTGACGAAATGGGCTGGGGCTAGCTATAGTGTGCTAACGTCAGTAGAAGAAAAGATGTGATAGAAGGAGGGGTTAACACTGGCGCTGCTCTGCACCACTGGAGACAGCTCTTGGTGAGGAAAGGAATGAAGTTTGATGGTGAACTGGTAACATTTCTTTTAGGGCATTTTCACACCTATAGTTAATTTGCTCTGCTCTGATTCAGTTGATGAAGTTGTGAACTTGTAGCATTTCCCCCTTGGTTTGGTTTGCTTTCACACAAAGAAAAATTCAAGTGAACCAAAATGCATCACTACAAACCACGTGAGAACGTTCACTTTCACATTATTGATCAGATTGTCTGGCAGGAGCAGGAATGTAAACGCAGGAAGAAGGTCCTGTACTCTGGAGTGTGACATCTTACGCAACATAGATCAGAAATCATAGATCAGAAATGAAATTTCTTCACAGTTCTAATATGTATCTGTTTACCTACATTCTATCCAACACCAGACCACTGATTCGCTTCAGTACGTCATCATAATGCTGTACAGACTCCCTGTGTAAGACGTTTGAGACGGATGGAGCTAATGCAGCTAATGTACAATGACATGCTAACATCACATCTAACCATCTAGCTCAAAACTTTTGAGTTCACCTGCTAGTGGGATTAGATCGAGTTCACAACTCTTTCACACCAAAAACGAACTGCTTCAGAGTTCGCTTGGAACTGGACCAAGACCGCCTCCTCAAAAGGGTCTCGGTGCGATTGTTCTGGTCCCCACCTGAATGCAATTACTGTTTTCACGCCTGCCCAAATTAACTAAGAGGGAAAACGAACCAGGTTTCAATTTAACCGGACTAAAAATTGCAGGTTTGAAACCCTGCAATTTACCCTTAGACTGGTAGGTAAACCGCTGTTACTGCTAACGCTGGTTATGTAGCAATAGCAAAATTTACAAATAGCTCCTTTAACAACTTCTAAAGAAGACAGAAGTACTGTCATGGGAAAATGTATTATTGTGGCACAGCAGAAAGTTAAATGTTTCCTTCAGTTTTCAGCAACTTCATTCCCTTTTCCTAGATTCTGAGGATCTGCACTCGCTACACCCCGGACCAGGACACGATGACCTTCTCTGACGGTTTGACTCTGAACCGCACACAGATGCACAACGCTGGGTTTGGACCTCTCACAGACCTCGTCTTCTCCTTTGCCAACCAGCTGCTCCCTCTAGAGATGGATGATGCAGAGACGGGATTACTCAGCGCCATCTGCCTGCTCTGTGGAGGTACTGTACCTGGTTTCTCAGGAATTATAAAATTAAATAATCAGTGACAGAAAATCATGAAAAAATGAAGAAATGCTTTTATTTAGTGCTGTGGTGGGAAAAAATGTGTAACTCACAATGTGTGCAGCATGTGTCATGTTCATGGTAGTACTTTACTTTACTTTTTTTGCTTGACTACACTTAAAAGAAAAATGTTGCGCTTTTCATTCCACTACATTTCTATTAAGTGCTCGTTACTTTGAAGCAGAGATTTTAGTAAAAGGAATTAATTTTCTTTTATTTTGAAAAGGTGACATCACAGGAGAAAAACCAATCACAGCCAACTCCTACACTGTTAGTCAGTCATGTTGTGTTTGCTGCATTTGTGAACAGCTCAGTTTGAACTTGGCAGTGGCCTAATGATAGCTACGTTAGATAAAGACTCTTCACCAGAGACCACAGCCTGATCTGAAGTCAATGTTTGAAGTGTTAGAAACTACAAAAAGAATCCTTTCATTTGAAATGTTTGCTATGTTTACGATGACCAAACTTCATCACTGCCTAAAAAAAAGGAAATATGAAAAGACAATGGTTCCTCTTGTTTATTCAGTTGCGTTTTCATGGACATTTCTAAAGGCCTTGTAGCATATTATACAATGTACTTTTAAATACTGACATATTTTTAAAAGCAAGTACTCCAGCACTGTAACTCAAGTTGGACTAATATTTGACCAGGAGTATTTGATTCAAGTAATGGAGCTGTGAACTTTGTCCAACTCGACTGACTGACTGACTGACTGATTTAAGTTCAGTGATCAAGTTACACCATTGGTCAGCTGAATGCCACATGATTGAGCCATGAAGTTACACCATTGGTCAGCTGGCTGACTGTTGGAGTTTCGCTATTGGTCATTGCTCTTTCAAAATGAATTGGCATAAATAGTTTCCATTAGAGAATGTTTACAACCTGCAGTGCAACTTAGTGCATTTGTTGCTGGATTTAGAGACTTTTTTTTGGGACAGATGTAGTGACTTTTTGGACAAACTTTTGCAACTTTCCATAGTAGAGAGTCGCCTATACTGCCCAAGGAGCAAGAGGCTCACCTCTCTTTGTGTCTGCTATGTTTAGTGAGTGGCAGAGAGGCGGAGCAGCAGCTTGATATCCAGACAGAGGCTGTGCTCTGTGTGAGATATTCTGTTCGATCTAACTTTCTCTCTGAGTGGTCATTTTACGGTAAATATAACTGAAATCACAGCAGAGTCTTTGTCTTTAACTTAAGCGTTAGGTGATTTTGTCAGACAACATCGTGGTTATAAAATCAGGTTTTTAGCAGCAGAGCAGCAGCTTGGAAGTGACTGCTGTTTATCATGTCATCTTTATGGACTGCGTTTCAGTCACAATTTCACACTTGTTCTGTTGTCATGATAATGGAAACAGAAAAATATATAAATGAGAACAGCTTTATTGTGAATCCACCTGTGTTAAAATACTGTATATGTGAGCACAGAGAGGAAAACAGAGGCAAACAGAAAAGATTGAACAGAGATGAAACCAGCTGACTCTATGCTCAATGCACATTGACCACACACTGTCCAGCCATATACAAGGTTTTGACCTCGTCTTGTTTCTGGATGTGTGTGTGTGTATCTAGATCGTCAGGATCTGGAGGAACCAGAAAAGGTGGATGTTCTTCAGGAGCCGATGCTTGAAGCCCTGAAGGTTTGACATTTAATTGTTATTAGAATGCTATACTGTTACTTACAGTTCTTGTTGCCTACCTTGTGAATAAAAAAAAAACTAACTTTTCTTTGTATGTGCTTGTACAGAAAAGTTGTGAGAATAGCTGGTAACTGAAGGCTTTCTTTGATAAAATGCATGTCAGTGCAGTTTTTAGCTAGAACGGCTTAAAAATTCATTGAAATACAAATGTATATAAATGTAAATACCTTGTAGTGTAAAGATGTTCTTTGAGTGAATAGTTTAATCATACAATCGTCATTATCACAACACATTTTTATCCCTTCCCTTCCCCCTGTTTAAGCTGTAACTCGTCTACGTACATTATAACTGACTTACTTTGTACTTTTATCTGAGTATGTTTTTACACAAGTAATTTTACTTCTACTTAAGTAAATTGTTTCTGAAGTAACTATGAAGTAACTTTTATTTGAGTACAATTTTCCTGTGCTCATTCCAACCCTGGTTGTAGGATACATTCAGTGTTGCTTTTGGTCTTTTGTTGGCAATAAAAAATATAGAATATCACCAGTGTTCTCCTTTGAATAATGGAGATGAATGTATTCAAAGTGCTTCCCATATGTAGCAGAATTAGAAAAACCACACAAGATACAAATCCATTTTCATGTAATGTTTCTTCCACTTTAGCAGTGATGTGGCAACCATAAGAAGACTCTTAGTAAGGAATTAAACAGGAGTAAAAGAAAGTTGGATTTTGCTATAAAACACACACATTAAACCACCAGAGTAGAAATGCATCCAAAACAGGAAACAAATGCACCCTTACTCCCAAACCTCAGTGGTTGATGATATTATAGAAGAAATATTTTAATCACAGAGCACAGAAATAACTGCTTTACCAAACAGGAAAATGTTCATGTAAATCAATGAATACATGTCTTCATGTGTGTATAGATCTATGTGAGGAGGAGGAGGCCTGATAAACCCTGTATGTTCCCCAAAATACTGATGAAGATCACTGACCTCAGGAGCATCAGTGTGAAGGGTAAGACACGCACGCACACACACACACACACACACACACACACACACACACCCACATACACTTGCAGATGCATGTGACAGCGAAGGTATTATACAATTCAGAGAGAACAAGGTCTTCCATTGCAAACAGGTTTATTAAAGACAAACCTTTATTTGTAATTTTTCAGTTTTTAGTATGTGGCATTATATTTTATTCAGAAGCTTCCCTCTTTTCTTATCTGTTCCCACTTTATTTGTTTTTAATGCTGTTTGCCACCAATGCCAATTCAACATTTCCACTATGATGTCATGATAAAGTCAGGATTGGTTTGATTATTACAGTAACAGTCATTTCATACTCACTTATCTGCTACTTGTTTTCCAATCACTCCCACTTTGTCATTCTTTATCACTGTTAAGTTACCCCCAATGAAACACTTCCTTCAGGTTTTTACAGCCGGTCATGCTTTGTAGTTAAATTGCAGGCTTTTAATGTGAAACATCTGTGCAGGAAGTGCTTAGTTTCATTGACAGTGGAATAACTGTGATCTATAAAACGTCCTCATTTGTTTGTGGTGGTTACTGTTGCAAATAATTATAATTATTATATTATTATTATTATGTAAGCTCCATTTAATTGAGAATGTATGATATAATCACATTTCATTGTCACAAAAATGGGAAAGAGGGAGGGTTTGAATACATTTCAATGCAATTTGAAGACTTCATAATGGTAATAAATTGAAGAATATTTACTTTGTTGTAGCGGCAGTTTCAGTTAATGAAGGCCGGTCCCTTCATAATGACTCCTTCTGTTCACCTGAGCTTTCTTTCTCCATCTCTTTCTCTTACAGGAGCAGAGCGAGTGATCACTCTAAAAATGGAGATCCCCGGCTCCATGCCTCCTCTCATTCAGGAGATGCTGGAGAACTCTGAGGGTCTGGAGGGGCACGGGGCTGGGGGAGAGAAAGGGGGAGGAAAAGGTAGAAGAGGCAGAGAAGAGGATGACACACACCTGAAGAGCTGTCATCCAAGTCCATCGCTCAAATCAGTCCCCTCTCGCAGCCCAAGCCCCGTTCCCTGCTCCCCCTCTTCTCCCTCCTCCTCCACCTGAGGTTCTATGCTCAGCACCTCCACTCCACTCAGCAGCCACTCCAGGGGGCACAGAAAACCATCCACATGGCAGAAACGCACAGAGAATGAAAGCAGAAAAAAACTGCACTTATTAACAGATAATCTGGAGGACACGTCTGAACCCATGAACTCACTGGGTTATTGGTTTCAAAGGGAGGTCAGCTGAATACCTTACAGATGTTGCATTGAATGAAAGCAGGTAAACTATGATGTGAGGACTGATCTGTGTTCAGACATCAGTTTCTTACATACAGTGCAAACAAACGTGATTTCACCTTTCTTTTTCTTTTTTTTTAATCTTTTTATAATGTCTAAGATTATTTGCAGACTGTGTGAACCTAAATGAAGGATTATGTATACACTCTACAGAAATATGGGCAGATTGAAGAAGAGGATTCCTGTTATATCACACACTTCCTCCCTCATGAAAACATTAAAAACATCATCAACAGCAGACTGAGGTGACAAGAAAACAACAGCAGATATATTGCAGGTGTGCCAGCGTATTGCACGGGTACATCAGTACTACACATCTTGTGAAATTTCACAGCAGCAACACAAATGCACAAAAAATTATGCAAACAACTTCACATCTTTGGAGGCTCTTAAAACACTGTTCAAGAGAGGTTTATATGTGCTGATAGCAAAAGCTTCTTTCAGCAGTTGTATGTCCCAACATTTACTTTGATCACTGTTATTATAGATTGTCCACAGGTGATTGTCCTGTACAAGAGCTGCCTCAAACTGGGCTCCAATAAGCAAATTAGATATCTTAATTGATGTCATATGTTCATATGTGACACTATTGGGTCTTTTTGAATGTTCAATCTGGAAATCAGGGAGTGCTCAGCTTTTCCTGTATAATCACTATATATCAGTGGTTGGCAACTGGCGGCCCACTGGCCAAAACTGGTCCGCCAGCAATTATATCTGGCCTGCCAGATTATCTTGATAATCAGATTTTCAGATACATCAGACTGACAGTCATGTGTTTAGCCACCTGAAGAAAACTTATTATACTTATCTCCAACTTGAGAGTGAATGACAGACGCAAACATCGAGAATCAGGCGCGGGCTGCACTGCAGACAGCTGGACAGTGTTTGATAGATAAATAGACAGATAGATAGGATACTTTATTGACCCCTGAAGGGAATTTGCAGTGATGCAGCATCTATTCACATATAACTTACACAACTTACATAAAAAACTTACATAAAAAGAAAAACAGACATAACACCATATCGACAAGATTCAAATAACTACAATGCAAAAAAAACAATTACAATGTTTAATATTTACAGTAAAAACAAGTGTGCAAAGTGTGCATGTTAAAATACATCTCAGTGACGGCAGCAACAGTCACCCACAGAATCACTTCCTCTTTAGCGTACAAAATAAAAGTGCGAGAAAGTTAGTTGTTTTTTTTTTGTGTGTGTTTTTTCTTTTTTTTTTTGTTTTTTTGTTTTTTTGCAGCAATGCTTTATTTCGCGTTATTGAGAGATTTTATTCTGAAAAGTTCTGACCGAACTTCAAAAGATTCTGTCACTTGCTTGACAGACTTCTGAAAAATCTGACGCGCAATGGTTGGTGTGAAAAAAATAACAGGATGTTAGAAGTGATAGACAACAGGTGTGTACCTGAGTACCTGAAATATCAACTAGTATTTACTGGTACTGTTGTTTCCTTGTCAACTCTGCCTTTACCAAAAGCTTAGGAAAACTGTCACCATGCCTCTGTCCGTAGCTTGTGGTGAGTATTAGTGGATCTTCTGGTACATGCAGAGTCGTTATGTATAATATATTGTATATAAAAAAGGCTGTGAAAGAAGTTGTTTGATGGACACGGACTGATACAAGAAGTTATTTTCCTAAATGTACATTTGTATATTGTGTATTTCCCCAATTCGTCCGTCTTCTTCTTTTCACTCTCACCAAACCCAAACTGTCCCCAGTCTTCTCCTGTTTTTCCTTTCACAGACACATCAGGGAAAAATGATAATCCTGGACTTCAATTCCCTTCTCAGAAATCAGAATTGCTGACTTTCTGCAAATGATTTTTTTTTTCTCAGTTTTACTTTGCATCGTCATCATCTGTTTAGTTAAAGGTGTATTTGAGATGTTTTCAGATGCAGCTCCAGCAACTGAAAAAAAAACTTCAACTAACTGTGAAACATAAGATTAAATTAAAAATAATTCACTGTCTTCCTGTTGGTGGACACTTTCAACCAAAGTAAACTGTGGTACCTGAAATGCAAACTCAGTTCACAAGAGCGTTCCCATCTGGTAATAAACCCTCACTGAGGCACTGGAGGTGTAAAGCACTGCAGAATGAAAGTTTAATAAAGGTTATATGGAAATCTCATCATCACTGATGACAGGTGCTGCCAAAACATGTCTCTAAATGTTCAAGCTGTATTTCGTTTTTACATTCTGCAGAATTTACTGTTATAGTATGCTTACACAGTGCTTACACAGTGCCACTGCCTACTGTCAGGTACAAATCTTGTAACTCTAATTTCACTGTTGTCCTCTTTAATTTATGATGAGGTAAAACTCACTCAAAGACCATATAAATACAGGGAGTTAAATAAAGTTGTATGATTTTCCTCTTTTATCCTGAAATACTTGTGTTCTTTGGTCAAATTTGCTATTTCAGTTATAACATCATATATCACTTTTATCTCATAAAGTGATACAAAGCCCAGGAAAACTCATTTTGGAGAATCAACTTATCCTAAATCCTCCACCCAACATTTGTTTTGTTCGTGTATGTAAAATGCAAGGTCAGTCAATATCTCTTGAAGCATCTATGATGAGCACATATACAAAATACCAGTGAAATGACTCTAACAGGATGCCCATGTTCCTCTGTGCCTGCTGAGTGTCTATGTAAATCATACCAACTTCTTGTTTGTTTTTTTTTTAGTTTCTTTTTACACACATACTCAAAGTATGAATATTAAGAAAAAGAAAGAAATGAAGAAACAGTAAAATAATCAAGAAATAAACAGACAGGTTTTTAAGAAACAAGGAAATCAACTTGATAAGCTGATATCAAGGTTTGTTACCCTGAGGTTGTTTTGAGTCAGTGCCAAAATAAAAAAGAAATTGAGGTAAACAGGACATTGCCTCTGCAAGGGCTAGGTTTTGCAGCAGTGAACTTGAACAGTACTTCAGCAAAGATTTGGGACACAAGGTTTCTTCCTTCTATGTGATAATATTTTTTAATCTTCTGACAAGCCCTTCGTTTTCACTAATGTATGAAAGTGCAAACCTGAACTCTGAGAAGTCCTCCATCAGCATTTAGATCATCCACAACTTCAGTTTTTACAGAGTAGAAGATCCTGAGAAGCTGATGAATGGGGAGACATGCTATGGTGGGAGCAGCACTGACATCACCTTTGAAGTTGATCTAATTGGTTGCGTGTTTAAACATCCAGCAGACACACAGCAGCATTACTGTAGCGTTCATCTGAAGTTGTGTGTCTGGCCACCTGATGACTGTAAGCCTCGTTTTAGCTCTGTTAATAGCTTTGGAAAATATTTTTGGCTTTTTAGCAGCCATTTGTGGATCTGTCAGTTTTTTGCTCATCTTGCAGTCATTTTGTGGCTGAAAACAACACCAGAGCCGTGAGACTGAACCCAACAGTCACGTCATGGCCCATAAACCCATGATGCCATAAAACTTAGCAGAGCCGAGGAAACATGCATCACTGGGTAACAATTCCCATAATAACTCAGACATCTTAAACATAAATGTCGTGATTTTTATGCATTGTTAATGTACAAATCATTCATTGATTAGCGGGCTAGCTGTTTCTTCCATGAGTCAGTCAGCTGTGTAAAACCACAAAGAGAGCCACAGAGCTCAGTATCAGATTTTTTGAAGAACCAGTGGGGAACCCTTAGGGCCGAACATATCAGCATTTTATATGTTATATAATCTCTTTCATTTAATATTTTTTTCCTCTAATGCTAATAAGTCTCATTTACTATGGGGTTTTCTTCAGAAATTAAAGGGTTACTGTCCTAAAACCATGAAAATAGAGTTATCCAATCAGATTTTTCCTGGCTCACTCATTAGTTAGGAGCTCATAACCAGGACTGAAGGTGTAAAGCCCCCACAGCGACGTGTTTGTTTAGACAGTTGCAGGTGAATTAACAATCAATTTTGATTTATAGTTGGTGGGACCAGAAATCATTAGGCTCAGGCCAGAGCTACCTCACAGGGTTTACTGTCTTCTGTTCAGGGGTTGAAGCTAGCAGATCAACAGCTTCAGCTGGTCAGTCAGATAGCCGTGATAACAGCAGTGGATCTCACATGACAATATTCACATCTTGGAATACTTTTATGAAAAACTCTTGTGATTCTTTCAATGGATGGACCCATACGGACGGGTGAATATAAATAATTGAGGAACAGACAGACAGTCGGAGTTCACGAACACTTCAAAGAGAGGGAACTGCCAACATTTCGCCATCTTGCTGATTTACGATGAGGGTAAATCTGAATGAATTATTCTGTACTCATAGTTTCTGTAAAATGAACTGAAAAGTTGAATTGAGAAGACTGTATCTAAGCTAAGAATGTTGTGTAACATGTCAGGATGAACAAAGGTTTAAGCATTCATATCATCATGGTGTTGCTATGCTGTTGCATTAGCTTTAAACTGGTCACCTGCGGGATTTCCGCCCCAGAAACTACAATCAACTCTGAGTCAGTTACCATGGTAACTTACTCTGTGACACTAACCTGCTCACTGTCAGATTAACAAACCCTGAGTTTCTGTCTGCCGCAGATGACACAGCACAGTATGCTCATTCATCAAAGTGCAGATCCAAGATCTGTCTTTAATGTCCATCAGTCATCAGTGAGAGGACAGAGACAGAGATCTCTGACATTCAGAAACATGGAGGCTTCGTCCCCATGTCAGGTTAAAATTGATTCACTGTTCGTCTTAATAACACTGAGACTGTGGACATCAAGACAACTGTCAGGTTGTCAGTAAGTTTCTCTGCACTGAAGCATTTACAATGCACTGACCACTGTAAATAAAAAAATGTAAAAATCTGTTAAACTTTAGATACAGACTCTGATCAGCAAATGATAATTTCTCATGTTGGATTGGTTGCAGTGATGGAACGGTCCTGATCATAGGTATAATGTCACATTGCAGATGATGTGATGTTTCTGAGTGAGGATGACAGAAGTGACATTTAAAAACTGGACTAAATGTCATTTAAAAGTGAAACTGTTGTCTGAAACAGTTTAAAAGCATTTCAGTTACTGTATATCAGTTCACTACATGTTGACTTATAGTTATTGATGCTGTTGAGCAAGATTTTAAATACAAAATAGACAGCGGAAAATGTGCACTCAGTTTTAACCTCGACACATTTTCAACCAAAAATCACCAAAACCAAGAGGCTGTTCCTGGGTCAGAATCTGAGGTTACAATCATAGATCTATAAACTTCTGTCTGATCTGTTTCCTCGTTATATCTTCATCTTCTGCTGCAGCAGAACTTTGTTCCCATCAGCTGATAAAATATATTTAAACATTAATCTATAACAAACAATAGATTCCAGCACTTTAGCTTCCATTCAATTGAGGACATAGAAATCAGCTAAATAATGTGGTTCAATGAACCACACTGAGTAAAATTTAATAGTTTTTGATTCTTTTCTCCAGCTCTGACTCTTTTACTGCCGCTGTTGTTTTTTAGAGATAAATGTGGATTAATGTGACAAATTAATCTTTCTGGCTCCACTGGATTAAAATGAAAGCACTACTCTTTATTTACCCGCCAGCGTAGTGAATCCTTGAAAATTGCTTTTTATATTCCCCACGCAGGCGCTTAACTCAGAGTGAACATATTCAGAGATGTCTGGTTGAAGGCCTAGCACTAATGCTCACAGTTCGCCACTGCAAAGAACAAATATTCAGCGATCTTTGAAAAACCCAGGCCCTAAACCGACTGCTGTTCTGAAGGATCAGGCTCCAAGCATAAGTCCAGAATGAAAAAAGCTAAACTCATTGAGTTCATAAGATAAAAAACGTAATAAAGTAAAAAACAAAAAACAAAAACAAAAAAAACCCTTCCTTTTAAAACACATAATTCAAAACATTGTGAATACAGTCTCATTAGAGCACATTTACGCTCATAAAAAACAACATAATCCTTACTACTGCTGGACTGGAGGGGGCGTTTGGGGAACAACCGCAGGAGAGCTAATATGGTAAATGCTCTCTGAGGCGCCCACATAAAAGATAAAACATGCCAAAATTCTTAATGGCTGTATTAGTTATAGAGAGTGCCTCTACATGTGACAATGTTGAATCAAGTCCCCTCATTTGTGCCCTTTTAGTAGAAAAATATATAATTATGTCCTGTAATGTACCCCCACAAGTGAGAAAACATGATGGAAGTCCCTTTAAATTGATGTTGTAATAGAGTGAGCTGGTGTTTCTGTATGGGTATGAAAAAACAAGGAAAAAGTGGCATTTTGGGTTGCCTTTGGTCTAACAAAGTGAAGGGCAGAAGTGTTCTATAGGGTGCACTATATTGGAGAAAAAACATTGTGAAGTACCTTCCAAAGAAGAATATGAGATGTAGTGCACTACAAAATACCCTTATAATGCCCTTACTATAGAGTCCACAGAGTCTTTTTTCATACTAATACCAGAGTTAGACACACAGGGGGACAGATGCCAGCTGCGGCCGTAACACTGGTCATTATCATACACTGTAAATATAGATGGACGTAGCCTCCATGACGTCACCCATAGGTTTCTGAGGAGCAGCTTTGAAGCTGCTCCACCGTCACCATCTTGGCAGAGCCGGACTCTGCCTAACTCCTGACTAATTGAAAAAAGGGCAAAGCAGTGGGGCGTGTGTTGAGCCGAGACTTGGGTGCATACGGGTCTGTGGCAAGCACACAGTCACCCACCTGTCACTCAAAGCAGCATGTCCTCAATTATTCATAACTTTAAACTTAATAAAAGGTAAACAGGTGAGTTATATAAAAATTTACCCCCATACAGTTTTCATGAAGGAGGAAATTTACTGTAGAGACCAAAACCGTTCTGTGTACCAGACTATAAACATGTTTAATTTCTGCTGTAAAGTTGAAATTTTAATGTGGGAGTCTATGGTGATTGATTCACTTCTGGACCCAGGCTCTTATGGTGCAGATTGCATCCTTTATGTATGTTAACCATTAGGAAATTAAATATGACATTTTTCCAGTCAGTTGATTTTGGTAAATTGCTAATCATTAGTTTTCTCAGCCACTCCCCCTATAGATCGCTCTTTTGTCTCACATGCATCAGTCAAGTTGATCAAGACCCTTCTTAGAAAACAGATGTAGAGAAGGATGACTCTCGATCTTCTGCTGTTGTACATTCAGAGGGACATCTCAACTCACCATGAATGTGGTCATCAACATTTATGAACTCATGGCAAAAAGGAGGACTCTCCTTTGATTCACTTATATTGCTTTTTGCTTCCCTGACAAGAGGAATAAACTTTTGAAATGTTATTGACCTATTCCTACTCCCTGTATTTCACTAAGGACATGTTTGAAAAGTAAATGTTTAAAAAGAAAATCCTTTTTTAATACAGGGGTGTTGTTTTCCTCATATTCTGAATCACCCTGTAAAATGTTCATCTTAATTGTAGCTTTACAACCAAACACTCACCATTGCTCTCTGCCATTGAATGTTTGAGGTTCACTTCATATTTTATTTTGTGCAACTGACTCTTCCCCTTTGAACTAACAGTGCCCACAGTTATGCCTGTCTGACAGCCTACTGTATTTTAATGTAATTGTACCCTGTCAAAATCTGTCAGAACACAATGCACATGACAAAAAAGACAACTATTCCCACCAACTTAGAAACTACTGTAGTAGATTGGTGGGACACTCTATATTCATATTTCACATTTTTATGGCCAGTGTTACTTAAGTCTAAAGGTATTTCCTTTTTTGTCAGATTGACTCTATACACTACAGTACCCAAAAGCCTCTTTGGTTGTAGCTATGGAGAAGATGCCAGCAAATTATTCAAATGATTCCGAATCCAGAAGTGAACTTTGTTCCTGCTGAATTTATTCAACAAGTTGGAATATTAAGCTCCATGACTGACTGTTTCTTAACAATGCTGCTAATGCTCATGAGCCCATGTTCAACTAAACAGAAAGGTCAGTGCATTACAAAGTCATCCGGCTCATCTGGGTTATTTGTATGGCCAATGCTTAATTTTGAAGCCCTTTGATGCTCTAAAGTCCAAACGAACATCAGTCAACAATGCACTGCAAAAGTATCAAAAATAAGTCTTCTAGTATGTGCTTATTGTGGATGTGTGGAAGTGTGTGCATGTAATCTCCAGATACCGTAAGCATGGTCCACTGCGAGGAAAGAGGAAGTTAAAAAAACGAAATAATGTATCTGCTAATGATCTTGCTTTTAACACATCTGCTCAACATTTAACGCTTCCTCCTAAGATCATGTTCTCTGTTGTGCTTCTAAAGTTCCCTAAACTAAAACTAAAGACCCTGCTGCTGATGCTCCGTTTAATCCACTTAACTTCACTGTCTTATCAGGCTCTTATTGATAACACCAGCCCTATAAATTAGCTCTATAAATTGATTAGCTGAGTGTTTTCACATAAAGTCCTTTCTAAAGGAACAGCTTCTTCCATTTAAGAATGATGGAGCCCACTCAGCAGAAATGTTTTTGTAGCCTTCCTCAGATCTGTGTCTCCACATGATTCTGTCTCTGAGCTCTGCAGGCAGCTCCTCCCTCCTCATGGCTTGGTTTCTGCATCGTCAGCTGTGAGACCTTATAGACAGATGTATGTCTTTCCAAATCATGTACAAGCAGCTGGATTTAACACAGGTGCACAATGAAGGTGTAAAAACATCTCAGAGATAATAAGAGCTAAATTTCAAATGTCACAGCAAAGTGTCTGAATATTTATGTCAATGTGATATTTATATTTTAGTTATTGTGACATTATTATTAAATTAACTCTACCAATCTGTGTTATCATTAAATACATGATAAGAGGAAGTGTGCCTGCATGCATGTGTGTGTGAGTTTCTGTGTGTGCTTGTGTGAAAGTGGTACAATAGAAAAATAGAAATGGAATAGTATACATATATATAAATTAAAAAAAAAAAAAAAGAAGAACTTAACCAGTGATACTGTGTTGGTGTACCAGCATAATTAATCAGACCTTGATGGTGGACAAGTGTTATTAATGAGACCATACTGGTCGACCAGCCTCATTCTGAGGGTCAGTTGTGTCAGATGTGTTTGTGTGTGTGAGGGAGAGACAGAGATGTTTTTATGAAAAGTGTGGGTGTCAGAGTACCCGTAACACAGTTACGGGTCTATGTTCTGTGGTTATAAAAAGACATGTCAGAGTGAATAACACTGAGGTTGGGGTGTGAACTGCTTCCTCTTTGTTTGCTTTGGAAAGTATAAGTGAAAAAGTTCATGCCACTGCCAGCACACTGCTGTGCAGCGTCTCTGCATTTACACCACCCTGCCCGAGCCTGGACACTTCTCTGACCTGACCTCTCACCTGCATTGACCAAAATGTTGAAACCTCTACCAAGACTGTTTTTTGGTGAGTAACACCTGTGCTACTGTCGACATGTTGCACTCTGTATCTGTATCTACTGATCTGTCCTACAGGATAAACAGCAAGGATTAGATTTTGCATTTTGTCATGTAAAAGGAAACTCACAAGCCAAGTCATTTATTTTAATGGTGTTCACAGAACTTCTCTATCAGGATTAATGTTTGTTTTTTATTCTTTGTGTTTGTTTTTTACTGAAAGAAATTTATGTTTTACATTTGTACCTAAATGTAAAATGTAGTTGTGATATGTCAAAGCTTCTTTGGGACTAAAGATGGAAAAGAAATATATAACAGTTGTATCATGAGTGTTTCCAGTCTAAATCTCTGATTCTTGTGTTTTCCTTGGGGTGTAACCCAATAGGAACACGTTATTTAGACAAGCACAGAAAATGTAAAAGAAGGTTTTGCTGTGACTTTCTACCCCACTATCACTCCACTGCACTCTCAAAACTGTTTCCCAATTGACACACTTCACCACAGCCATAACTTCTAAGAGTCATAACTCAGTCAAATCCTAACAAACAGACATGATGTACTCCTTAATATCAGAGGAATTCACTCTTTACATAGATTGCCATTAATTTGTTTAAAAACCATAGAAAAAGGTTGGACCTCAATGTGAACAGGAACTGCTGTTGCCAAAAAAAAAAAAGAAAAACTTTACAGCCCCAGTGTATTTCTATCAGAGTAGAAGAAAAATAAGTCTATGGGCTAACTGGTAGTAACAATTGGACATTTGAGAGGATTAAATACTGTTAAAAAATAAATCAAATAAACAATAAATGTTAAATAAAAATAAATGTTAAATAAAATACTGTGAAGTATTTTTACAGGGTACTGAGAAAATCTGAGGGACAAAAAATGACTTAAGTATCAATAAATAAATGAACAAATAAATAAATGCAAAAATAAATCACATACTTAATATATAAATTCAAACTAAAAACATTTTGGTAATGAAAAAAATGCTTTCTGTATTTTTACATGTATTTATTTATTATGTATTTCTAGATGAATATATTTATTTATTTATGCCTATATTTTTAAATTTATTTATGCCTTTCAATATTTATTACAGCTAATACATTTACTTATTTCTATATCTGTATGTTAATTGGCTGGACTGTCCTACTTCAGGCTAAAGCTGGATTGGTTGAAGTGCAGTTTGCTTTCTGTTCTTGTGCATAGCCCCCTTCCTAAAGGCCTACATCAGCCAACGTGGGGCTCGAACCCACAACCCTGAGATTAAGAAGCTCATGCTCTACCGACTGAGCTAGGCAGGCATCTAAGGTTACAGAATATATCACCTCAAGACGAAAAGACCCCAGGCCCAGGGTGCAAACATAGAACCTTCTTGCTGTGAGTTGACAGTGCTAACCACTTTTAGCACTGTTGATGTGCAGCTGGAGGGTAGCATCAGCTAGATTGGCTACACTCTCAATGGAGAACGACAGAGCAGGGATCTGGGCAGTGTTGTAAATGACTTTGCTGAGCATGAGGCCCAGCAGATGAACATCTAATTTGTGAGTGCATGTTTCTCTTTATGGAGCGGGATCAGGGATCTAAATCTACAGCAGTGTAGTTGTTACCTCTATGTTGGACAAATGCACAGCTACATAATCAGTTTTTTGTGATAACATGTGGTCACTCTGTCACTCACATCACAATTAATGATGAATGATAAGTTCTATAAATGCAGGGATTGTGTGATGAGGTGTTGTCATCCATTCATTCATTCTGTGTAGTCCTATAATGTTTTGTTGTGATTTTCTTCATGGTTATTTGATCTATGCTTACTGCCTCACTGTGTAAGATAATTTTGTGTTGATTTGTTTGTTTTAGCTGGATAAAGTTATTTCAGATGTTTGATCGTTGCAATGGTGGTGGTGTGGTGCACTGGTGCGGAGCGGCTAGTCGCAAGCTAAAGGCAAAGCTCCTGTGCTACATTTACTTAAAAATGATTACTCAGGCAGAAAGTTAGACGGTCATTCACATCTGTCAGCTGCTGTGTGGACTGAATGTGCTGCTCTGCCTCTCACTCAGCACAGTCTATGCAGAGAGAGTGTCAAAGTCTCTAAGTTGGCAACACTGGAAAGGTAAAGCTTCTATGTACTGTACCAGTCAAGGCAATAGCAGCTGATCCATCCAATCGCTATAACCAATCCGGCTTTCGACTGATCTTGGGCCACCCACACCTAATTAACATACAGTATTTCTGAATTTAACTAATGCAAAAATGTATATGAAGGTAGAAATGCAGAAATAAATAAATAAATGTAGAAATACATAAATAGATACATGCATAAATCTTGAAATGCGTGAATAATTAAATCAGTAAATATATAAAGAAAAAAGTAAATAAATAAATACATTTAAAATTTCAGAAATAAATAAATGAATAAATAAATGTAAGATTAGAGAATTCGCTTTTTCTTCATTGCCAAAATGTTTTTAATTTCCTTTTTTTATTCATTTATACTTATAAATATATACTTTTTTGACCCTCAACTTAAGTGTTAAAAATGTTATTAATAAACATATACCTTATGGGTGTAATAAGGCTATAATAGAATTATTGATGAGAACTGTTACCGTGTTGGAAGATAGTGATAAATAATGTATATTTAAAACAGGAAGTACATGTATTTCAACACATTTCTGCTTATATTTTTTCTCTCCTACAGTCTCTTTTCTGTTGACCTCATGTTTACCTGCAGCAGGTCAGTCCATTCTCCTGTGTGATACATACACTTAAGTCTGGTATACTGTGTTTTACATGGCTGTGGTCATATCAGATTAGCTGTGTCTACTCAGTGCTCTAGAAGAGTTGAACTCTGTTACAGTCTGTGGTGGTTTGTAGTCAGCTGGGCTGTGGCTCTATGTTGCTTTCAACTGCTATTCATGCAGTTGGTTCTCATGCAGTCCAGTTCATCTATGAGTACAGTTAATCGCTTCCTCATTCATTACAGAATGATCAGTTGTTCTTATAATTTAATTATTCAATATCTGATTGCAGGATTACAAAATCCTTGTTTAAACTTTGAGCTAGAATAGGCTCCAAGACCCCTCATCACCTTACATAGGATGAAAATGATGGATGCAATCAACAGTTAGTCAGAGGTCCAATTTGATGGTATGTGACTGGAATAAAAAGCTAAATTTTGTAAA
This sequence comes from Trachinotus anak, assembly GCF_046630095.1. Lineage (NCBI taxonomy): Eukaryota > Metazoa > Chordata > Actinopteri > Carangiformes > Carangidae > Trachinotus > Trachinotus anak. The sequence continues at coordinate 24,329,398 of NW_027273854.1, read as the reverse complement.
CTATGTCTTCTTTGGCTCAGGTGCTCAGATCAGATTAGCTGGATCTGGATCGAGTCGGTGCTCTGGAAGAGTTGAAATCTATCACAGCAACACCTGGGGAACAGTTTGTGATGATGACTGGGACTTAAATGATGCTATGGTGGTGTGCAGACAGATAGGCTGTGGCATGGCACAAAGTGCTCCCAGCTCTGTCGACTTTGGTCAGGGAACTGGGCAAATCTGGCTCGATGATGTGGCCTGTTCAGGAAGTGAAGGGTCTTTAACTGAATGTCAGCACAGAGGATTTGGGACACACAACTGTGGGCATGATGAGGACGCTGGTGTCATCTGTTCAGGTGAGAAGACATTTTTATTTAAAAGATTTTGCTTATTTAGTTAGGCTTAGATTCTCCAAGCTGTGGAACCCTGACTAAGACTGATTGACCCACTGGAGCCCAGAACATCAGGGCCCTTAAAGCCCCAGGTTCAATCTATGATAATTAGTAAGTAATCATTTGATTATCTCCCAAATTGTTTAGTAATATACACCACTAAAACACAACAAAGTAAAAATAATATTCTCTGACGAAAGCCAAGGTGGTTCGCAAACGGCTGGGTTTCGGCTCCATGTTGCTTTCAACTCCTGAAGAAGTTTATTGCTTCTTCAGGAGTTAGGTTTGGGACTTTTACCAAAGGTATTTCTTTAATAATAGTAATCTAAATGCTGTTTTAGTTGTCTTGATTTGTCTCCCTGCAGAATGATATGGTTTTCTTTGACTTTCAGTATTTGATATTTGATTGAAAGATAACCAAGATAATCTTTGTTTACCCTGCTTCTTGACCAGGCCCCTCACAACCCCTCACAGGATGAATGGGTATTAAATGATAGATGAAAATCTTTGCTTTTCATTCAACAGGCTCCATGTTGCATAAATTTGAGGATATACATCTAACTGCTTAACAACCAATGATGTAACTACTTAATGAGCAATGATGTAACTGCTTATTGACCAATGAGCTATGAAATAAGCTAAATTTTGTAAACTATGCCTTCTTTGGCTCAGGTGCTCAAATCAGATTAGCTGGATCTGGATCGAGTCGGTGCTCTGGAAGAGTTGAAATCTATCACAGCAACACCTGGGGAACAGTCTGTGATGATGACTGGGACCTAGATGATGCTATGGTGGTGTGCACACAGTTGGGCTGTGGTACAGCACTGAGTGCTACTGCATCAGCCCATTTTGGTGAAGGAACTGGGCAAATCTGGCTCGATGATGTGGCCTGTTCAGGAAGTGAAGGGTCTCTCACTGAGTGTCAGCACAGAGGATTTGGTGAACATAACTGTGGACACGGTGAGGATGCTGGTGTCGTCTGTTCAGGTGAGAAGATATATTTATTGAACAGATTTGGCTTATTCAGCTCATCTTAGATTCTCTGAGCTGTAGGACCCGAGCAAGGCTGATATATACACTGGGTAAGTTGGGTGACTGTCACGAGGCCCCAGAACCTCTGACCCCTTAAGGCCCCAGGTTCAATCTATGGTAATTAGTACGTAATCATTTGATTAGCTCTGGAATTGTTTGCTAATATGACCACTAAAACACAACACAACAAAATAAAAATAATAAGGTAAGTGTTGAAATCTATCAAGTGTTAAAATCTATGATCTGATGACAGACTGTGATAAGGTGGTTTGCAGACAGCTGGTGTGTGGCTCTATTGCCCTGTTCAGAACTGGCATTAACTGCCATGAGTAGTTAGTCACCTTGTCAGGAGTTAGTTTTGTGATTCCTGAAAATATTTTCTTCATAAAAGTCATCTAAATGCTGTTTTAGTTGTCTTCAATTGTCTCCCTTCAGAATGGTACTGTTTTCTTTCACTTTCAGTATTTCATATGACTACAAGATAACAACATCTTTGTTTATGCTGCCTCTTGACCAGGCCCCTCACAACCCTACACAGGATGAATGTGTATAAATGATGGATGGAAATTTTTGCTTTTCATTCAACAGTTGGTCAGAGGCTCCATGTTGCATAAATTTGAGGATATTAAGTAACTGTCTAACAACCAGTGATGTAACTGCTTAACGACCAATGATGTAACTGCTATTGACCAATGAGCTATGGAATAAAAAGCTAAATTTTGTAAACTATTTCTTCTTTGGCTCAGGTGCTCAGATCAGATTAGCTGGATCTGGATCGAGTCGGTGCTCTGGAAGAGTTGAAATCTATCACAGCAACACCTGGGGAACAGTTTGTGATGATGGCTGGGACCTAAATGATACTATGGTGGTGTGCAGAGAGTTGGACTGTGGTACAGCACTGAGTGCTCCTGCATCAGCACTTTTTGGTGAAGGAACTGGGCAAATCTGGCTTGATGATGTGGCCTGTTCAGGAAGTGAAGGGTCTCTAACTGAGTGTCAGCACAATGGACTTGGGGTAAACAACTGTGGACACAGTGAGGACGCTGGTGTCATCTGTTCAGGTGAGAAGACGCTTATATTTAAAAGATTTTGCTCAAAGCCATGGTACAGTGAAAAAGAATGATTTATGCCGCCTCAGAGCCCTGAGAGCTGGTTCAATCTATAGTAATTAGTAAAGATAAAGATAACAAAAACTCAGGAATAATTCCCCAGGGAAATTCAAATTGTCCAGTGGTTTATTAAAGTATTCAGTAAAGACGTGAGTCTGCGTCATGATGCACAGCCTTTGTCTGAGTGGTTAAATAGATCAGAATCAGAATCAGAATCAGAATCAGAATCAGAATCAGGTTTATTGCCAAGTATGTTTTCACGTACAAGGAATTTGTTCTGGTGAATGGTGCAGAGCGCACCAAAACACCGAGGCAGCCATCTGCGGCGCCATTTAAAAAGGAGGAATGGGGAAAAACAAGTGGAGAGGAGAGGAGAAAAAATAACAGAACCCAAACTATACTCCTGGGGGGAGGGAGGGGGGGGGGGGGTACAGTGTGGGATTCGGGAAAAAAACCTCAGCAACATAGGCATATATAAACAAACACATCTTACAACACAGTGACTCAAGACAATTTGCTCCAGGGGAGGGGGTAAAGGGGGGAGGAGGTGATTCCAGTGCAGACAGGCAGCCAGCCGCAGCCGCTGCCATTTAAGGCGCAGCTATCGGACCCCGCCCGCCGCGCTGGATGGGAGGAAGCGGCGAAGGCGTGGGATGGGGTTGGGTTGTGAGTTGCATATGTACATGTAAGAGGTGTCCGTGAATGTGTGTGTGTGCATAGGCCTGGGGAGTCGCTTCGTCTAGTTCACAATCAGTGCCTCAGTTCGCAGGGTGTCATCGCGATAACACAGCAAGTTGCCATGGAGACATCCTTGATCGGTTCCTGGACGGAGTCAACAATCCACAGGTGTCCGTGGAGGAGGGGGGGGGGGGGTAGGAGTAGAAGCGTCTCACTGCAGCGATCTCGTGGGGGAGTTGTTCCAGCACCGGCCTTGGCCAAGGCTGGTGCTGCGGGGGCCGGAACGCAGATTAGATTATGATTGTTTGGGTTAGGGCGAGCAGTCGTATTTCAATAGACACGGCTTACTCTGTTAGTCCATTCTGGTCATCTTCATCCATTCTCCTTTTCAAAGCTGCAAGCTTCTCCAAGATGTGACCCATGTTGCGATTTATGACCACAGTCTGAGCATTAACAGCTCCTTCCAAGGTGGTTCCCAAGTTGCGGTTCACAATCACAGTCTGAGTGCTTACAGCTTTACTCACTCCATCAATTATGTCGGGCAGCGTGGGGATTTGGACTGCTGTCACCGTCTTCTGAATTTTCCGATACACCAGGGCAATGCCTAATCCAATCAGCAGAAAGCCTGATATCACAGTTCCGAATATGTAGAGATCTTCGATGTCCTCAACGGAAAGACTCGCCAGGCACACGACCCTCCACTGCTCCCAGGAGTCCCTCATGTAACCAGCGGCGTATGTTCCGCCAGGGCAGACAGGTTCCCCCGAACCCGGGCTTCTCGTCGAGAAGATCCTGTCAATTGCGTTGAGAGACCAGTTGACCAATTCCATGATTTTAGATTTAGAGAGCAGTGCGGAGAGAGGCTTCCAAGGTTTAGACAAGACAGGACGAGACGTGAGATGCAAAGCAGGGAAAAAAAAGGGAGAGGAGAGAGGGGGAAGATGCGTCCGCCTTCGTTGGGAGCCGGAAGAAGGACAGTAGTAACAAAGGATTTCCTGAACCTCTCAGTGCTGCAGCACAGCAAGGTGAGAAGCTGGCTGCTGCTGTCGCTGCTTCTCTGGCCTGTAAGGATGTTGTGGAGAGGGTGGTTGATTTGTCCAAGATGGTGTGCATATTACAGTGCATGCATCTCATGAGTCTAGACTCATGCCAGTCCCAGACCCAGCCTTTTTAATCAGCATGTCCAGTCTTCTCGTGTTCTTCTGTAACATGCTGCTGCCCCAGCAGACTGCTGCATAGAAGATGACACTTGCCACCACTGACTGATAAAACATGTGCAGCATTTTGCCACAGTTGTCAAAGACCTGAGCTTCCTGAGGCAAAAGAGCTGGCTCTGCCCCGTCCTGTAGATGCCATCTGTGTTCAAGGACCAATCCAGTTTACTGTCCAGGTGCAAACCTTGGCATTTATAAGTGTGCACCACCTTAATGTCCTTCCCTCGAACATTGACTGGCTAAGGTGCGGTCCTACACGTGCAAAAGTCATTGACCATCTCCTTGGTCTTGGAGGTATTCAGAAGGAAGCAGTTCATGTCACTCCATTCACCGAAGGCCATCATCAGATCCCTGTACTCTCCTTCCTGCCCATTCCTGATACATGCCACAATAGCTGTGACATCCAAGTACTTCTGGATGTGGCAAGACTCACAGTTGTATTTAAAGTCCACGTTATACAGGGTGTCAGAACAGTTCACTGTGGAGCCCCAGTGCTGCTCACCACTGTCCCTGAGACACAGTTACCCAGCTAGACGTACTGTGGTCATCTTGTGAATCCACAATCCAGGGCGTGAGAAAAGGATTCTCACCCATACCCTCCGGCTTGTCTTTGAGAATGGGGGGTTGGATCATGTCCATGCACTTGAAAAATCAAAGAGAATAATCCTCACATAACTATCTGGCTCATCCAAGTAAGATTGGGTCTGATTGAGCATGTAGAGGACGTCATCATCCACTCCAATATGTTCCTGTCATTATCTCAGCCAGGCGTCCTACTTTAGGTAATGGAACAAGACATGTTTTCCACAGGACCGGGACCCTCCCTGTTTGCAGACTTTTGTTGAAAATCCTCTGGAGGGGCTCATCCAGCTGAGCTGCACAGTCCTTGAGCAGCCTCAGTCACACACCATCCGCTGCCTTTCCAGGACATAGCCTCTTGAGCCCTGCCCTCACCTCATCCACTGTGAGGGACAGGAGACTTGACTCCAGTGTGGAGGAAGTTGCAGCTGCAGTGTCAGGGTTGCAGCAGTGTGACGGAGATGTTGTAGGAGAAGCTGCAGCAGAAGTGTCAAAGCTGTTGTAGAACAGGTTCAACTCACTGGACTTGTCGACATCATCTGATGTTGTCTCACTGTTCTTTTCTTTATAGCCAGTGATGGTCCTCATCCCTTTCCACACCTCTCTGGTGTTATTGTGCTGCAGCTTCCTCTCTGCTTTCCTTTTCCTTCTTCGCCTGCTGTAATCTCCTCTTCAGCTCATGTTGCACACATCTGTGCTTCTTCTTGTCTCCAACCCTGAAGGCCCTCTTTTTTCTGGTTGAGGAGGGTCTTGATGTTACTGTTGATCCGGGCTTTGTTGTTTGGAAAGCAGCATACAAGCAAAACAGCATAGTAAGCAATCATTTAATCAACTCCAGAATCGTTTGGTAATATACACCACTAAAACAGAACTACATAAAAAATAACAAGGCCCTTGCGTTAAAATGAATTAGCCATGGCCAAAGTAAAGGCTTATAGCAAACCTATTCTACAAAAACAGTCCTAGTTGGTTTCTGAAGTACCAGATTAAATATAATGAAGCTGTTATACATTGAGGAAGAGCACAAATGTTCCACAGCTCATTTGTGCACTTTGTAACCCTTTCAGCTTTATGGAATTCAGCAAATCTTCATCATAAGTCTTTTCATAATATATACTTTCGTGAGGCATGGTTCACATCGGCATCTGCTTAATGAAAACAGCAATTAGCTTAACCCACACCTCCAATCTTCTTTCATTGATTGGACTCCAGATTTGGACTCCTTCGCCCAGGAAGCTTTTGTTAATACCAGTAGCTGAGGGGTTCACATACTTTTTCCAATTTACACTGTGAATGTTTTAATGATGTTTTCAGTGTGGAAAATAACAATCCAATGTTTAATTACTGCAACCTTGATAGCCTGCTGTATGTGCCCTGCTAATAAAGGTTAGTTGATCAGATATAATATGGAAGTGTTAAGTAAAGGTGAACCATCTTTTAACAACCTAGTTGGTGTAGGGTCTAAAAGGCAGGTCGATGGTTGCTCAGAGAGATCTTCTATAGGACAGAAGCAGTCTAAATATAAATCAGACATTACAGTCAATTCGGTCTATTGTATTGGACAGTACATCTGCACCAGTTGTGCAAAGATGATTTTTCTCCAGTAATTACAGTTTTATTTGTAAAGAAACACATGATGTCATTACTACTGAGAGCTATAGGAATACATGGATCAATATGGCTCCTATAACTCCTAGTCCATCTGGCTACAGTGCTGAAAAGAAAAGCTTGTTCTTATTTTCTTCTATCAATGAAAAATAGGAGGTTCTGGCATGCCAGAGGGCTTTTTTATATGTTATTAGACTATCTTTACTGAATAGGTAGAAATTCCTCTAGATTGGTGGAGCACCAATGACGTTTTCTCAACGTCTGCTTTAAAGCACACATTTATGAATGGTACCACGGAGCTAGCCTCCTCTAATTCACTACCTTCTTTTCCAGAGGGGCAACAGTGTCAAGTGTCATACGGCGTTAGGCTGCAGCAATATGAATAAGATTACACACTTGTGTGGGAATTAAGTTGAAATAGCTGTCTTCCATTGTATTCACACGTGGAGCAAATAACAGCGGAATTCATTCCTTAAATTTGGTTATAGCATTATCAATTAGAGACCTACTGTAATGAATTTCTTACCAAATGCTGTGTAGTCCATTACTGTAAACTCAAACATGACTAAATAGGCAGTCAACAGAGGGTTTTGAGGAAGACGTTGGAACATTGGCATCCCTTGTTCAAGTTCAAATATAGAGACATATCTCCTCTCAAAGGCAGAATCTACTATTTTGGGGTTACTTTACCTGGGGTCAGGACATCAGTATTACTTGTTCAATCTCAACTCAGCATTCAGGAGGAACATTCACTCTACAGCAGACGTCAGGCTCATTCAGAAAGACCCAAACATCAAGTACCAACTCTGCTACCTTCAGCATCCCTCAAGTGAACTTTGATAATGAGGGATCATTTGCTAGTATCAGACAAGAGTTTCAGGTCAACTCCTCAGCTCTCCCTTAAGTCTGTACAGAATAGATACAGTTTTTAATTCTTTTTTGTGTTTTATTCATTTCAAGAAATTATTAGTTTAAATTGAGTTGAAATGTCAAGAGGTTCAAATATAGATACAGTATATCTCATCTCAAAGGTAATATAAGGTTTTTTTTTTGTTGGTTTTTTTCAGTGAGCCTCCAAAAGCCCAGCATCTCCATGAATCCTCTTGGTGAGGTCACTTGGGGTCAGGACATTGCCATCACTTGTTCAGTCTCAACTCAGTATTCAGGTGGAACATTCACTCTACAGCAGACGTCAGGCTCATTCAGAAAGACCCAAACATCAAGTGCCAACTCTGCTACCTTCAGCATCCTTCAAGTGAACTTCGATAATGAGGGATCATACCAGTGTCAATATCAGACAATGGTTTCAAGTCGAGACTTCAGCTCTCCTCTAAGTGACTCTGTCAGAATCTCGGTTACTGGTAAAGAAAAAATGCAGTTCCTAATCCATTTTTTTTTAAAGTGGGTATCTGGTATGACTCACGTATGTGCAAAATCACAAATGACACGCGTCACGAATACAAAGTTTGTGACGCGTATTCCATCACATGGATGATGGTGATGGTCACCAAACACAATGGAACAGAGATCTTTGAGATTGCTACTTTACATAACAGTGTCAGTGCATTCAAATATAGAGACATATCTCCTCTCAAAGGCAGCATCTACAGCTCTAATATTGTGGGGATTTTTTTTCAGTGAGCCTCCCAAAGCCCAGCATCACCATGAACCCTGTTGGTATGGTTACCTTTGGTCAGGACATCGTTATCACTTGTTCAATCTCAACTCAGCATTCAGGAGGAACATTCACTCTACAGCAGACGTCAGGCTCATTGAGAAAGACCCAAACATCAAGTACCAACTTTGCTACCTTCAGCATATCTCAAGTGAACTTTGATAGTGAGGGATCATACCAGTGTCAATATCAGACAAGGAGTTCAAGCCGAGATTTCAACTCTCCTCTAAGTGACTCTATCAGGCTCTCTGTCACTGGTAAATAAAAAATACAATTCCCAATCCCTTTTATGTTCACTTATAGAAAAGTAGAAATGTCAAGAAGTTTAAATATACAGATATATTTCATCTCAAAGGCAATATCTACTGTTTTTCAGTGAGCCTCCCAAAGCCCAGCATCTCCATGAACCAAGTTGGTGAGGTTTCCTGGGGTCATGACGTCAGTATCACTTGTTCAATCTCAACTCAGCATTCAGGAGGAACATTCACTCTACAGCAGACGTCAGGCTCATTGAGAAAGACCCAAACATCAAGTACCAACTCTGCTACCTTCAGCATATCTCAAGTGAACTTTGATAATGAGGGATCATACCAGTGTCAATATCAGACAAGGGTTTCAAGCCGAGACTTCAACTCTCCTCTAAGTGACTCTGTCAGACTCTCTGTCACTGGTAAGACAAGTAAATCCACCCACTGAACTTGATTTGTCATTTGCATGTATGAATTACCAAGTATACTAAAGAGTGCAGAGAGTGAGTACCATTGCCAAGACCTTGGGTTGCATTGTACAACTGTTATGGGGTAATGCAGTTATCAAAACTTTGTCATATTACTTTTTTTGATGTTCTTTTAAGCCAAGTAATTCAAGAGGTACATTTTTTATGTCTAATATATGATCCAGTGTTTTTTGGCCAGTAACAGACCAATACAAATCCTAATTCGTGAATTGGTACATCATCTTGTTTTCTTTGGGTCTGCCCAAAATGGACATTCTCCATTAACTTGGATGGAATGTTTTGCATTCTTGTTTCCACTGCTTTTCAAAATTGCACAGCTTTATTTACGTCATATATTTGTTCTTCTTAGCATTACTGATTTACAAATTTAGGAAAACTAAATTGTCACATTATGTTGTCCCTATTGTACCCAGTGCCACTGCAGCAGCCCAATATCTCCCTGACATCTCCTGATGGAGGGCTGGTGTGGAGACCTGAAGCCGCAGAGGTCACAAGGGGTTACGGCTTTGTTATCACCTGCTTAATTTCCTCCCACTATCCTGGAGGTGTTTTCTCTCTCATCTTCTCTGGTTCCAACACCACTGTCACCAAACCTGCAGTTAATCGCTCAGCTTCCTTTGAGTTTGCTCCAGCTGAGTATGAACACCAGGGCAACTACAGCTGTGTGTATGAAGTCACTCTGTCTTCAAGGAAATTCATTTCTACAGAGACAACACCAATTACTGTCATAATTAAATGTAAGTCGGTAAAATTTAAACCTTTGATGCATATTTTTCTCTGCTGTTTTACTAGTTTTGTGTCTTCCTCTAGGACTTAGAAATTATCAAGAGGTCAGAATTAATTTGTACTTTTTCACACCAAGGTAAGTTAATCTCTCGCCAGAACATGTCTCCTTCCTGAGTGGTATGACACCTGCATGGTCCCATGGTGTTTATACTTTTGTACAATTGTCTGTACAGATGAACATGGAGCTGTCAGGTGTTTGGAAATTGCTCCAAATGATAAACCAGACTTATGGAAGTCCACTTGTTTTTTTCTTGACCTATTTCTTGACTGATTTCTTTTAATTTTCCCATGACGTCAAGCCAAGAAGCACTGAGTTAGAAGGTAGGTCAGTGCTTCTGCTGCATCTCTAAATTGGCAGTGCACCAATCCGAATCTACTGCAGGTAATACACTGAGCGCAGATAACTACCTCACACAACCTCATGTCAAATAACCCAACTATCACTTTAAAATACTTTAAAGCTGTTAAAGGACACAGCCAACTTAGTGTATGTAAACATCTGACCCACTGGAATTGTGATGAAATGAATTAAAAGCAAAACAATCTGGCATTAAACAGTTGTTGGAAAAATTACTGTCAAGACAGTGGTCAAAAAATAGGTTTTAATAACTTTACCCTAATTGTATGCAAACTTCCGACTTCAACTGTAAACCTGGGAGCCCTGCACAGACCTCACTAGTCACACAGTGTAGACTTGTCCAAGGTTACAAGATCTTTTATATCAGGAAAAATATATGTTGGGAGCATCTTCACATTCATAGAGCCATGTCCCTACCTACACCTACATCTATGCCTGCATATCATACCATACCAATCATTGTCAGATTCCAAAAGACAAAACTTAAAGAAACAACTTGTGGGACTATAAAATTAATAGAAACAACAGAATAGAAAAAACACATTATTGTTCTGAACAACAAACAGTAACTGTCAGTGTTTTCTCTCCTAGTGCCACTGTCTCTGCTGGTCTCCTCATTAACTGCTGGGGGCCTTGTGCTGCTGCTGCTGCTGGTCTTCATTGTGATCTGTCTGGTCCGCACAAGAAGACAAACTGTGCAGCCAGGAGTCATCTCCTTAACTCAATGTCTGTACTCACCATGACACACAGTACCTTAGATGACGCTATTGCTGTTTGTTTACAAGACACAGTTAGATATCTGAGTGTGTGTGTGTTACACAGCATGCTGGTAACTGTGACATGACACATTCTGTTTCTGCGCTTGTGTTCCAGTGGCTGTCAGGAATCAGTATGTAGACACCGAGGAGGAGGAGGAGGAGGAGGAGGGACAGCACTACATGAACTTTGAACCGGAGCAGTTCAAGAGGAGGCAGGAGGAGCAAAAAAGTTGGGTGGTGGAAAACAACCGTGATGAAGATCATGATAAAGACAAAGAAGAGAGTGACAAAGATAATGAGAACAATGAAGTCCATTGCAATGTAGAAAGCCAGGAGACGTATGTTACTGTAGATTACAACAGAGAGGAAGAGGTGTATGAAGACTGTGTTGGTGTAAATGAACTAGCTAAAGGGAAAGAAAGCAGTGATACTGATGGTGCCTATGTAACTGCGCTCCAGCCTTTAGCTGAAGATGATCTGGACATTTATGGAGAACAAGAAGATATTTATCAAAACGTTTAGTTTGTTCCTGCTTATCGTTTTAATTAATATATCCACTGCAAAAATGTTAATCATATGCTCTTCCTTCTATTACAAATGTTCAACAAAAAACAAAACATACCTTATGTGGGTTTCAAATCTATATTATGTGCTAATTCTAAGCAGGTAATATGTAGTGTATTCACAGTGAAGAGTGACACTCATAGCAGACAGTATGCCTCACAAATTTGGTTGATTTTTGCTATTGATGGACACTATTGTGTCACAAAGCAACCTACAAAGGAAATGGAGGAGTTGCCCCCAGCTATAACAAATTCAATAAATTGTGTGCAGTGAGTAAACAGCCCCAGAAAGGAAAATGAAAAATTTGCATTAAATCTTTAGAAAAACATTTTGCTAAGCTAAACTAATTGACTCCAGGCTCCATAGTAAATGTCCAGGTATGTCTAACTCTCTGCAAAAAAGCAAATAAGCATATTCCCAAAAATGCCAAACTATTCCTTTTAAACCATTGTTTACTGAAATCTGATATAGATTTTTTTTTTTTATCAGTTAGTAGTATGAAGTAAGGGGTTGGACTAACGGAGATAAACATGTATCTCATGGCACTTCCTCTTTTTATTGTATATTAGCTTTTACATTGTTTTGTTTTTAGGATACTTGCAATGAATATATATATATATATATATATATATATATATATATATATATATAGTACTATTTAGAGTGTTTTTAAAGTTTAGAAGTATAAAAGGCACAGTTAAGATAAAGACCACATTTATACAGGCTTGGGCACTGCGCCACAGATGCATTTCACTTGTTTATGGTTCAGATATGGTGTCAACCATGTTTGTTATTTGACTAATCCGTTGCTTCTCTGATAGTGTGGGAATGTAATTGGCCTGAAGCCTCATGACCATATACCCAGCTCATTTATGTGTTGGTGCCCCACTGGCTAATATGTATGTGTATATGTGATTGGTTGTTTATGCAATGATATGTTGTATGATGATCCTGATGGAGGAAACAAACCAAAATGTATTGCTCTGACAATAAAGCTATTCTTTATACTTCAAGTGTTTCTGGTCTTCTGATTTGTACATAGCAGTAGGTACGTAGAAAGAAGAGCAGGGCATAAGGGTAAACAGGGTTCAGTAGGGACTTACACTATAGTGCTTTTTAATTACCTGTTCATGTTCAATAATTAGAGGATACATACAGAGGTCTTTGTTTATTTTAACGATTTATTATATTAGTCTATTTATTTAATTATTTGCACCTTTCATGAGTTTGGGCCCCTGACACTCAAACATCCTCTGCACATCCCTGTATATTTGCTGAAATTTGGTCATTATGGTTGTATGGAAGTTCAAGTTTGGTAAAGAGGACTTTAAGCAGGCATCTGCACCACTTTTAAGACATTTAAACTGGTGAAAAGGACTGGGTTGGTTATAATCAAGGGCACAGAGCAGGTAAAATAATGATGTCATCTTGATAATTGCAAAGAGCCCATTTCTTTATTTTTCAACCTATACATAAATCATGTTCAAAATACAGGTTTCAACAAAGATATTAAACATAGCAAACATATAAACATCAGAAACAGCATTGTAGCATTTCCCACAATAACATAAACTGATTATGCTATAAAATGCACTTCTTTGGCCACAGTTGTGATTATTCATTCACAAGAAACATTAAAGGTTTCACAAAGTCATAGCTTTACTATTACTATGGACAGGAAGTTATGTGTTGGACTATTAATTTTTTGGCACAAAACCTGCAGCAAATCTGGTTTGGAGCACTGAATCCTGCCGGCCTACCTTAACTCTGGTCCCAGCAGCAACCTAACCCAACACTTTTCAGCTCATCCTGCTCATTAAATTCTAACGGGAAAGTGGTTTCAGACTTTTGGGTCATTTGGGGCCCATGAGGCTGCAGGGCTGACCATAAATGGGAACAGGTGCGTGTATGGGCGGGGCAGACAGGTACAGGGAGGAAAGACTGAGGACATCAGGGGGACAGCAAGGGGAAGACAGGTCGGGGAGAAAACATGGCTTTGGAGTAATGAAAAGGAGCTGGAGACGGGGGAGTCGTTTGGTTTCTGTTATGAATCACATTTGTGTTTGTTTCCTCCTCCGTACTTGTACCCTCCTTCCTGTGAGGTGGTTTTCAGGAGTAACTTGTCCTTTGACCACTAGATGTCCTCCGCCTCATCAGGACAGCTGCTGGTCCAACTGTAGCCAGGGCTTCTGTTGTTGTCTGTAGCGCTCACACACACACACACACACACACACACACACACACACTCTGAGCGTGTTGGCCACGCCCCTCTCATGAATAATTCATCAGCCACCGTCGCCCGGAGGAGGCTCGTGCCACCGGAGCTCTTCAGACGTCAGCTCGTGCTCACCGGAGGAAGGAAAATACTGGTCACAACATCATCATCCTATTGATCAGCAGACACTGATATCCGGGAATGAATGGGGGACTGGGAAGAGTGGGAATCCGCCTCACCCTCAACGGCTCCGCTGGCGTGTACCGGGGATTCACGAAGGAGAACTCACCGAGGGTCTGATGTTAACCCGACCGTAACCCACCTATTATCTGCCGGTCAGACGTTAAGCTCATCGCCTGTGATTTGAGGGAAAACACACGCTCAGGGTAGGCTTACTATATGTCCCGTGTGTGTGTGTGTGTGTGTGTGTGTGTGTGTGTGCGTGCGTGAGCGAGGGAGGTAGAGATAGATATTGTAGTAAGATGGCTGGTGTGTGTGTGTGTGTGTGTGTGTGTGTGTGTGTGTGTGTGTGTGTGTGTGTGTGTTGTGTGTGCGGAGGCTCCCATCTCCCACAAGCGCAGCCATAATATGAAGGAAATCAATAACATATATCATCTACTAGTAATATTAATAATGATCATTTTCTCACACTAATAACAATAAAAATTTTAGTTAATATTATTGTTGTTGTTTTATAATAGTTATCATGTGGGCCCTGGTAAGGGATGGGATCTTATAATAATCTATAAGATACTGAATTCACCATCTCTGAGTTACTGCAAAAATATTGTAATGACAGTACACTTTAAAATCACCCTTAAATACCACAGAAATATACTTTTTTATATTTTGTCTTCATATTATAGACAATGCTGTATAATACAAACTGTGGCTGACACAGCTTTTGATCATTTAACTTATAATTGCGAGCAACAAGAGTGGAAAAAGTAGAAAAGAATAAATAAGAGGAGCACAGGTTGCAGGCAGGAATAGACGAACTGTGTGTCTGTCTGTGTGTGTCTGTGTGTGAAAATGATTACTTCCCCTGCCCTTAGCTGTCTCCCGTTGTCATTTCTCCCACATTTTGTGCACATTTCTAATTCCTGTTGGTTGGATGCTGGATGTGTGTTTGAGCCAGCTGGTGGTTAACAATTGCTTTGGCAAAGAACAGAAATCCTCTGGGATTACCTCTCACAACACTATGTCATTTATTAATCTACATATTTGTTCTGGCACTGAGTGTGTGTGCTGGTTATTTATGCAGGGTCAGTTCTATCTATCAGTACAGTACATCTTGTTATACAATGAACCCATGACATCCCTGCTAACTTACCAAAAGGTCAGGTGTCTTGCACCAGCCATACTGCAAAACTGTCAGCCCTTGTCTTCCCTTTTCTGCAGTGTGCTGCACTTTCAGAAAAATTAAATATATGAAAATGTCTAATTATCATTGGTTGGCATACCAAGAGTGTAGTATGCTAGCAATGGATGTTGTGGGTTCCATCAAAAGAGTAAGTGGAGCTAGGTGATAAGGGAACATTGGAGAGGGTCTGCTGAGGGTGAATAAGAAACTTGGACATTTCTTGTTATAGCCAATGTCACTAACATGTTAAGATGTTGCTTGTTCTTAGAGGTTATATAACCATTTACATTCAGAGAGAGACAAAGGGGTTCAGAACCCTTCTAGGCCACATCCTCCTGCTGATGGTGAAGAATAATAATATTTCATTATTACAATGAAAATAAATACTCTTTAATATTATCTATGCATCAGAACAGTTATGTTAAATTTAAATTATTTTGGGAGCGTTTTGTCTTTAGTTAATTGAAAACCTACAGAGAGACAGGACACAAGGGCAGAAGGGCTGGAAATTGGGCCATGGATGGAGTGCGACGTGGTAATGTGGTATGCGCCTTAAAGCCAAACTACCTGATAAATTTTTATATTTAAATTAAGCCAAAGGTAAAAATACTGTACTATAGGTATGCTTTACCATGAGCTTGCCTAACAGAAGGTGGGGAAAGGTACAGATTCCCTGAGCAAGCAGGGACTGCAGCCAGGGACAGTGTTAGGCACAAGAGTGGGCTGAGCAGGCTGAGGAACCTGTCATGGAAAGACTGGAACTGGTGGCTGGAGCAGCCAAAGGAGCACTCTTCTTCTGTGATGGAGGCGCCAGACAGGGTAGAGGAAGTGAATCGGCTAGTGCCTTTGGCCCGGTGGTGCTTTCTCTCTTCTGGCCAGAGTTTGGGCTTTGAGCCTTGCAGCATGGTTCTCTGCCTTCTCTAGGACATCAGACATCTACTAAGCAGTCAGTACACAGATCTTTGTGGTGTTCCTCTTGCTTGTGTTGGAGGTGAAGCTGATCTCAGCCAGGACGTAACAGGAAACTAGGTGTCCTGTTATTCAGCATGATGCCAGGGGATGGGTGAGGTTGAGAGAAGGACATAGAGGGGCAGATGGTCCTGGGGGTGGGGGCAAATAGGGACAGAGCCCAGATGGCATGACCTGGGACCAGTCAATGGCCGTTGGGTCCAGAGGGTAGAGGCCACACCTCCTGAACCACTTTAATCCTTTAGTCTCTTAGAACCCATGAAAACTCCCTCTTGGAAACCAAGTAAGAGTGTCTCACTGCCAACAGATCTCCTGTAAGACAACAGAAATCTGCTGTCCAAAGAAACTCATATTGAGATCCTGCATTGTGTAAAATGTATGGTGGCAGGCTTAGAAGAATGACACCTTCCCTCTGTGCCACCCAGACCAGCCCCAGGCAGGACTGGTGTCCATGACAAACACCAGCAGGCGTGCCTACACAGTGGACTCCAGGAAGTCCTTTTACTTCCCTAACTTCCTAAACTCCCCATCTATGTCCGCAGCCGGCAACTCCCCATAGGAGGACCCTTGTTATAGCGGATATCCCCCCATATGATAAAAGGTGGAACATCCTCTAGAGCAATGCTGAAACTGCAGCTCATCGCAGTTGTAGACTTGACAGCGCTTCTTCCACAACCTGTGCTCCAAGGGTGCAGTCAGAAATCAGGAATACTTGATGGGCACCCTCTTGTTCTAGAAAGTCCTACCATGGTTCATGATGTAAGGGGACTGGGCAGTAGGGCAATGGTGGTTCCACACCTATAGTTGATCCACCCTATCTTTTCAAACACAGTCTCTAGTGTATCTGTGTGGTGGAGGATGTATATGGCCAGTGTGGGCAAGACCTGATGCTTTGTCAGTGGAAACCCATGACTGCCAGAACACAAACAGTACTTCAAGTACTTCATGTTATGGGCTGAGAAGTCTCTTTTGACCATAGACACAGCCAGAGTAGTCTCACTTCCACAGTAAGCCTGCTTGCTTCCACCTCCTGTATGGCCTGTCCAATGGCCTCCCAGGTCTTCCTCTCCCTCTTTCTATTTTCCCAGATGTTAGGCATTAGAAAATACATATCAGTATATTTCAAAATACATGTAAAATTAGATTTAAAGGCACACTTCATGTTTTGAATTAAGTTAAAAGGGTCACCAATTGATGCATTACCATGCATAGACAGATGGATTGTGTATTTACCACATGCATAAGCTCAAATATATTTACCTGAGACCAAAGCAGCATTAAAATTTCTATACCCAACTTTTCTTTCAACAACTTGATACTATTGTAAAGGAAATAAGCCTTGTTTGTCATATGCACACCCTACCTACCTTGTCTTGTCGTCTCCTTTCTCTTCTCTGGCTTTCTTTCTGCCTGTTCTCTATATTTTCATACAGGAACATACAACACCAGAGCACAAAGTTTAATTCCAGATTTATTGAGGTAGCCTCTATGGCCTTCAACACATGCATTCATGCCCACACCAAACTGTTTTTTGTTATTCATTAACCCTGAACCAGCCACTTTTGAGGAAGTTGGACATGCCTTAACATTTTTATATACTGTATTTCAACTGTCTAAAACACACAGATCCCAAAGTTATATCCATATCTGTATATTCAGAACAAACTCAGCACCAATAATCCGAGAATATTACAAGTGTCATTAACCTATTTTTTGTTAAATATCAAACATAAACACACACATTTTAAAAACCTATTTTCTGAGGTGCTGAGTTATTGTTTAAAAAAAAGCAAAAAAAAAAAACACATTATAAACAAGATGTTTGACTTCTAAACCTTGTAAACAGGTGCTGGCCACACATAGGCAGTGTTTTTGATTGATGTTTTTTTTATCAGTATGTGAAGGCACTGCTACATAATTTACATAATAAAATAATCTAAATAAATAATCTAAAAAAGCTTTCTTTCTTCCTTTTTTTTTTTTGGAGTGGGAAAGACTTTTGGACCCCACCGTATTACAGCAGCCATGAAACATATGAACAAGTATTTTGATTTTTTATACCTAACAAATGCATTACAGTAGCTTGCACTAATGAGACTAATTGTCACAACCTCCATGAGTCTGATTAAGTTGGCTCCAATGATATTCCTATCTTATTGCGTATAGCACACAATATTACGTTAAAGGAACCTGATATGATGATGAAACACAAAATAAATCATCATTGAGAGGGCTACTCTGAACATTACTGCATCACTGTATCACATTTTTTTTTTATTACACTATCTAACCTTAGCTTATAGGTAATGACTTTGCTGTTTTTTCTTTGTTTGCTGCATCCTGTGTCAGTGTGAAAACAACTCAAATGTGCTGTGGTTTAATTACTAACTAAATGGGCGTTTTTGCCCGTTTTCTTGCCTCATTCTTTGTTAAAATCTTTCCCATGGCAGCAACTGTTTTGTTTCAGACAGCTTACTCCTCTTCCTCCTTGCTTTCGACTACAGATTGTCACATATTATCCTGGATTTTCATTGGCTCGCTACAAAATCAACTCATAAGTGCAGGTTTTAAGCAGTACAGCCAAAACACAGACACAATTTTCTGAGGAAGGACCATTGCACCCTTACTGCTCTCACGCTCACAAACACATGTGAAATTTGACATGGAGTCCTAATTATATGCATAAAAGACGGAAAAACACATTGGACTGGATGTGTCCAACTCAGGACAGCAGCAGTGAGAGGTGGCCAACGCAGGAGACAGTTCTGCTAGATATGTAGTTAGCTGGATATCTAGCCACATAACATATCCATTAACATGTCTACCAAAATACTTGTCTAGCTTGTCTAGTGTCTAGCTACAGTAGCTAGCAAGCAAGGCTTCATATAGGCCTGAAATATAGAAGAACTGCAGTTGTAGTGGTCCCTGTCTTTTTTCCTGAGCCCCTCTGGACTTGCAGAAACATGTCACTCTGACCAGGTTGTTTCTTTGTCACATTTTGTCTCCTCCCGTCCTCTCTCTGGCTTCTTTTCCTAGACAGTGGTGGTGCAGTTGGCTGTAAGATCATGTTAATCTTCTTAACCCTGCAGTTCTTAGTCTAGGTTTAACACCACTCTGATTAAAAGCCCCCCCACCATGTCAGTCATTAGTTTAATAAGATCACTCCCACAGCATCGCTAGTGCTAATTAAAATAAGACAAAGCTGTGCCATGGTTACATTATGAGACAATGTTTTTCTGATTTTTTTTTTTAACATAAATTCAGTATTAGATCTGACACTTTATACATTCACATGCCAAAATAAATATATTCTTAAATACATTTTCAGGTTCACTCCAATCTTGAGCCCAGTGCAGTAAAAACAAGTGATAGGATATGTATCACAAAGTAGTGTGATAACCTACAGAAACATAATCCATGGTGCTAATGTGCAGTGCCTGTGTGTGAGCACAATTCATCACTCGGACTTCCTGTGGGAAGAACCTGTCTTGGAAATGGGCAGTGCATGATTTAATACCCTGCTATCATTTTCCATATAGCACGGATGAGTGAGTGTGGACCACCTGACTGATGTCCTCGATGATCTTCTGAGATTTCCATATTACAGTAGCTAATGCACCTATCATAGTGCTTTGTGTGCCAATGGTTTTTTAACCTGTCCTTTAGCAGTTTGCAGTCCTAAGCAGTTGTCATGATCCCACTGTGGCAGTGATAAAAGTTATACACACAACTGGAAATATACAAGGAATCATAATCTATCAGCAGGGATGCAGTGACTTGCATGTAAATGTAGATAGAAGAAATGGGAAACACTGCAGTGCAATGTAAACTGTGTAAACTGTGTAAACTAGGAAGCTGAAGAATGAAACAGGAAAACCCCTGGACAGTGTATTATAATTATGCATTTAATAATTATTACTATGTAACTGTTGAAGGTTTTAATTGTTATTTAAGTTGGATCAGATTATGTGATATTGTTGTGGCTGTAGTTCAGTCCAATGTAACATCACCACAGCAAAATGCACAATCAACAGTAGTAAAAATAAAACATGAACATTAATAAGTATGGTAAATGATATTTTTATCACAGCCATTTGTTTTCATCCATGTTTTTTTTGTTTGTTATGTTTTGTTTGTCAGCAGGATTAAGCAAAAACTACTGAACCCATTTACACCAGACTTGGTGGAGGGTTAGAGAGTGGGCCACAGAAGACCCCATTTAGCTCTGGTGCAGATCCGGTTAAGGAGGCGGATCCAGGAAATTGTTTTTATCACTTTCTTTAACATTGCAGGATATGGCAGTTTTTACAAATTTTCATCAATTTCCCAATGTATGAATTTCTATGTAAAAAAAATCAGACATGTTATGGTGTTGAGATCTATGAGTTTGTATGATTTGGTGCAGATCCAGATAATAATCTGAATCAGGTGGAAGAAATGCTGATTCTGCATTACACACACAGTTGTATTAGTGGTAATATGTGGCACCAGCAGCATTTAGGAATGCTTACATCAGTATTTCATTCAACATGCAACTAGTAAAATTACACAATAACAATAGCAGTTGCAACATAGCAATGAGACAATTCATACAGCTGTGTGAACTGTATCCTGCTTACGTCCCAGACTACTTCCTTTTTCCTTTTTATTTCTCCATTATAAGATAGAGACAGACGTGTAGGATTGCTCGGCCTTGGCTCTCTACTGAGCCTCACTCTAGTATTACATTGTACAGGTGTTTGTATTTTTCTCATTCCACCATCTTTCCTATCTCCAAGTATTCGTATAACAACTGGAGAACAGCAGCAGCATCATTAAGGTTAGTAGTTTTCTTACTATATTGAATCCTCTTGTTTGGTTATGTGGCTGTTTGCAGCTGACAGGTGAGCCTGTGAGTTTTTGGTCATTGTAGAGGTAAGGCAACAGCTTTTTACAGCCGGCAAACAGTCTCATCTTTGTTCGTAATTTATATTTTTCTACAGTGTAGAACCTAAAATACTTCCACACACTGCCTCTCGGCTGTGTATGTGTTGTGATAATCAGCATGGCTTTGCTTGTTAGTGTCGTCAAACTTTATTTATCAGTTAAGTTCGCTAACATGATATATGTTGATAGGGCACGCAATAGGTCAAGTTTAATTTTGTCCTCTGCTGGACCACAACTACTTTAGTTGGTGTGTTGTGTTTATAGACTTAATTTGAGCATGTCATTACATTTCAATGATTTGATTTTTAACCACATTGAAATAAAAGTTCAAATTTCAAATAAAAAGTGACAGATCTAGTTCAGACCCAGCGTCAGGGTTTTAGCCAGAGTGCGTGACTTGTGACAATGACCCAATAAAACAAATTGCCCAATCACTCCAATCTGCCTGCAGTCGGTAAAAATCAAGGGCAGAATCAGAGCTGTTAACAGTTTTTTCTTTTAGATTTTCCTTCAGATTTTATCAGCTGCATCAGTATTTATTTCCTGAGATCGCCAGACTACATGAAACTGTAGAGGGTGGGTGATACGACGATCTTATATCATGGACGATCATTCTTTGTCATCATATGATCATATGATCTACTTTTCTAATGATCACAAAAGGTGCAATATTTAGATATATAGATATTCGACTTTAAAAGTTCAATCACTGCCAACCAGCCCATTGGTAATTGTTAAGCAGCTAGCCCATGAACTGCAGCGGGCAACGGCAGTCCTCGTTCTGCTCTGGAGGCTCAGAGAGCTTGGAGTAGTGACACAGGTACCAGTTCTCTCCCGGAGCAGAACAAGAACCACTGTGACCAGCTCCAGTCCAAGTCGGTGGAGTTACAGTACGCCCAAGGAACAAGAGAGAGAAACACTAGGCGGGACGAGGCAGGGCTAGCTGGTCAACAGCGACAGAATTTTCAAATTAAAGAACTTACATAAATCCCCTCATAAATAAGTACCATCGCTGTCCAAACGAATACTCCATATGAGCTAAGAAAAAAGTGTGATTGGTTGCAGCACGATTCATGAAAAGAAGACAGCATTGTGGGCGAAGAATAGCGGCGAGCAGACAAACATCAGAAAGAAGCATCCAAGCGGCGGAAGAATATAAATCACAACTTCCACTCAGGACTTTCACAGTAAAATCAGAGCAGAAACAAGATGCTGATCATGATGAAGATCATGGATTGGGATTCTACTCGAAAGACTGCCACATGATCTTTTGGTCAGATGGCCCACCACTAAGCTGTTGTTACGTAGTCAACGTGCACTTCAAACCGATGTCTGTATGCTCAGCCACAGTTGGTTTGCTAGAGAGCGAAAATTACAACATGAAATGTGATTTGCAGCAAATTGGACTCATTTTCTAAACACAGATTAGTTATGAAGTTGGAGCAATGACTAGAAAAGTGTGAGTGGGCCCATTTAGTTTCCCAAAATGTAGGGAGGACATGTAGGACAATTTTCATCAAAGTGAAATCCCAACTCACAAAGTGTCATCTCGTCAAATCACAAACACTGGCACCTGTGGACACTGAGGCCTGCAGTGTGAAGTTTCCTCATTAAGCTTTCAATCACTTCAAAGAGTGTGTAAGAGAAAATCATTTACAGCATGAAGAAAGGGTAAAGGGTGAGCGTATCAGTTAGCCCTTTGTTTGTTTATCTACAGGAAACTCTTTTTTGAGGCTGCATACACACACACACACACACACACACACACACACACACACAAACTCACTCTTCCTGTATGTGGGCAAGCTGAGGGAGTCCTGAGCGATTGCAGGAAGTCAGGACTTGCTTCTCTGGGGAAGAGAGATAAGAGTCTGGTGTGTGTGTGTGTGTGTGTGTGTGTGTGTGTGTGTGTGTGTGTGTGTGTGCGCGCGTGTGCGTGTGTGTGGAGAATCTGTGTGGGCTCAGTTGAAGGCAAGGCCATCTGCACTCCGCTATTGCTAATAACTAATACACATACCAACACACAAGCCTAGTCAAGCACACCAGTGCTGTGCGTATGCTCTGGGTCTTGTGTGTGTAGGTGTGTTTTTGAACAAGTTGTGTGAGTGATACTGGTGATTTCCTCTGCTCATAGGAAGCTGCGACTCTTTGTGCGGTTGTTAAAAAGGGAAATCCCTTTGAGGTGTTGGAGAAAAGAGGGCAATCAGTCAGTGTAAATCCCAGGTTGATCCGAAGGAGAAGCAGGGAGAAGGGCCAAACACTCCTCGGATCATTGCAGAATCCTCATGAGAAACTAGTGCAGTTCTCTCTGCTGTATAAACACACATAGACAAATAATAGAGTTTACCTGGGAACAGGTAGAACAGGTAGGATCATTTGAATTGAATTTGCATCAGCAAACTTCTGAACTCTGAATACAGCTCCAGTAACCAGTAATTTGCATTATTAAATTATGCATCTCCTGATCTGATGCACTGATCTCCCCAGGCCTACGGCCTTTCTGTGTGGAGTTTGCATGTTCTCGCCGTGCCTCTGTGGGTTCCCTGTGGGACTCCGGCTTCCTCCCACAGTCCAAAGACATGCATGTTAGGTTGACTGGTGACTCTAAATTGGTGTGAATGTGGGTGTGTCTGGTTGTTTGCCTCTATGTCAGCCCTGTGATAGACTGGCGACCTGTTCCCTGCCCTCGCCAAATGTCAGAATGCATTCTCTCCAGCTCCCCCATGGATAGATGGATAATCTTAGAACTAACTGCAGGTTACAGTTGTTTCTGGCATAGAGCAACAAGACTAGTGAGTGCTCTCACACATGCACTGCAGCCCTGATGTGCACATACACACTGTACCCTGGCACCACCCCTCACCTAAACCATTATTTACCAGTATATCCAGTAGGGGAGAATGCATCAGACACTGACAGGACAACTCTGAACAACGTCTATAGTGCATATGAGAAAACTGTTTGAGTGTCTCCAGTCATTCCAGTGGCTCTGTGAGGCAGCACTCAGGGACAGTGCTGCATTGGAAACATTAGCATGCTATTATGCTCACAATATCAATGTTAACATCCGAATGTTCAACACATAAAATGTTCAACAGCACGCTAACACACGAACCTACAATGGTAATCCGGAGACAAGGTCAAAGTGTCAAGATTTGTTCCAATCCATCAAGAAGATGTTGAGATATTTCAGGTAAACATCTAAATCACCAAAGCAATGCAGATTAATTTCATGGCAATCTAATAGTTGAGACATATATATATATATATATATATATATATATATATATATATATATATTTTAAAGTCCTTTAAAATGTCCTTTAAAAAAAGTCATTTAAACCAATATGGTTGTTGTTTGAAATATCAGGGTATTTTGTGATTTAAAGAAAGAATATTAATCTCCTTTAGTAAACTGAATAACATTTTATTGACTGTGTTTTTTTGTTTTACACTTATTCAAACAAAAATATTCACATCTACTGATGACTAACCTATAGCCAACACCCTTTTGAGGAAAATTCAAAATTGGCAAAACTCATTTTTCCATGTAATTTCTTACATAAGAGGAGATATTGAGCAATATTTGTAATTTTAAGTTACTGAATTACTGTGTTTTAAGTGGTAAAATAAATTCAAATAAGTAGATATTTAGATAATGTATATAATGACAATTGGAGCCTAATTATAAAGTAAGCATGTCAGTTGGTAACTGGGTCGTCCATCTGTGCTGTCTGTGTGTGATCGGGTTTGCAACACTGCTGAATAATGTGACTTTACCACACGGGGTTTAATCATTTTAACTTGTCAATACCACACAAATATACCCACAAATAGAGGACCAATGCAGTGTAGGACCATGTTCCCAAATTGATTTGTCTGTTTGAAATTAAACAAAGAACTTCGAACGTGGCTGCAGTACCTGAACTGGACAGATGTGTGAACTGTATGGTGATAGTTTGTTTTCGGAATAGCCATCGGAGTGTAAAAGGAACCGTGTTATTTGTCTATGTGAGGGTTTAGTTTGTATGATGAGCAGTAGCTGAGCACTCAGTGGAGGATCAACTGAACTTATTCTTCTGTATCTTTATGTTGCTCTCAAATGTGGACAAAGCTCCTCTGTGTTTGTGTGTTTAAGAGAAAAAGTTAGAGGAGGTCAGATGGAGCAGTAACTGACAACAGATGGTGTGTGTGTGTGTGTGTGTGTGTGTGTGTGTGTGTGTGTGTGTGTGTGTACTTCTGTCTTTGTGAGAACCTGTCTGGCTTAAATACCATAGTGAGGACATTTTAACTGGTCCTCACAACTTTGGTATGGTTTCGCATTGAGTTATGACGTTTAAAATTTTGCTAAGAGGCCAGGAAATGCATTATGTCAATGAGTGGCCTCACAAAGATAGAAGTACAAGTGTGTGTGTGTGTGTGTGTGTGTGTGTGTGTGTGTGTGTGTGAAAGAGAGGGAGAGGGAGAGAGAGAGACATGCAAACACCACACTTATCTCTCTTTCTCTCTTTCACACATATGGACAAACACTCACATGAATGAGCTTCTCACCATGTCAGCTCTGACTCACAGTTACTGGCAGCAGACGGCCATGAGTAACTCACATCAGATTCTTCATTTCCCACATCTCTCCTCAATTTGGTTTGAACTTTAAGCCTTTTTTTACATACAATACAGTAAGAGTGCACAAGTTCAATTTCCATTTGCTCACACTGCACTTTTTTTTATTTATTTCAAAATGCACAATCAGAGAAGAAGATTTTTCTGGATCTTAAGTCACCTGGTGTGGGTGGTGACAGGTTCACCATGTGATCACTCGCTACCTTCTATTTACATAGAAACTAGTTTTGTTCTGCTTTGAACAAATATTTTACTGTGATATTTGTTCAGTGTTGCAGTAAGGACTCAAAAGTGTGGGACAGGCGCATTTAGATGGCAAAATCATATAAATGATGAGTAAGGAAAAAATAATATTTTTAATATGGCGCAAAGTAAAATCTGTATGAAACTATTTCATTTGAAATGATGTCATTATAATTTCATTAACTAATTTTATGTGTCTCAACATCGAGACCACAGTTGTGGGAATTTTATTGAATCACATTTCTTAATATAATTATTATTTTAATATCAAAATGTGTGATGACAATGTGTTTATATATTTCAAGCATCATCTGATAAACTTTAAAATCAATCCAAAATTTGACTGCAGGGTCTAAAAAATGCCTGAAACGGGTGGCCCGATGGCGGAATGGTTAGGGCGCATACCACATGCTCTTAGCAGGCGAGTGCCGGTTCGACTCCCGACAGGCCCGACTCTTTCCTGCGTGTCATTCCCCCTCTCTCTGCCCCTCTCCTGTCACTCTCCACTATCCTGTCAATAAAGGCAAAAAATGCCCTGTAATTACAGAAACACCAATTATATATATATATATATATATATATACAATAATATAGAGTAATACCTGCATGCAAAACAACATTCCCCTGGATACTAATTAAGTTTAAGTTTTGTTACTGTAAGTAACAAAAAAAAAGTCCTGACTGTGAAATAACAATACACATGCAGCCAATAACATAAGATATTAACCACAATATAGACAGAGTCTGTTGCCCTTTATTACAGATGCTAGACTCTCACACACGCCTACAGTTTCTAGTATAATTAGTGCTTAATCCTCATTACCTGTGGTATGGCATCACACTATTGTTATTAGCTCTTTTTCAGATTAACATTCATTAATTCATATTTTTATTCAAAGAATGGATGAATTGATTATGTGTAATGTGAAAGTTGTAACTGACAGAGACGAGATTTATAGCCCCTGGTATCAGGTGTGTTTTCAGTGAGAGGCAGAATGAGCTTTCTCCTGATGGGGTAACTGAAGCAGCGATTATAGTAGGAAAATTAGCAGCCTACGAGACTGATGTTATTAAATGACAGTCTTTTGGAAATGTATTCATAGATATTAAATTGATTAAAACATTTTGTTAATTTATTGCCCAGTTGGCTACAGAATGTTTTAATGTTGGTGCAGCAGGTGAAAATAGGACTTAGGATAGATTTGTCTCTGAAGCGTATAAACAAATTTTTTAGGTTTATGCTACTTCTGCATCCATTCCTAGAACATCATTATTATTATTATTATTATTAGTAGTAGTAGTAGTAGTAGTAGTAGTTGTAGTAGTAGTAGTAGTCCTATATTGCGGCTCTCTTCCACCACTGCTGTGTGTTCATTCATTGAATTCATTGATTGAATTAACTGACTGGTTACACTGCGTGGCTAAGAGTGCGGCAGTGCCTGTCCAGTGACGTCTTTGACAGTCAGCCACCCTGAACTCATCACACTCATGTACCATGATAATTTGGTCACTTCATTTGGTGAAGGCACACACACACGTACTACCCTCAAATTCCACAAACGCCTTCATTCATGTTTTGTTTGTTTTTACTCCAGTGGTTCCCAACCTTTTCAAACTCATGGCTCACTTGAAAATCTCAAAATTGTTGGCGGCCCACATTCGACCCCATAACAATACAAGTATACAAGGTGGTCCAGCAGCAAAGTGGTCCAGCCAGCAGCAACTTAAAAGTTCCAAAAGTTCATCACTTATGAACGGTGATAGGCCTATCGGCCAATGAGAGGAGTTTTTTAAACATCTTAAAGCTGTTAAAGATCATTTTGTTTTAAAAACATTATTTAGATCATTATATTTTTTCACCAAAACTGTACTGTTTTGCAAATGATATGTCGGCCCACTTGCAGTACCTTTGCAGCCCACCAGTGGGCCCCAGCCCACAGATGGGAACCAATGCTTTACTCTTTACTTTGTCTTACGTTTATCGTACATTTTTTAACCAGCTGACGTGATCACAGTAAAAAAGCTGCACTCTGATTATGATGCTGTTTACCCAGAAACAAAAGAATGTTACTTTAAAAGCTCTTAATTTATTTGTGCAGGGTCACATTTATGTTGCAATATGAAGATGAAGCTTCAGATTGTCAGAAATCACTTTTGCATAATCTGTTGTTGGCAGTAGGTCCGAGCTGCTGTTTTCGACTCTGTACATCCCAGACAACAAGAAGTTTCCTCTGAGGAAAACTCAGGAAGCATCATGACGGGAAAACCCCTGTGTTTACAGGAGATGAGAGTAGTCAGTGTGATTGGCCACGATGGTCACAACCTCTAATGTGTATTAATGTATTCTAGCTGATTCCACCCTGTTTCTAAGTGCTCCACAAATGCACCAGACGAAAGTACCAAAATACACTTGGCAGGCCCCCAGCACACTGGGCAGAGCACACTTGATGACAATCTGCGCCGCGCCACCAGGTTCATGAAAACAGAACCTAGTGTGTCTAAAATGTTGTGTTTACAGCCCAAGTAGCCAAAAATCAGTACTTACTATAAAAAACTGTGCCTGTTCTGTTTTTTCTGTTTTTTTCTTTGATGCCTTTGGTTTGATTTACTTCAGTGGTCCTTAGTTGCTTCTGTTGATCTGTTTTAATTCAGATTGATTACTTTTCTTTTAGATAGTTGTGTCTTACAGAAGGCTTGGATGGAAAAGACTAATAAGCTGTTTCATTGTTTTGAACGGACCTTGAAGTAACACAATAAAAAATAAATTGTGACTGAATCTACTTATCTGCATGTAAAATGAGAATGAGGAATGAAAAGTTTGAGAGTTTTGATTCATTTTTATACTTTTGCATGTTCATTTTATACAGTAGTTATATACTTTTATATTATTTAGTCTTACCTTACCTGCCTTTTGCTTTATTTATATAGGTTCTTACAGTTTTTTTACAATTGTTTTCACACTCTCACACTCTCTCACACACAAAGGAGTTTTGCTCCATTTTCTCTGCCACTGTCTAATTTATCTTCTGAGCATTTGCATAAGAACCCAACATATACCGACATTTAATGTATTTGCTGCAGTTGAGTCAGGAGCATGTGGTTGTGTGTGTGTGTGTGTGTGTGTGTGTGTGTCTGTGTTTGTGTCTGGATGCTTGTCATTAAGGATTAGCACACTGACACACATTGCATATGTGGGAATAAGACGACATCTGGCCGCTGTGACTAGAAGCGTCAGTGGGGCTGTTCCTCAGAAGAGGATTATGTTTGTTCCTGGATGAGCTGTGCAGATAGTTTGGAGATATCTGCAGCTCAGTCTGGTTGTACCAGGAATGAACATTTATTCTATTTCAAGATTTTTGATTCTTTGTGTTTCTAGAAATAGTTAAAACACAGAAGGTCAAAACGCACCGCCATCACATGGTGTGTGTCAACACAGCCGTCCCTATTATTTTCTGTGTGGGTATGTGTAGTGTGGTGTGTGTCGACATGCCACTGTCCTATTTCCAGCCTCGCTGCCCTTGAAAAAAACACATTTTCTTCCAGAGAAAAGGCTGTTTTGTACGTGCGGCTCAGCTTCCCTCTCCTCACCTCTTCCTGTGTCTGTCTCTCCTGTGTGGACAATGGATAAGGAGAGGCAACCTGTTGAGGTCAAGCAATATAAAGACCTGTATGACCCACAATCATGTTATTACAAAGACAAAAAAGATTTTCTCTGGTGAGCCACCGGTCTGGAGATTGGCAATCAAGTTGAAGTAGTCGGTGTCCACACACGGTTTTAGGTTAATGTCTGCACGTTGTCCTGGTCCTGGTGGCGGACTCGAGCACTTGACGCACCTCATATGATTCACTGCCGCACCAGATATAAAGTGTTTGTTTGCTGACAACAGTGGCTTTTCTGACCGGTCAGTCAGCCACACACTGTGTAGATTACACAAACATACACACGCAACGCACACATCCTTGTTTCCTGTGTTCGTCGGGGCCCGTCATTGAGGCCCTGGCATAAGAACGCGTCTCCGTGTGCATCTCGATAGATCTCACTTTCCTGCTTCCTCTGTCAATGTGTGTGTGAGAGAGAAGAGAGGGGGTGGGGTCAAGGAGGGGTAGAGCGAATCAATGGCTGCTCACAGCTCTACAATGAAATCAGGTTTAAACCATTTGAAAGAGTAAAATATTTTCGGTTCACTATGTTTCATGATAAACAGAGGACGTTAGTTGAGCAGGCGGTCCTTCAGTGTGGCCCAGGACACATTTGCGTTCACACTGCTAAAAGAACGTGTCCACAATGTGGTCCAGACCACCACTGACTGTGGTCGGAGTGATCGGAGCTCATATGCGTCCTCAGTGCGTCTTGTGTGCGTTCACACCTGAATTTAGAGCTGTCCTGTCTGAACAGGGATAATGAATCCCTATCCACTCGCCCTTAGCTTAACCATCACAACTCTAACCCTGAAACCTCTGTCTCTCTCTCTCTCTCTCTCTCGCTCTCTCTCTCTCGCTCTCTCGCTCTCCTGTGGGACTGTGAATCACCTGTATCTGACAGTGAGGCAGCGCATTTATTCAAAAACACTTTATTATTTATGTATATCTTGTTGTTAAATGCTGCTACACTGTGGTGCAACATGTACAATATACATATATATATTTTCAGTGTTACAATGTAACTGCTGCTCCAGGACCTCAGTGGAGGTGCTGTGAATATAATCTCTACTATTTTTTTTTCAATTTATTGATATTATTTATTGTGAATTTGTTTCTTGAGCTCCACAGGGGGCTGTCCCGTCCCCTTTTCTCTTTATTGTGTATAACAGAGAGTCCTGCCACCTACAGAAGTTCTGCAGGTGTTGGATGCATCAGGGGAGAGGATGTGTCAGAGTATCAGAGGGTGGTGGTCAGTTTCGTGGACTGGTGTAAGCTGAACCACCTGCAGCTCAGCATCAGCAAAACAAAGGAGCTGGTGGTGGACTTAAGCAGATCCAGAACTCCTGCTGTCCCTCGATGGTAAATACCTGGGTGTCCACTTGGACAACAAACTGGACTGGACCAGCAGCTCTGCGGGTCTCTACAGAAAGGGCCAGAGTCGGCACATTTTCCTGCAGTGGCTCCAGTTCTTCAAAACCTGCACGCACGCAGGAATGGTTTTATGAGTCTGAGATGGCCAGTGTCCTTTTCTACACTGTGCTTCACACTGGCCTGAATGTCATTAGCAAGCAGTCTGATTACTGCTGGGAAGAAGCTGCTCCTGAACCTAGTTCAGGGTGTGCTGATCATCTGTAGCCCCTTTTACACAGCCTGTCCAAAGAGGAAATGTTGCACCTTTATTCTGCATCACCATCCTGTGTAAAAGGAGGGGCGGGGTCATTGTTGTTTCACCTTTAAGCCGTCAGTGGATGATGTCTGTGTAGAAGCTAGAGCCAGCTCTCTGGGACAGATGCCAACATGCTGTTGTGTTACGTCAGGCCTCTGATTCTGGCACAACACTGGCCTGCTATCTAGAACCACACACGGGGGCGGCAGTATGCCAGCTTTGTTAGGTTCAGTGTAATCAAGCAAACGTTGAATCTTCTTAAAGGCAATACAGCGGGATCTCTGTGTGTTCCTCCACCTGAACAGAGAGTGTTCTGGAGGATGGAGGTCTCTGTGAATGGACTGTGCTTTATTCCTGCAGTGAGTACAGAGTCTCCATGGAAGGAAGACTCTCTGCACTTTTAACAAGAGTTTTCCTTGTGTGGGACACACAACAAGAAAGAAAAGTGATCCCTCTGGTCAGGATGCATCCAGGATGAGTCCTCCATAGGCCTCAGTGAGGGGCTGACAGCACAGTCCCACTTTTTTCAGCTGCCTGATGTGGAGATGGAACAGTTACTGTGTATTTCCATGGTTAATTACTGTGGTTAATTTGACTCACAGCAACGTGGGTTTGTTATTTGTCATTGAAAACATGGCAAAAGACAGTGACAGAGCTCCTCCGAAGATTTTTCAGCCTACTAATACTTTTTTACACCAAAGTTAGTGAGTGTTAACCAAAGGTGATTGGTTTTAAGGTGATCAGTGACTAGTAGCATTAATTCACCAAACACCAATCACCTATTTTTAATGAAAATTGGCTGATCATGATTGGCAGCCAATCAATTGAGGCATCTCTAATCTGATCACACGTACACAGAGCACACGCAGAGACACAAAATAATAATAATCATAATCATAATCATAATATAATAATAGTACATTTTCTTCTCCCTTGTTTACAGAGCACACAGCAAACCCAGTACTGCTACTGTTCCCTCCTCATCTGTGACACAGATGTGTTGGACATGTTATTATTTCAATGTTTACATGCCAACGTTCACTTGGTGAAATGATTTCAGTTTGTCTGTTACTACTTATTGAACATTTTCAGCACATTTCAAAATCACCGTGATAATGCTGATGTCTGTGATCAGTTTAGTCACTGTAACCATGACATTACATTTTTATATTGTTTCATCTCTAGCCTGATGAAATGCAGCCACTGCTGAGTGCTTCAGGCCGTGGTTGCGGTGTTAGCTGAGCAGCTCAGGCTCCTGGAGATGTGTTAGTCCACCCTCAGTCACTCTCATTGATTGATAGCCGTTTCCATCATCAGGGTGGAAGTTGTCGACTACGTCATTCAATTTGCAGATTGACGACACAGAATCCGGCCACATGTTAGGTTTTGACCTAGTCTTGTTTACTTGCTTATTGACTACACTTAACTGTGTCACTCTTATGGTGTGAACACAAGCTGCACGCTCAAAACCCACATGGAATCGCGATGAAGTGTAGAATAGGTAATAACAGCTTGTGTCTTATTATTTGTCTTACACTGGGTGTTCACTTTTGTCAGGAAACTGTAGCTGCCTCTTGTCATTCAGTGACATAGACCCCACACACAGGAGGTGAAGTTTCAGGATCTTTATTTGTTCTCCATCCACACGTCTTTTGTTTTGAAATCTCTCATGAGACGTTGAGTACAAGGTCCTCTGGAGGACACGCACACAGAGCAGGCTGAGACAGGAGAAAAATGATAAACCTGCTGCTGTAATCAGCGGCGGGCGACAGAGGGCGACAGAGGTCAGTGGTTACTCACACTGTGACACCTGGTGTGTTTTCAGTGACAGTGTTAACCCTTATATTATTGGCTCAGTCAGACCATATGTGCATGGATGCTTAGATCTCTGTGTTTCTTTAACTCAACCACAGTAACACACAGTGACACAAGAAGACATTTTCTCGACGTTTGTCTCAGTGATTTGAGTGTGTCTGTGGTAGAATAGTAATTTTCTGCTCTGATGACCAGTGAGTAATTGACTTAATTAGAGAGAGGGAAAGGGAAGGTGGGGGGTACAGTCTGGAATTTGGTTTTCAGATCATCTCTATTTTTATCTATTGTACTGTGAATTTGGTCTTTGCAGAATTTCCTTGGTCAGGGACTTTAATCAGGTGAAGGAATATGCATGCATGCTCTGCATGGTCTGCATCTTATTTAAAGACACACAGTTGTGCTCCTCTTCATCTGTGACAATGTACAAACTTTCTCAGGTTGTTGAAACTGTGCATATTAGAGATGTGAATCTTTGGGTCATGATTCGATTCAAAATCGATTCTCGATTCAAAAATTGATACAATGCATAGTCTATTAAGGCAAATTATGGCATCAAAACAATATAGTTTGTATAAGATAATGTGATTTTTAAATAAACTGATTCCAATGACGTAATCACACAAAGGCAAACTTAAGACAAAAGGCAACATTTATTCATGCTGAACTGTGTTAAACCTGTGTTCTCGACTACGCTGTAGGGACGCAGGTCCTTCGAGATAAAACAGGCGATAGATTTAGTTTTAGTTTTTTGGCCCGTTCAGAGTTGGCTGGGAGTTTGTTGACAAATTGGTGTCGTGTACATTGGCTGGCTGCTGGAGGTGGCTGTTGTTCCGCCGTCGCTCCTTTTAACTCTGGGTGGTGACGTGACGTTTGTTTTGCAAACCTTGCATACTGAATGATTCATGTCGAGCTGCTGTGTCCCAGGAAGATAATAAAACCTAAAATGAGTCCAAACTCCTGCCTTCATTGAAGATGGGACTGGCAGAATTTGTTGCTCCTCCATGGCGCCTGCCCCTTCACAGTAGAGTTGTGCTGCGTCTTTTTTTTTTTCCAAGTTGCTGCAACTCTGTGTACGGAAGCCCGTGGGGGCGCGCAGAGAGACGGAGGAACGTTAATAAAAAATCGATTTTTGAAGTTTATGAATCGATTCAGAATTGTGGATGATTAGAATCGCCGTTAGATGGAGCGAAAAAGGTAAAATTGTAGTTGTCACTGAGGTTGCTGTTACTGTTTATGGTCATCCTCTAATCCATGAAGGGAAAAGGTTTTTGAAAAAGGAAAATAAATGAGTAGTTTATGAATTAGTTTTGTAGGTAGTAGCTTATGGATTTAGGCACAGGAAGAAAATTCATCAAAACACTGACATTGATAAAAAACATGTTTTGTTTTGGTTTTTTTTTTGTTTCTTGTCCAGTTTTATTTCAGAGTGTAAACAGTATTGTGTTATCATCCATGACACATAGTTTCATAAATTCAGCCAAGTTTAGCCTTTAGTTCAGAATTTACCTTAGTTTACTATTTACTTATCTCATATAGCTAAATGTTTCTTTCACACCTAACTCACTATAAGACACAGTATTCAGCTAGCCTTTGGGATTGACCCTTGGCTGTTTACCATCAAAATTATGTTAATATCATATAACTTTGTGGAAAACTCACTCTGTGAAAATCAAACCTTGTTAAATAAAGTTTGAATAAAAAAGAGGCAGTTCTTTCTCCAGCTGGACCATCTGAATAGATGCTGTATTGAGCAGCTTGGCTATGAGTGCACACTGGTTGTGTTTGTAAAGCCTTCTCAACAAGTTGGTAGTGAAAGGTCTACAGAAGAAGTGTTTAAATGCTTGCAAGCTGCTGCTGTGTGTCTGCATTTATTTGGAGGAGGCACGGCTAGCTGTAAACTGAATTAGGGCTAGATTGTGGCATTGGAAACAAAATACAAATTGTCAGACAGTTTGTGTCATTGAGTATTTTACGTTCTGTCTAATAAAAGTATTGATGCGCATGTGGAAGTGACTTTGTCTGCACTGTTTTTAAACATGTCATCTGTTCACTGCTTTTACTCGTTTTCTCTCAAATTCAAATTCAAACCTCACTGGAGACCTGCCACGTGCCAGCCTGCTTCAAATCCTCCACCATCATCCCTGTCCCCAAAAAACCAAGGCCCACAGGACTAAATGACTATAGACCCATTGCCCTGACCTCTGTGGTCATGAAATCATTTGAGCGCCTTGTCCTGTCCCATCTCAAATCCATCACTGACCCACTCCTGGACCCCCTGCAGTTCGCCTACAGAGCCAACAGGTCTGTAGACGACGCCGTCAACATGGCTCTCCACTTCATCCTCCAGCACCTGGACTCCTCAGGGACCTATGCCAGGATCCTGTTTGTGGACTTCAGCTCTGCCTTCAACACCATCATCCCGGCTCTGCTGCAGGACAAGCTCTCCCAGCTGAGCGTGCCTGACTCCACCTGCAGGTGGATCACCGACTTCCTGTCTGACAGGAGGCAGCACGTGAAGCTAGGAAGGCACGTGTCTGACTCCCAGACCATCAGCACTGGATCCCCGCAAGGCTGCGTTCTTTCTCCTCTGCTCTTCTCCCTGTACACCAACACCTGCACCTCCAGCCATCAGTCTGTCAAGCTCCTGAAGTTTGCAGACGACACCACTCTCATTGGACTCATCTCTGATGGCGATGAGTCTGCCTACAGGTGGGAGACTGAGCGTCTGGTGACCTGGTGCAGGCAGAACAACCTAGAGCTAAACACTCTGAAGACAGTGGAAATGATAGTGGACTTCAGGAAGAGCCCAGCCCCACCCACCCCCATCACCCTGTGTGACTCCCCCGTGGCTACCGTGGAGCATTTTCGCTTCTTGGGAACCACCATCACAGAGGATCTCAAATGGGAGCTAAACATCAGCTCCCTCATCAAAAAAGCTCAGCAGAGGATGTATTTCCTGAGGCAATTGAAGAAGTTCAACCTGCCAAGGACTATGATGGTGAACTTCTACACCTCCATCATTGAGTCCATCCTCACCTCCTCCATCACCATCTGGTACGCTGCTGCCACGGAGAGGGACAATAACAGACTGCAGCGTATCATCCACTCTGCTGAGAAGGTGATTGGCTGCAATCTTCCGTCCCTCCAGGACCTGTACGCCTCAAGGACTCTGAGGCGTGCAGGGAAGATTGTAGCTGACTCCTCCCACCCTGGACACAAACTCTTTGTGACACTCCCCTCTGGCAGGAGGCTGCGGTCCTTCAGGACCAAAACCTCTCGCCGCAAAAATAGCTTCTTCCCATCTGCTATTAGCCTCATCAACAAGGCTAGAGAGCCCCACTGTTGCTGATCAATTGCACCAATCACCAGAAAAAATTCCTTGTATGTGAAAACATACTTGGCAATAAAACTGATTCTGATTCTGATTCTGATTCTGATTCAGTTCAGTTATAATCAGCTGTATTTTGTGATAGAAGACAGAGAAGTTTAAAATCAGTCATCAGGGCTGTAAGAGTCACATGGAAGCTCTGTGTCTCTAATTAAATCACTTTCTGATCAGTTGTTGTTACAGTTTAGTGACCCGGACATATAAAGTCCTGCAGTCGGCACACACTACCAGCACCAACAGGGTTATATTCTAATGCACATTTCCATTAATGAATCGCTTAGCAACAGCAGATGGTTGCCTGGAAACAAGATTACAAGCCTGCAAGTTGGGTGTGTTCAAAAGTCACACTTATAGTAGGAAAAAAGAAGTGTGTGTGTGTGTGTGTGTGTGTGTGTGTGTGTGTGTGTGTGTGTGTGTGTGTGTGTGTGTGTGTGTGTGTGTGTGTGGGGAATAATTTGAGTAATTCAGTCAGTCGCACAAATGAGATACTCTGTGGAATCAGACAGGTCTGTTGTCAGTTGCTACATTTAAGTGCACAAGTGTCTCAGTTTACTACCAACAAAGACTCATGCCATTAAAATAACTGAAATATGTAATAATCATCAGGACTAGTACAGTTGAATTAAAGGTATAGTTTGCCATTTTGGGAAATTTGCTTTCTTGCCAAGAGATGTTAGATGAGAAGATGACCACTCTTATTTCTTTATGTCAAATATGAAGCTAGAGCCAGTAATCATTTAGCTTAGCTGTTCACAGTGACTGGAAACTGGGTAACAGCTAGCTTAGCTTTGTCTGAGGGTTAAAAGATTTGTCTTTCAGCAACTCTAAAGTTCAGTATTTAACATGTTATATCTCTCTTGGTCATTCTGGGGTTATGGATAGGGGTGGGTACCAAAACCAGATATTGAACAAGCCCTGGTGCTAAATTGTTAAAGCTCATAGTTCATCCATAATTGCCCCAGATGTGTTATGTATGTAGGGAGCTTGCAGCCCCTAACTGAATTATACGAACGTGGGTTAGCAATTTAAGGTAACCGTCAATGATTTGATCAAAACAATGCTGTTGCAGATTGCTAAGAATGTTAATTTATATACAGTACATTAAAAAAAAGCAGTGTTAATTGTTGTTTTTAATTTGTTTCTTTTTTTTCTCTTAAAAAAATAACAAAAAGAACCAATAAGAGCAACGTTAAAGTACCGGATCAATAAGCAGTATCAGGTAGCGCAGTTATCCCTGGCTGTGGACTGAGGAGGAAGTGAGCTTACCAGACCTCTGCAGCTAGTAGCTTGACACTACATTAGCATAACACACTTCTTAGACCAAACTGTTGGTTGGATGGTTGCAACGTGGGTAATGTTGACAAGAATAATCAACAAATACGAGGGTATTAAATCTTAGTTGAATCAACAATACCAAAAATGTAGCACCTTATGAAGGAGGTTAATGTGAGGGAGCTGCAGAAGCAGGTTATAATGGCTGTGCTGTGCATCTGCATTAGTATGGCAGGATGTTACCAGTCACCTCGAAAGGGAATTATAAGTTCTAATAGTTCACTGACTCTCTCTCTCTTTCCCCAGGGGGTGTCGACAGGAAGTCTGCGTGTGACCTCTTGTCGTGAGCAGTCATGTTTCGAAGCAGCCTGAAGATGCTGCTTGGAGGCAAAAGCCGCAAGAACAACAGTGGTCAGTACCTCATTATGTGTCATCTGTGTACCTATCTTGTGTTAGGTTCATGAAGTGTGCCTCCAGTCTGGCTGTAGTCTTGCTAGAAGCTCTTTATATTTTCATTTTACAGAGAAGATGTCTGTTTTGATGTCGAGCTGGCAGGTTGCAGAGATCTTCTTCTGGTGGTTTCCCCGATTTCATATCAATCCCCAAAACTGTCTCTGACTCCCTCTCTCTTTTTCAACAGGTGGCAGTAGCATTGAGCCAGAGGGGTCAGAGGTCAGGATGACAGAGGGATTCACTCGTTCGCTTCCCTCCTCTCCCCTCCTTAACCTTCGGCTGGGAAAAAGAACCGGTAAGGACTAAAATCTGCTTGACCTCAGAAGACTTTAAGTGTGATTTAGTCGCATGTAGTGTAACAATCTGTCCTGAAGCAAATACAGGAACAATCAAACAATACAGTAGAAGAAATGTATCAATCTCCAGCTGAAGTGTTGCTCACTACAAGGCTACCATTACCAAATAAAAATGGCTGCATGTCAGCGTTGTATATTTAACATATTCTGTGACTGAAGAAAAGTCTGATCACAGACAGAACCTGATTGGAGCGCTGGCTGCTTTGACAGCTGTAGCGTTTGTTGTCACACATTCAGACAATCACAGGATAGGTTGTTGTTCAGACCAACACTAACACTGCAGTGTGTAAACTGGACTTCCTGGATCATGACTCAGCATTAAAGGCCCTCAAAATATGTTTTCTCAATCTCCCTCTTACTGTCAGTGATGTACAGTGCATCCGGAAAGTATTCACAGCGCTTCACTTTTTCCACATTTTGTTATGTTACAGCCTTATTCCAAAATGGATTAAATTCATTTTTTACCTCAAAATTCTACACACAATACCCCATGATGACAAAGTGGAAAAAGTTTGCTTGAAATTTTTGCAAATATATTAAAAACAAAAAACAAAAAAAAATCACATGTACATAAGTATTCACAGCCTTTGCCATGACACTCATGAGCTCAGGTGCATCCTGTTTCCACTGATCATCCTTCAGATGTTTCTACAACTTGATTGGAGTCCACCTGTGGTAAAGTCAGTTGATTGGACATGATTTGGAAAGACACACACCTGTCTATATAAGGTCCCATAGTTGACAGTGTATGTCAGAGCACAAACTAAGCCACAAGGTCCAAGGAATTATCTGTAGACCTCCGAGACAGGATTGTATTGAGACACAGATCTGGGGAAGGGTACAAAAAAATGTATTGAAACTGACCATCATTGAAGGTCCCAATTAGCACAGTGGCCTCCATCATCCGTAAATGGAAGTAGTTTGGAACCACCAGGACGCATGGTGGCGGCAGCATCATCCTGTGGGGATGTTTTTCTGCAGCAGGAACTGGGAGACTAGTCAGGGTCGAGGGAAAGATGAATGCAGCAATGTACAGAGACATCCTTGATGAGAACCTGCTCCAGAGCGCTCTGGACCTCGGACTGGGGTGAAGGTTCATCTTCCAACAGGACAACGACCCTAAGCACACAGCCAAGATGACAAAGACCTGGCTTCAGGACAACTCTGTGAATGTCCTGGAGTGGCCAGAGCCCAGACTTGAACCCGATTGAACATCTCTGGAGAGATGTGAAAATGGCTGTGCACCGACGCTCCCCATCCAACCTGATGGAGCTTGAGAGGTTCTGCAAAGAAGAATGGGAGAAACTGCCCAAAAATAGGTGTGCCGAGCTTGTAGCATCATACTCAACAAAGTATTGAGCAAAGGCTGTGAATACTTATGTACATGTTCTATTTTTGTTTTTTTATTTTTGATAAATTTGCTAAAATTTCAAGCAAACTTTTTTCACTTTGTCATTATGGGGTATTGTGTGTAGAATTTTGATTAATTTAATCCATTTTGGAATAAGGCTGTAACATAACAAAATGTGGAAAAAGTGAAACAATGTGAATACTTTCTGGATGCACTGTAGTTCTGCAAAGGTTTATGTCAACTTTGTGAAAACTGTCAATCAAACTTCTTGCTTGAACAGGAGGGTCTCAGTCTGCTTCTAAGCTGTTTGGTTTCTGTTCTCAGAGCAAACAAACAGTCAATGGATTTTTTGATAGAAGATATGTGATTTTCACATGATTTCCAAAGCTTAACTATGATTAAATTCAACCCATGTGTTGAAATGTTCAGGAAGTGATCTCAGACTACAAGCAACATACACATTTACCATGATAGCATGTTTGTTGGTGTGTGAGCACTGGGATTTTCCTTGATCAATCTGACAGTTGAAAGCAGCTGGGACTGTGGTGTGTTGTGTTTTTATCCATGTACTTTTGCAGTTCATGAAGTCCACTTAAAAGTGTGTGACATTAACGATTTCCCCACCTGGATCCATGTAGCATTGATAATGAAGGATGCCAGTTGCAGAAAACTGTCTAATCTGGATGCTGTGCATATAACCAATGTTTCCTAAGGGAGTGAAGCAAGGTACAACACATCAGTATTAGGATTGCAACCAACCTGAAGAATTTCTTCCAATACACTTGTCAAGGCCAGTGAGACTGATGCAGGCACAGAAGGCCCCGCCCTCCTGAGGAGCATAAAAGATGCTGCACAGTCTCATCTCCTCAATCTACACTGCACGTCACTGAGTCTGACTTGTGCTTAACCTCACTTCCCTCCCTCAGGGAACATTGGTTATGTGCCAAACCTCCAGTTCCCTTGCAATTGATACACTCGGTACAACACATCAATATGAGAATATCAACATCAAGCCCCGAGACACCCATGCAGATAGACTAAGAGGAAGGGGCCCTCAGACAACAGCGAAGACGATAGTCTCTGCGTCTCCTCTGTGCTAAAAGAGCTGCCTGAGTGATGCCCTTGGTAGCACTTCCAGGTGTGAGGAGAGCCTCAGTTTGAGGTGAAACCAACGTTTACGCTTCCTCATCATCAGACCCAGAGGAACTGCCATGGGCAGCCATATGTACTCAGGCACTTATGGAGAGTGACAATGTGGTTTGGTTGAAATAGTGACAGGCAGATATCCTCTAGTGGGATAGCTAACATCCAACTGCAGACCCAGAGAGGAAACTTTCTTGCTGAGAGTAATGGGAGGGATGTGTGAGTGCTGGCCTGTTTGTGAAAACCATTAGATCATTCAGGTATTGACAGCCCACTACTGTCACTGCAGTGACTTCACCGGCTTCCTGTGGTGCTGACATGAAAAGTGACCACACAGTCGGCCTCTCTGTTCATCTTTTCTCTCCATGCCCTTATAAATACATATACAATACATAAATAGACCATGTCTCGTTATCATTAAAAATTTAAATTCAAATGAG
The DNA here is from genome assembly GCF_046630095.1 of Trachinotus anak. Lineage (NCBI taxonomy): Eukaryota > Metazoa > Chordata > Actinopteri > Carangiformes > Carangidae > Trachinotus > Trachinotus anak. The sequence goes on along the minus strand of NW_027273854.1, from coordinate 24,288,068 downwards.
CAGTAATAACAGATTATGACCAATTTCTTATGCCTAGTCAGTCAAAATGCCAGACAATGACAAAGTCTAATCAGTTTGTATAGTGTCTCATTCATTTTTATGAAGTCAGTGTGAACACAAACTGGATCAAAACTGAAAAAAACAACTGTGTAGTATTGTTTCCCTTTGTGTGGACACTTTAAACTGTGAGTGTGAAAGTGTCCTGAATCCCTATGATACCTTTCCCTGGTGAAATAAAACCAACTGTGGAGTAAACCGACTTCAAACACACTTCAAAATGTGTCACAGTTTGAAGACGGCCTCCTTTTATTTCAATCGGGAGACTACTTGAAAAAAGGTCTCATAATAGTGATATGTGAGTATTCTTTGGTGATTAGCCTTTATTGTGACGTCATCATTTTGTGGGTTGACAGGCCATACGCCACGCAGGAATATCCCAGGAATAAGCAGGGCAGGAGAGAATCGAGGAGAAACCATAACCAGCATTAGACTGGTTTCTCTTTTTTCCCTTTCTCTCACACACACAGACACAGCTGTGACCTGTTACACTGTGTCTGGCAGCAGCGAGGGGGTTGAACTTTGACCCTACATTTGATCGTCCCTAGGTGCTTAGATCCTTAGTGAGAGAGAAAATGCAGAAATGTAACCCAACCCCTTGCCAACCTCTCCTCTCCTCTCCTGCTCCTCCTCTTCCTCCTCCTCGGGGTTGATTTGACACACTTCTTCTAAACATTACCATGTGGACTCTCTCTCTGGAGTCTCTCTGTGTGTCTCTCGCACTCACTTTCTGTCAAAACAAAAAAAAAAAACTTTTTCACTTCAGTACACCATAGCCACATGTACTCAAGCTCTAATTTCAGTTTATTTCTCTTCACTGCTTTTCCTCTTCTGTTTTTAGCCTCTTCTTCCTTCTAAATCTTGTCATATATGCTCTAGAAAATACGGTAACTGCATATTTTTTCAAAATTGAGTGATGACCTGATTCTGACTTTTTGACATCTGTTTTACTGTATAAACTAATATGTCATAGAAATGTTTATCTGTGAAAAACACTTCAAAATCTTCAGTGACTCAAAAACAAGCTAAAAACCAAACTGCAGTAACTGCAGGCTACTGAAGCTGTGTAGTTATGGCTAATCAGCTTAAAGCTAGCCAGTGAGATAGCGTTAACTAAAACTACTTGTTCCACTGTTACCTGTAATTTAAAAATATCTCTTTTAATGAACTGACTTCTTGGTCACTCAGTTTTTTTATTCAACATGAAATAAAATAAGGCAGTGCCTAAATCCAGTCACGATGAAGACGCTAAACTCCTTCTAAAGCTAACTAGCTTGGCCGATCCTTGTAGCTGCTGTCTCAGCTTTTGACTCTATTAGGATTCATACAGTTTGATGAGATTTGCTACCTTTTAATCACATACTTAAACCTTAAAGTGATCACAGCAAATCATCACCTTTTGAATTGATATGGGGATCTTGTGAGCAAACGCTTGCTTATTTACAGTTATGGAGAAGCATTTGCTTTGTTCACAAGCTAGCAGCTAACTATGTCTGTCTGCTCTTTGGTACCAAACAAGTTGTAATAGAAAGGCGTGCAGCACTTGTAACTGTACACATAAATGGTTGTAATTTAATTGTATGAATTTATTACAGTGATTTGTTAGCTCAGTGCTGATCTGCTGTCTGACAGCCAGATGCTTCTGGGTTCCTTGCAAAACAGAGATACATTTAGGTATTTAACTTGATCTTTTTTTTTTTTTTTGCTGAAAGAGCATATTTTGTTAGTAGATACTGTGTAGTAACTACATTTTTTTTTACGTTATAGCTAGCCTAACTTGAATCCTTTTTTTCTCAACTTCTTCCATTGTTTGGCAGATTTGTTACTCATTCACTATTATATATTTCTATGGACAGCATGACTGTAAAACTCACTCCAGCTCTTTAAGATCCTAATCCTATCTTTCCCCCTTGCCTCACCATTGAAAAGATTATTATTTTGATTGAAAATAACCCAGGTTTTATGAAGGGATTTTAGGGGAATGAACATTTAATCATGTTCAAAAACATCCAGTGGATGATAATGCCCTCTAGACTTAGATTTAAACATCCACTAAACAACTTAACATCATTTACTTGATGTTTAATCCTAACTCTTTGTTTAGCACTTTTCTTTCTACATTTTTCACATTTTTAGGACTAAAATGGATTACAATCTTTCATCACTGTGATTTGTCTTCAGACAGTCTTCTGATCTTGGAAAAAGGAGTTTCACTTTAATTGCAGCCTTTCTTTGCTCTGTCAGCCTTCCTCTGAGTCTTCCTTGTTCTGGCTGAGCTTTTCCTCTGTTGCAAGATAGAAAACTGAGCTGCCTTTCTAAACTTTGCCCGCATGTACTCTCTCCACTCACCTCCTCCTGCAGTCATTCCCTCTCTCCTGTGTGTGTGTGTGTGTGTGTGTGTGTGTGTGTGTGTGTGTGTGTGTGTGTGTGTGTGTGTGTGTATGAGTGTGTGTTGTTTTTTTAGGAAGGGGGGGTGGGGGTAGAAGGAGGGAGGAGGAGGAGGAGGAGGTTTTGATTTGCAGTGCAGTCAGACGAGGGAGGTCGCCTTTCTGTCCAGATATGGAGGCTCTGCAGTTGAAAGAAAAACTCTTCTAACACTTGGAAACTTAACTTGTTGTATTTCTAACCAAAGAGGACTTTATCCAGGAGAAGATTTACTCTTTCCACTTCATGCTGTAGTTGCTGTTACCTTTCTTTGCTTAGTTTTGAGAAGGTTCTACCTGTGAATGAAAAGGAGTGCATTTTTTTGGGCTGAAAAGGACAATAACCAGTGGAATACGCTGTCCAGATCTGCTGTGTGAGTTTGGGGAAGGTTTAAAAGCGTGTGCATTCCAGTTTTACTGCTTGAACTAACAAAGTACCTTTCCTGAACATATGAAGAGTTTGGCTGTTATCACAGTGTTCATACGCTTTACTCTTCTGCTTATTAACTGCAGTCATTCTGCTTCAGAAGTTGGAGTACCTCTGGTGTTTTTTCTTTTCCTGGAGAGTCTCTTCCTCCTTTTATCTCTTCATTCCTACCTCCTTCATCTTTTTGTCCCTCTCTCTTTTGTGTACTCTGGAGAAGGAGGAGCTCAGGACCAAAGAGAAGAGGACTGGGGAGTGATGTTATAATGTGCATTAAGTACAAGCAGCGCGATGGCAATTGACTCAGTTGACTCCACCCTCTACATGGCAGCACTCTGAACCAATCAGAACCCAGCTAGCTATGGACTGCACAGCGACTATTTTGAAACCATGCATCTGCTCCAGAACCAAGTGGTGTCGGCATGAGCGGTCCTCCACTCGTCGCCCATGGCGACTGCTGCATGTCTGCGGTTGCGGCCGAGACATCATGGAAGTGGATGTCGTCAGCCACACCTCCTCCCTCCTGCGGCGCTTGCTGTTTTATGTCTGCTGTTGTCTGTCCCACGAGGACAGCCCTGAGCTGTGTCGAGATTGGGTGGCGCATCCCGTCAATGGAGCAGAGAGAGGAGGAAGAGGAAGAAGAGAGGAGGAAGGTGAGAGTGCAGTGGCGCAATGTTTCAGCAGGCAGACAGGTTTCTACCAGTAATGAAATTAACTGTCTGTGTGTCCTTGTTAGGGGCCTGGTGTATTTTCACATTTACTAATGATAACAAATACCATTTTGAGTTGTTCATCTTGAAATGTGTCCATCAAGTATGAACAGAAAGTTGAAGTCTCCCTCTGTTAGCCTCCTTCACTAACATGTGTTCTGGTATATTATAGGGGGTACTTATAGGGGTACTCATTCAAAAAAATGGTGAAAATCAATGAAGCAGATGCCAAAATATCCTGACTTTTAGTCTATGGTATGGGTCAAGCTTAAATACACTGGATGCTCCATTTCTCCCTAATGCAATTGGATAGCATTTCATTAGACCCCCGCTCCACCCCTTAAATGGCCATTGTTTCAAACGTCACGCCTGAAGTTTCTCATACTCATACTCTTTGGTAAAAATCTGCAGTTGCAAGCTTAAACTTTGGAAAGTTCCTCCAGAGCCAGCAGAACAACACACAACTATTTTTATAAGCTGTGTACAAGCCTACTTCTCATGAAGAAGAAACTGAACATCATTTGTGCCCCTTTATACATAATATTTATCCATTATAACCAGTAACAAAATACTGTACTGCTTAGTGGGTTAAACCAGGGTTATCCCTCGGGAATAGTTTAACTGGGGTAGAACTTGTCATTTGTCACTCCAAACCTGACATCTGACAAGTCAAAACAGTATTACGATGAGCAGACTACTATCAGTCAAATCAACTTTTGTGGATAGAAAATGAATCCTACCTTTTGATAGTTTGACTTGTGTGGCCTTCATGGTCACAAAGGAATTTCTGAGTATCAGGTTGCTTGATCTTGGGTGAGGGTGATTTAAGCAGTCACCATATTTCTACAGCTGTGGATGAAACAAATGACCTGTCTTACCTGGCTGATATTGCTGGCTTTGACAACAATTACTATTTTTATTCTATATGTATTGATCCATCAGCTTAGTGCCACAACAGAAAGACCACAGTCCTCCAAGGCTGAGCGATAACCTGTGTACATAAACATGAAATGTAGGCTCAGCAGACATCCTCGTCCTTGTCTGAAATACAACATAAATCTCTGATAGCTGTGAAGAGGTGCTGCTTCTCATGGAAAACTAGACATGATGTCTGTTATTATTGCCTTTACTTTAATCACTGAATTCATCTAAGGGAATACTTCAATAAAAAGTCTAATAACAAATACTAACACAATAAATGAAACTCATGCTGAAAAATTCAAATATGTTTTCCATATTTCAGCAGAGAGGAAAGGATTTAGTTTACCAATGTTCCCTATAAAGGCTTTAAGCGTAAAGACACAAGATTCTTTAAAACAGTGACATACTGCAGGTTTCTTAGGGTGACTGAATGATAAACTAAATATATGGAGAGTTTGGAGACAACATTGACCACATTTGTTACTGTATATGTTTGAATATGTTTTAGCTTCAAGCTTCATTAGCTTCATTAGCTTTGAACCACATTAGCTCTAAAGATGGCTGCCATGTACTGTCTCTGAGAATGTGGCTTGACTGAATCTTGTTATCCTGTCTGAAACTCTAGCTGATTTTGATCCACATATTCTAACACAGATGAGGATAGAGGGCAGGGATAAATAAAGTTGTACTTTATGTTCATGAATACATTCCAGTTCTGGTATGAAAATATGTTATGAGTACTGACTAAGGTTAGGCCATTGTAAAAATTTTCAGATCAGTTTGACATTAAGTCAAGCACAGTACTGGACTGGTGTACCAAATTTACCACTCGGTGTCGCTCTTGACTCTGCAGACGCTCCCAACTGGAACATAATGAGACTGAGGGAGCCCATGAATAAGATTGTTGTGACTCCAGTCCACTTGGTGGCAGTAATGCACCGCTAACCTGGTTTGCCAGCCGCCAATACTGAAGTTTGATCTCCCTAATGTTGCCCGCCTCGACTCTGCAGTAAATTGCTCGTCCGACACTAGCGCCGTTTATAAACAAACATAATATGCTAATCATGTTGTCATATTGCTTATTATTAATTCAATAAAAGTTGCATGTAGCACTGTGATGCCATCAGCACGGGTTTCTAATGAAGGCTACTTTTTAATTTGCCAGAACCCGTCACAGTGACAAAGTCGGTGCAGCCGGTTTACATAAAAATGAACCAGTTTAAGCTCCTACACTGGACTAGACTGGCAAAACAGGAAATAGGCCCAATTAATAGATGTTAATAGAATTGTTTCCATAATTGGAAAGGACGTTGCAATATCAAGAAAGTGTTCTGCACATGTTCCATCTTCTGTCATGATAAAGCTTGTTTGGTCACTTGTCCTGTCTCGCTGGGAGTGCTGCCCAGTCATTTGGCCAAGGGCTGCTCAAAAAACCTTCAGATTGCACAGAACAGATCAGACAGAATGAACAGTAATGACTGTTGCCTACTAATGTTGTGAGCACCCAACTCGCGTTATGAGCTGTCACTATGTTAGCCTAAACAAGCAAACATAAGCCATTGTGAACGTTGTTTGTGGAGCGTTGCTACAACAGATGCCAGCCAACAATAACAGTTTCAGGATAATGTTTCAGGACATGGATACTGTGATGGCATCAGGGTGAGTGAGTTTCACCCTGATGCCATCACACTATTCATTACAGTAATTCTGTGTACAAATTTGGATGTCTGTCTTTGAGGAGTTTAGATAAGATTGAGGTTTTCCTTTCATTTGAAATGCTCTGTGGCACCGTTTGCTCGCTGGCTTTGGTCTCTGTAGCTTGTCCCTGATGATCGAGTGCATCTCTAGTACATATGACTTACCGTCAGAATTTTGGCATCGACTTGGAACTGAACTATCAGATCTCGTGACATCCCTACAGACATCACATTCGTTTGTCACATACCTTTTTCCCGAAAACGCTTTGATCCCACGTCTTCTCTTGTTGCTCCATGCTCCTCTGGGGTACTCTTCCACTTGACTAACTTAAAATAGTCAGAAAACAACCAGACTGAGGTTTGCTTGACACAAACAAGTCCAATTACATCTGAAGCAGTTTATAGCTAACCCATATAGCCAATCTCAAAGGTTAGGTGAAAAACCTGCTGTCTTAGAGAGGGGTGTGACATGAATATAATTTATATGTGGGGATAATGGCACACCATCTTTCCTGGAAGGCATTCATAGTGTTGTACTCAGGAAAGGTGAAGGACGTAGCTGTGAGAGAACTTTAAACCCTGTTTACTTTCTCCTCTTCCCACACCTGGACAATCACTGTGTGCAGCTGGTGTGAATGTAGTACTGTTGGTTTCAAAGAGTTACAGACATCATCAGGTGCAGCCCCCCTATGATCCCATCCCATCGGAAAGTGTGAGGGAGGGGGTTTCAGACACTGTGCAACCATCCAGTCAGCACTTCAGCTGGATCACGGGGGGGTATAATGCTGTGGTGGCTCAGCTGGGTAATGTGCTGTTTTGGTAACACAGAGGTTGTGGGTTCAAATCCTGTCTGACACTTTCTACAGACATAAGTTTACAATAGAACTGTATCTTCAGGATAGAGCAGGAAGATAGGAAAGGTAAGAAATTATAAAATCAGGAAGGACAGAAGTCAGAGAGAGGAGGTTAGGGAGAAAGGAAGGAAAGAAGAATTAAAGATATGAAGGAGGAAGGAAGAAAGAAAGAAATGCCAACAGAAAGGAAAGAAGGAAGGGAGAGAGAAGACAGAAAGTAATTAGGAAACAAATAAATTAAGAGGAAGCAAGAAAGAAAGGAAAACATAGAAAGACAGGATGCAAGGGAGGAAAAAAGGAAGGAAAGACAAAGAACAGGACAGAGATGAGAGAGGAAGGAGTGAATGTAAGAAAGAGGGACAGACAGCAGGAATCTGAAGTTATAGTAGTTAATGATACAGAAATGGAAAAGTCTGCGCTTTCTGTATCTGATCTTTCCATTTTATTTTTCTTCCTCTAAAAACGACTCACACACCCTGTCATTGACTGACCACACACACGCATGTATGTGCATGCATACACACACACACACACACACACACAGTCTTCCCGGTTTGCTTTGTGTTGAGTTGGTTTTATTTTCAGTCTGCATTTCTTCTCTAGTATTTAGTCCAACAGTCGGCAATTTATAGCCATAATTACAGTCTGTCAGAGAAAGAAACGGAGTTTGAGCTTTCATGCTGCGGCTTACATTCTTGTGCGTGTATGTACTGTATATGTGTGTGTGGCTACTCTTCTGCTCTTGGAATATTTAGGTCATGAAAGTGAAGTGAAAGTGAATATATTAATATGGACATTATTAGTTTACACACACACACACACACACACACACACACACACACACAGTCTTCCCAGTGGGTTTTGTGTTGATGTCTTTTGTGTGAATGCGTTTTAACGTTTCTTATGATGTGTTCTATTTTTGTTATATTCTATTTTCATTATCTTCTCTTATTGGATAGATTTATACCTATTTTTCTTCCTGACTGGACAAATCTAGTTTCATAGCGTGTGGAGGAGGGGGCTCCAGGCCACCAGGACAATAGAGTAGACTGAGAAAACAGTAAATGTTGGATGACTTCCTGGGTTGTTCCAGTGGTCAGTCTGTGTGTCAGTCTGTCTCCACCACTGCAAATTAAATTTATGTGCCTCAGTTTGTATTTGACCATGCTGTAACTTGACAGTGAGGCTTTCCTGGACAGTAATACTTTGGCAAAATTGATATTAAAGCAAGCAGCAAATTCTGGGGCTGAAAAATGAAGCCAAAACTCAAGTGCCAAAAACTGCAGTTTCTCGAATGGCCACTTGAGGCTGGCTCCAAAAGTGAGTTAATCCCAATCGACTCCCATGTTAAAATGTCCAGCTTTACAGCAGAAACTGTTTACAGCCTGGTACAAAAAAAAGGTTTTAGTCTCTGTAACTAATTTCCTAATTTTGACATAATTCACTCATTAAAATTTTATTAAGGTTAGGTAAGTTATTCATACTTGAGGGCGTTCTGCTTTGAGGGACAAGGTTGAGCTTGTGCTTGCCACAAACTGGCATGATTCAAAGTCTTTGCTCCGCACGTCCCACACCTCTTTGCCCATTTTTGGATTAGCTAGGAGTTAGGCGGAGTCAGGCACTGCCAAGATGGCAACAGCGGAGCAGCCCACTCTGAGCTTCAAAACAGAAGCAACGTCCATCTTTATATAGAGTCTTGTTGCTGAGAATTAAATGAGATGAATCGACTCTCAATATAAAGGTGCCACTAGGAGCTGGTCAGCTGCCTATCAACACTTCTAAAACTGTAATAATTAAGTTTTGTCTGTCTCCAGGAAGTTACTGTGCCCAGCTAAGAGATAATCCAACTTATAACACCCACTAAAACCACAGTTTGTCATTTTATGTCCCTCCACCACGGGACATGGTACGCAGGACATTATGTCATCATGCTGACGTCTGTGACTCTGTGAACATGATGACTAAAGACCAAAAGCCCACATAGTAGAAGCTTTAAACTTACACCACAGGTACCTCATATTAGATTTTGGTGTGCCTGCACTAATTTGAAACGTCTGTTAAACTACTAGTACTGTGAGTATACATGTTTTGTTGCCATGGAGACATAAGGAATTCCTCCTGTTAGACTATGCTAACATGCTAATGTTTAGCTGTTTACCATTTTTACCATCTTAGTGCAGTGTTTTAACATGCTAATATTTGCTATTAGCAGCAAACACAAAATACAGATGAGGCTGTTTTTAATGCCTTTAGTTTTGCAGGTATTTGGTCATAAATAAAATACTTGGACTTTTGGATAGAGCTGTATGGAAAGTGAAAGGATCAACTCATGCTACTTGCTCAACAGCCAACAGCACATACACAGTTAGCCGCTAGCTGATGAACATAGTAGAGCATTCAGCAGCTAAAGAGGCAGATGTTTCTCTCAGGAGTTGGTGGAGATTAAAAACAAGCAAAAACACACAAAAAGAGAATGAATAATAATACACATCATAATAACACACTCTATTGCTCTTCATCTGCTGGATGTATATAAGCTGCTGTTTGCTAGCTATATCAAGGTAGACCTACTTTTGTCATTGTTGTAATTGCAGCTTGTTTCTGTTGACCCAAGAGGTTTATACATCTGATATTGTAAGTTTAAAGCAGATTTGATATTATGAAACAAGACACTGCAGTATAGAAATGCATTAAATATGTTTAAGGTGTTTGAAAACACGAGTTGCCTTCGGATAGTTTGCCCATCAGAGAGCCTTGAAAAGTTAATTTTTCTATTTTGAAATATCACCGGGCTCTAAAGTGTGAGTTAGTTTTAATTTCATCCAGCACTAATGAAGAAAGATTGTGACTTTCAAACCGACAACTTAGAAAAAGATTCAAAATTATAGTGTAATCCTGCTCCTGTGTTATGTTGTTCAGTGCACATGACGACTGAGTGATACAGTGCATAGAGACTCTAATTTTAAATGAAGCTAATGGCTAAGATTGTGATAATACAGTCATGATGGAGTGTTCGTGACTTTCACGAGCAGCTGTTGCTTTTTTATCAACTATGAATAGAAAATTGTGTTTTCTGGGCCAGTGTGCATCACATAACCTGTAACTCCGACTCTGAGCACCATTCACCTCACAGGATAGCTCACTGTTCATGTTCATGTTTCTTTGGGCAAGCACAAAACAAATTTAAGCTGTTATTGATTAAGACAAATATAAAAATTGAATGGACCTTTTTCGCCTTTACTTCACTTTCCATCATCCAGGTGAGGATGAGGAGTTAGGACCTCCCCCCACAGTAGACGAGGCGGCTGATGCTCTGATGACCAGGTTGGGCTTCTTGCTGGGGGACAAAATAATTGGTGGAGAGCCAGGTTCTCCTTACCACGGCCAGGATGACGCACAGGTAAACAACTCACTCACAGATGCACACCTGAACTAGTGTTACACTTTACGCATTCGCAAGTACACAAGGGTCCACGTGAGTTTGTGTGACATGGACGCAACTCTTTCTACCTTCCAATTTGTTGTGTCATCGCGGACTTCTCTGCACCAGTACGTGCAGCCACTACTACAAGAGCACCAACTGCACACATGCTTCTCCAAGCAGACTAGAAATAAGTATAATAAGAACAAATGTGTGTCCATGTCATTCGCAGCTTGTGCCCTTGTGCACGTCTGCAAGGGAGTATAATTGATGCCTTACACACATCAAGGTTGTGTTTAGTGTTTTAGACATAAAAACACTTTTAGACATAAAAGTTTCAGTGTTCTTTTGTAAATTCATATTTGTCATTTTTCAGTAGTTACTATTAATGTTGTATTGTTATATATGAGTAAAGTGTATCTGTTATTTTGTTTCTCCCCTTCACATATTATATGTATGCATAGGTGGCATTGCCATATGGGAAACATTTTTCAAAGCACAAATAAGAAAAATACATTGCTTCATTATTCATTATTATTTATAATTAAAAACCTATGAAGAAGTGTTTATTTAAAATTATTATGAAATGTTATTTTATCTCTCATTATCAAAACAGGATTTCATTAGACATAATATTTATGTCATTATAGACATTTTTATTTCAGAAGTCTGTTTTTATTTCATAATGGCATTTTTCTCTATGGCCCCTTGCTGTTTTAAGATAGTAAGCTTAATAACAACTAACAAATTTAACTAGTTAGCTCCTTGTAGCTATGGCAACAGGGATGTCAGAGTAAACACAATTACAGGAACTAAACCTCTTTAGCTTTCAAACCTTTGCTTGACATGCTGCCAACCTACCCAGCTTACTAACTAGGCCGCTTGTTAGCTTGGTTCATTATTAAGCATCAAAGTGAAGAGCCAGTGTTTGTAGTGTTAACTAGCTCCTGTTTGAAAATACAGCTCTGAAATATGTTGAAACCATCATATAGACCTTTTACTAAACTTAGAGACACAACAACTTCTCCCGTAGTTTGTGCTTCTCCTCTCTCTCCCTCTCTCTGTCCTCATTCTGCAGGACTCTCTGCCTCTGGAGCAGCGGGATCCAGATCCACCACTACTCATCATTACTATTAACCACTGTTATCTGTCATTATTATTGATAACACCATTACCTACACAGCTGTTCCTGGTTTCTCTCTCTCTCTTTTCTCCTCTCTCCCCCTTTTTCTCCTCCTAAACCCAACCGGTCGAGGCAGACGGCCGCCCACCCTGAGCCCGGTTCTGTTGGAGGTTTCTTCCTTAAGTACTCCTACTCCTCTTAAAAGGGAGTTTTTCCTCCCCCCCCAAGTGCTTGCTCTTTGTGGGAACTGTTGGGTTTTTCTCTATCACAAAGTAAGGTCTCGACCTTATCCTGTAAAGTGCCTCGAGATAATGTATATTATGATTGAATATATTATGAAAATTGAATTGAATTGAATTGAATTGAAACAATGTACAAATACTTAATTACAAGTAAATAATTATTTAATTGATAAGTAAATCCTGCATTAGAAATTTTACTCAAGTAAAATTGCAATATTATTATTACAGAAATACATTTAATATATCAAATGTTAAAATTTTGCAGCAGAATATCCCCTTACATTATTAGGCTATACAGTCTATTACATTACTATTGAATGTAAATTAGATTTTTAATTTTTTTAAGGATCTCTTTTTATTTGCTAACGCTGCCAAGTACTCTATGTTTTCACCCCTGTTTCTTTGTCAGCAGGATTAAGCAAAAAAGTACAGAAACAATTTGCACCAAACTTAGTGGAGGGAAGGAACATGGTGCCAGGAAAGCACCTGGAAGTTTTGGGGCAGATTCGAATCATTTACGATAAATTTGAATTTTTTTTCATTGTATGTTGTTTGATATTGGCCTTGTTGGTTGTCTGCACTCTGCGTGCTGTTTTAGTTCCTTTTATGTTCCTATTTTTAATGTGTCATTTTCATCTTATTTATTTTCATGTACATAAGAAAATAAGGACACAATCTGTTGTCTTCCCACAGAGGATCTCTCCCTCCTCCAGTCTGGCCAGTAGCAGCGCCTCCCCCTGTTCCACACTGCAGCACCCTGCTGGAGAAGAGGGCAACAACAACAACAAGCATGCCTCCTCCTCCCATGCCTCTGTCACCTCCCCCACCTCAACACTGGAAAGCAGAGACAGTGGTATCATAGGTGAGATACAGTGGATGCTCTTCTTTTCTAAAAGAAATCTTTGCACTGCTAAGTTATTACCTTTTTCTGTCTTCCCCCCGCTCTTTCCCTCAGCCACCTTGACCAGCTATTCTGCAGAGTCGGCAGCAGAGCAGGACAACAGCGCCAAATACTCTGGAGATGGTTACCATGGGAGCAGCCTCAACCTCTGGCAGCAGGGGGGCCGGATGGTGGTGGCCTCCACCTCCTCTTCCTGCATGGTAGCAACAGGAAATCCGAATGATGGCTTTCTGTACAGGGTGGATGATAACTTGGCCGCCTCCACATACAGCCTCAACAAACTCCACCCAGAACGAGGTCCTGGTGCTGCCCGCTCTTCAGGCTCCACCCACTCCATACCTCTCTACCTCATGCCCCGCCCTAATTCAGTTGCAGGTAAAGTGGCAAGTGGATGATGTGTTTGGTTGTGTGTGTGTGTGTGTGTGTGTGTGTGTGTGTGTGTGTGTGTGTGTGTGTGTGTGTAAATCAAGCTGTTTCTAGTCCTGCAGTGTGCTCCCACACACTCTTTCCTGTTAGGAAGGAAACACATCATTCTTTCTCAGCTATAGTGAGCTCACTGGTGATAGTCAGCAAACAAAGGCGTAATTATGTTTCCACTCTGGGTTTAAAACAGGACTTCTAACAAACACAGACATATTCTACCACACGAACAGCCTAATGAAAGACAGCTACACAGTAGTCATACAGTAATGTTAAGTGTTGTTACCTTTTACATTCTTTGCCCACCACTACAATTCAGGATCACAACTCTTGAATATTTATGAATATTAAATCTTTTTATACTCAGTGAGATTATGATTGGAAATGAAGAGCACGTTGGATTGGATGATTCATATCAAAATGCACTTTGGGAGTTGTAGTTCAGTTATCTTTTGATATCTTTAATGTGCAGACTGTTGGTACTTTGGCTTTTTGATCAAATAACCAAATCATTCCTCATGCACTTCTGTGGTTAAAATCAAACTTCATATGATGAGAAATCAGGAAAACGTATATTTCAATATTTTAAATTATTATTTTATTCAATTATTTTAAAATCAGGCGAACACCTTCTACTTTTGCTCAGCAGGACTTTGTTTTTAATATCTCTCTGAAGCCACTAGCTCCGCCCACCTTGAAGATCTGGCCTATCTGGACGAACAGCAGAGACACATCCCTTCGAGGACGTCCCTGAGAATGCCCAGACAGAATTCTGGGAGCTGTAGTCAGGACCACAGAGGTAAACACACACATACTCTTAAACACACACAAACGCACACTGTTATTTTAACAAGCAGTATTATAATACTCAGCTCATCCCCTTTTTCCCTGCAGTTCGTTTCACTCCCTCTCTCAACCTGAAGCCCCTCCACTTTGAGATTCCCGGCCTCTCGTCTGATTGGCTGTTCACCGGCAGGGAGTGGCTCTTTCAGGAAGTGGACGCCTGTCTCTCCAGGGATGACCCATCAACCAGCCAGGGCGTGGTGATCATCGGCAACATGGGCTTTGGCAAGACAGCCATCATCGCCCGTCTGGTCGCACTCAGTTGTCACGGAAACCGAATGTGGCCAACTGCTGCCGGAAGCCAGACCATCCCCAAGCGTAAGCAGGAACTTCACTATTTAGACATTTAGTGAGCTTCATCCCTAAAGACCTCACCAGTTGTGTTTCTGCCTTATGATCTGATATTGAAAAACCTCACGACTTGATAGCAAATGGAAAAACTACGCAAAGAGAATTTTTCTTATCGAAGCTTTCTCTTTTTTTATCGTGTACACTTAAAACTAGGGATTGGACAAAATATCAATATAAGAATATATTGTATTACTTCCTCTTGTGATACATTATCGACAAACTGGCGCCAAATATCGATATTTTTATTAAAACATGCAGGCACAGGACGCACCAATGACTCACCTTGTGGGGCACATAACATTTCGGCTCAGTCCTCAGACTCATGTCATCCCCTCTCTCCTCCTTAACTTTCCTGTCTCTCTGTCACTGTCTCTATTGAAATAAAAGCCTAAAATTGCCAAAAAACTGTTTAAAATAAATAAAACATTCAGGCGCTCTAAACAGATTCCCCTGATATCTTGACTAACCAGAGTCACTACTTGATATCTCCACATGGGGCCTAAGAGGCTCTTAGCTAAGACTCTCACTTTGTTGCACAACGTTTCATCTCAGTTGTCAAATTCTTTTAGGGCTAGCTTGGAGTCTCTCTGTCAAAACAATAACACAAGACAGCGTTGGGTGACTTTGTGAAGTAGCATAGACTCATGAGAGTTGTCATCTCTTACCACCATTGTCGTAAGCTTCTCCCAGTTTGGATTTCTCCAGTGTCAGTGGTTCAGGAGGTTTTTACCTGCAGTTGAATTATCTACAGAGGTTTTCTCCTCTCCAAAATAAACAGACCTGGTGATTATAACCAGTAAAAACACTGAGTAAAGCAGTTTTACATTTAAAGTCAGTCTTTCACCGACAATATACAGTGGACATGAGACATCAAGGAAGGGTTGGGAGCTTAGACTGCTGCTAACCTATGTTTTGATTGTTCCTCTGACAACTTATGAACCAGACGTTCGGATGGTTCTTACCAGCAGCTGAATTATTCACAGAGGTGTCCTCCTCTCCATAACAAATAGACCAGGGGATTAAAACTGGCAGAAACACAGAATAAAGCAGCGTCACCTAAAAATTCACTGATTCTCTTTAGCGGACACAATGTCTCAGAGTGGCTGGTACATCTGTCTAACATTTGCCTGGCTTTTTTCTCTGATAACTCAAGATCCAGACGTCCGATGAATAAAATCCTTCACAAGGCGACCAAATGAAACAGACTGTTACCATGATTAAAATCACATTTTCTCTAGGTGTGAGAATTGCTGGAGACGTTCCGAATAATGTAAGAACACAACCTGATATAATATATAACATAGGTTTCGTCATTTTAATGCAGAAAAGTTACATATTATAACGTTAATGTTAATGGTTAAAATGTTATTCTATTGTTACTTACAAAATAATGTAAAATGAAGCATTCTGGAGGATTTTAACTTTGTGTGGGTCACCCACCCACTTCCTTTATGAGTCTGAATACAGATGTTTATGTGACATAAACAAACAAAGATAGAGATGCAGATAGTAGCTTTCCGTTACTCCTCTAGTTGTGTACCGGGCCTGTCCAATGGATTTGAAGAATTTATGTCAAAGACCTGCTCATAATTAGATCATGCACAGAAAATTAGATTTCAGGCCCAGAAACAAAAAGAGGTCCTGGTTCCACAAGGACGAAAAAGCCCAAAGTTGTTTTAGTCATTTTGTGTTTGCTTAGTATTACACAGTTTGCCCTGAACTTGAAGTGTACATAGTAGATTTTTTGGCAGGAGCCCATCTCACATGTTTGCCAGAGGACCCCCAGTGAGTTATTCCAGCCATGAAGACAAACTTATTCACTCTGTAAGAAGCAGCTGAGTCATCACACAAAACCCAATAAAATCAGCTAGTCTCACAATCAACAGCCAGACACAGAGCTGAGCCAGTCTCCAGAAAAACAACAACCACATGGAAAGAGAGAGGTGGTTTGTGTGTTTACATCTGTACTGACATTTAAAGTGAGATATTTTTCCCTGCACCCTCAATCCAGATGTGGCGCCTGTTTCTTTCTCCAACGATTCCCTGGGAAGAGGAGGAGGACGAGGAGATGAGGGAGGAGGAGGAAGCTGTCCAGGGACTCCAGAGATGAGGAGGAGACAGAAGGAGGTGCTGAGGAAGCTTGCAGGACAGGTAGTGTCCCAACTTTACTTAATGTAGATCTACTGTACCTGTAGCTGTACTGGTTACTTATGGTATGGATTAAACAAAGAAGACTTAACATGGTAATCAGTGAGCTTTAGAGCTGCTAGAAGGCAGATTTGATCACATATTGACAGAGCCAGGCTAGCTGTTCCCCCCTGTTTCCAATCTTTAATCTAAGCTAAGATAAACTACAGCTGGCTCCAGCTATGTACAGTATTTACTCTACAGACATGAGAGTGGTATAAATCTTTTCCCCTTCCTCTTTCACGACTGCTCGAGGGCTTTCAGAAAGCTTGGTCCCTTGGCTTGGCTACACAGTGCTCTATATTTATGATGTTGTCATAAAATACCCCAATCTGTAAACCACTACAATCACAATTACTTCTATTTTTTCCAGCTTTTGTTGGAAGGTGTCTTAGATTTATTGCTTTAGTAAATGCTGAGATTAATATTAGTCTGATTGATTCTGGCTTGAATATAAACAAGTGTACTAAAGACCACCTCGAATAAAAATCAAGTTTTAACTTTGTTTATATGTCCATTTGGAGTTTTTTATATAATACAGGACGTATCACCAGTGAAATAATCAGTCAGCGCCATGACTAAGTATTTCCTCATTAGAACTGCAGTCAACAAATGGACTCAGATAGCCAGAGATTCATACATCACATAACTAAGGAACCAATCGAGTGGTCCAATGGAGATAAGGGGTTGGGTTAAAAAAAATCCAAGACCATGTCAGTACAGAGAAAAAGCATTTACATTAGTACAACCACTAACACTGTGTCAGCCACTGCCAATTACAAGCTACCCAACAACATAAACAAAAAAAAGATGCAAACTGCGCTAACTGTTCTGATTCGTTCTGCACAACACATCCTCACTCCTCATCAAACTTTTGAGTCATCTTGATACTCTGTATTTTCACCTGCCAAACTAGTGCAAGCAGTGGTGGGGGGCAGGGCACAAGGCCTGATCCAGAATTTCTGAATGAGGAAGTAAGAGTGGTAAGAGTGCTTCCAGCCTCAGGTTTGGAAAATATGGTATTTACTTCCTTCTAGATGAGAAGATTGATGCCATTCTCATGTCTGTATTGTAAACATGAAGCAAATGGCCAGCAGTTGTTTAGCTTAGCTTATCTTAACATAAAGACTGGAAACAGGAGGAAACAGCTGGCCTGGCTCTGTCCAAAGGTATCAAACTCTGACCACCAGTACCATCACGTCATATCTCAGATAAGTCTTGTCATCACCTTGGGGTTGGCTGACAACCAGGGGACACACCAGGAAGTTATGGAGCTATAAAATAGTCCAGTGCATAATCCCCAGCACAACTGTCTGTCTTTGCAGGTAGTCTCGTATCATTTCTGTCAGGCTGATAACTGTCACACCTGTCTGGTTCCGGAGTTCGTCCACAACATGGCTGCAATGCTTAGTGATGCCCCTCAGCTGCTCGCTTATCGGGAGCTGCTGCACCGGTCACCACAGCTGCAGAGCACGCTCAGTCTGCGCTCCTGCATCCAGGATCCGAGCGCTGCCCTCCAAAGAGGAATACTGGAACCACTGGATGCTCTCTACAGAGGTATATGCAGATTCTTCCAACTTCTGTTCTGCTAAGCGATGGGACAGTTTTTAACCTGTGATGGTCCACGTTGTTGTTCTTCAGAGAGGAAGTTGCACGTGGAAAGGGCAGGGCTTATTATACTGATTGATGGATTGAACGAGGCAGAATTCCACCGGCCGGACTACGGCGACACACTGACTTCCTTCCTGTCCCGAAACATTCAGAAATTTCCTTCCTGGTTGAAGGTCATCACCACTGTCAGGACCAGTCAGCAGGTACACACACACACACACACACACACACACTTGTACTTCCATCTTTGTGAGGACACTCACTGACATAATGCATTCCCTAGCCCCTTATCCTAACCTTAACCATCACAACTGAGTGCCTAACCCTAACCCTGACCCTGACCTTAACCTAAACCTAATTCGAACCATAACTCTAAAACCAAGTCTTAACCCTCAAAATGTGATTTGAAGGTGTCTTAAAAAGTGAGGACCGGCCAAAATGTCCTCACTTTCCCAAAATGTCCTCACTCTGTTAGTAAAATATTTTTTTTGGTCCTTACTATGTAGCAAGTACAAGTACACACACACACACACACACACACACACACACACACACACAAGCATGTCAGAATTCAGGAAACAAAACTTGGAACTTTTTTATTCAGCTGCTGATGGGATCTAAAGGAGCTGTTTGTAAGTTTTGCTTTTGCTACATAGCTAACATTAGCATCAACAGCTGTTTGCTTACCAGTCTAGAAGAAACGTTGTAAGTTCAGCATCAAAATGTATTCCTTTACTCACCAACAGCTGTCTCCAGAGGTGGAAAGCAACTCCAGTGTGAACTCTTGTCTCTATCACATCTTTTTTTCTACTGATGTTAGCAGCTAGCCCTGGCCCGAATTTCCAATATCGACTCACTGTAGCCTCCAATCTGCCCCAAAGACGTAGCCCTGCTCAGAGGGTGTGTTATAAAGACAATAATGGCTGAAGCTCTTGTCAAGCCACAATCAATACCCGCTCCTGGCAAGAAACTGACGGAAGACAAAACTTACAAATAGCTCATTTAGAGCTTCTGAAACTTACATTAACAATAAAATGTTTTGATGTTCATTTCAGCAGCTTCTAAAGTCCCTTCAAAAGTCTGACAGTTCATGGCTGGGTTTCTCAACAGAAAAAAACATACTTTGCTCAAGAAAATTTTAGACTCTCAGTCAGTTTGTAGTTTGTTTGTAATCATTCCTTTAAAAAAGGAATGGTTTTGTTTTGGCAGTTTGAGGATCAATTCAAGCTTTGTATTTCTCCACATGCTGAAGTGATGTGCATGGGGCTGTGGTATCAAGAGTTTTTAATCTTTCCAAAACGAAAACATGACACAAAAAACTAAACACATATCAATGAGCCAAAGTGTAAACTAAAGAAATTGATTAAACTGTGTGTTTACTTGAATGTAAGCTACAAATATTGGCTTTGAGACAAAATACACAAATTACATCAAACACAGAATACAAGCACAGGGATACATGGCAACAATAACAACTGTAAATAGGAGGAAAAAATAATATAAATAAATAAAAATAAACCATAATTTACTGAGTTTTGTCATTGCAAACAAAAACAAAAACAGGGAATTGTAACAAGAAAAAATTCACCAGTAAATAATGCATTTAATGTAATTGTATCCAAAATGTAGGAATGCTTTTGGCTTTTTAAAGGAATTAAAGATCTATTTAAGGTCAACCACAAACCGTAAATTAATCATGATCGATGAATGTGGAACTTTCCAAGAAGCCACCGAAGTTTGATGGATTCATCTAATAAGGAGTTTCCAGTTTTACAATCCACAAACTAGACCACAGGTTCATTTAGTTCTATGAGTTAAGAGAAGGTGGTGAAGCACTGAGATCTTTCTCCAGAGGTGGGTAATATAAGGATATTTATGGAATATGTGTTTTTTCCTTGGTACAAAATGAACAGTTTGAGAACATATTAGGTTTAAGTTTGTTTAATTTAGTGTTGGAAGGATAATATCTGTGGCTCTTTATTGGATTTAGAAAACTTTAAACTCCAGCCAACATTACCCAAGATAACATACACATGTCAAACATATCAGACCTAAAAACCTTTAAACATTTGAAGTGAAAAATCTTGTTTTTGTATTGAGAATAAGATTAAGTGTGTTACGCCAAACAGCCAAACATTGTTATATTGGAACAAAATAAGAGTCTTTTTCCTCATCATAAACTAGGACCCTACATTAAGTACATGTTTAAGATCAGCTTCTCCAGGGTTGTCCAGGCAGGTCCAGAGTGGGCTCCAACATTAAAAAGTCAGCCAGACACTTAATAAAGTCTCAGACTAATGACAGGTGATGAAATCAGCTTTCATCTCAACTCGCAAAGTTGACGTTTGCTGGCTTGAAACAAGAAGTACACTCTGGTTAATCTGCTGTCGTTATCAGTGTAAACTAAAAGTGACTAAAGGCTCAAGGAATGGTCAGTCAGAGCGCAATAAAGGGTGTGTATGTCCACTCAGGTGTACGAAGGGTTAAGTCTTGAAATAACATCTGTCTGAAGTAAATGTACCAGCGGTGCTGCCAGACCACAGTGTACAGAACGCAGATTGGGAGCGGTTTTGCTGACAAAACTTGTTCTTTTTTGTTTTGAACTAAATCAGGAAACCACTCGTTCTCTGCCTTTTCACCGCATCTCTTTGGACCAGATGGAGGAGAACAACGCCATAGACCAGGACCTGCAGGTAGCATGCACACAGACTGTCTGTCTGTCTGTATGTCTCTCTGTCTGTCTACCTGTTCATCCATATGTCTGTCTGTTCTTCCTCAGGGTTACCTCATGCAGCGTATTCACAGCAGTGGTGAGATCCAGAGCAACGTGTCGCTAAGCAATGGTCGCCTTGACAACACAGCACTCACCAAACTGATCAGCCACCTGAAGAGCCTGAGCAGAGGCTCATACCTGTACCTGAAACTGACCCTGGACCTGATAGAGCGAGGATACCTGGTCCTAAAGAGCTCCAGCTTCAAGGTGAGTAGGGGGGGGCATTAATTGGTTATTAATTAATTTCAACAGGAAATTGTAATTATAATAAATTAATTATAATATAAAACCATAAAAATACAATTTAGTTAGTCAGTTATGTACTAGTGTAGCCACTGAATTACTGTTATATTTACAGTATTTGCAGTGAACAGAAAGACATTAAAAGTGTGTGTGTGTGTGTTTGTAGGTGGTCCCTGTGAGTCTAGCAGAGGTCTACTTGCTGCAGCTCAACATGAGGTTTCCCACCCAGTCATCTTTTGAGAGAGTCCTGCCACTGCTCAACATCACCGTGGCATCACTGCACCCACTGACCGACCAGCAGGTACACACCATCACTGTCTCTGAATGAGTGTGTGTGTGTGTGTGTGTGCGTGTGTGTGTGTGTACTTGGACTCCCATCTTTGTGAGGACCAATTTGAGTTAGGGTTAAGGTTACACCAGGGTCATACTGGATGCATGGCGTGTGTGCCACGGCTGCCGTTGGTGTTCTGCTGCAGAAAAACAAACTATGTGTTCACACAGGCGTGCTTTGTGTTTCTACATAGTTTGCAGGATACTCGAATGTTGGATTTCTCTTCATTTGTAATTAATTTTTGTTTTTTCGTGACAGAAAATGTCACTAAAATGCCACTGTCTCCACATGCAGCTGCTAATTGGCTGAAAATATATTTTTATTTGTCATGTCTGTGTCATACTCAGATTCAGCGTAGACATAGAGATTGTAGTGGAGGGTGTCGGTTTGGTGTAATATTGGTGGTATGATGTGAAATAGACATCAACAGGTCTTTTCTGTCTATATTTGCTGCAAGACGCTGAATCTCTAGATCATGTGATGCAGCCGCGAGGCGTAACACACATACATGTGTAATTGGTTGATTTTGGAAAACACTACCCTGTTGAAATGCATGCATTGCACCACTGAGTATACTGTGTACACAGTGTACTACATGTGAGTGTACTGACTGAAGTATCTGATTTGAGACACAGCAGTAGTCTTGTAGGTATATCTTTGACATACTGAAAACTACAAGGGCCACCAAGACCAGTGTCAAACAACACTGACCAGACTTCAGAGAAAAAAATTCGATTCATGGTAAATGTTCAGGTTCATCCCTGACTCATGCTCCTTCCTCTCCACCAAGTTTGGTGCAAATCAGTACTTTTTGCGTTATCCTGCTGATAAATAAAAAGACAGAGGTGAAAACATAACCTCCATGATGGAGGTAATGAAACAGTAAACTTGACATGTGACCACTCCTCTCCTGTTCTCCTGCAGCTGTTCGAGGTGGTGAACGCCAGCGCTCTGACTGGAGGAGCCCTGCATTGGGCCGAGTTCGTGCAGCGGCTGGAGCAGCTCTCATCTTTCCTGCTGAGGCGGAGCGACGGCAGCTGGATGCTAAACCACGCCTCCTTCAGGGAGTGGCTAGTTTGGAGGGAGGAGGGGCAGGACGACAGGTTCCTCTGTGACCCCAGGTACACTGACAGGCAGCAGGAAAGAAAGAGTGAAGAGCACAGAGAAAGAAAGAAAGGAAGGAAGAGATGTTTCAGTGAGCTCTCAGCCTGACTGTCTGTCTGTCTGTCTGTCAGGAGTGGACATACTCTGCTGGCCTTCTGGCTCTGCAGACAGGAGGGGAAGCTGAATCGACAGCAGACACTAGAGCTGGGACATCACATCCTGAAGGCTCATATCTACAAGGTTAGCTCACACACTGAAAGGTACAAGTGCAACAACACAAAGTGGCAGGTCTTTGGTGAAGAAGTGTGTTAGCATCTCCAGGACCAACAAATCGAAAGACGCATCCCAGGAAATCACATTGCTTTCTGGATGATGTAGAGCAACACAACCTGAAAACACACACGCAAAAACACTGTTTGGTACTGCCACAAGGTACACAATTGAATAGTGTTTTAAAATAACAATACAGATTATTTGGATTTTAAGGATAATTTCTGTGCATTTACATTTCACACATACATTTTTGCAAGTATTTCATTTGGTCTTGATGACAGAATCACTAAATTAACACTGAGTGATGCCACCAACAGACGAGGCTCTGAGATATTTGTTCTCTGCAGCAAGTAGAAGTATCATCAGAAAAATGTATTTATAGTATCAAAAGTAAAAGGACTTGTTCTGCAAAATTGTCCATGTGACTGATTTAATATGATCTATTATTAGGTTGTTAATAGTGATGCATGTGTAACCTGCATTTTACTGCTGCAGCTGCTCAAGGTAATCTAGTCCAGTGGTTTTCAATCTAGGGGTTCAGGTCCCCCCCAAGAGTCACAAGAGAAATCTGAGGGGTTGTGAGACGATTTATGGGAGACGAAAGAAGAAGAAAAAGTCCTGCTACAAAAATTCATTTTTTGGATTTTTTTTTTAAAATAATCTTTTGTTTTTGTTACATAATAAATAAATTGACCTTGTTGGGCCTTTTATGGTTATTTAGATAAAACCATGCGAGACATCTAGAGGGGAAATGTCTCTTTGGTGGAAGTAGATCTATAAAGTGGCATTAAGTGGAAATACTCAATTAAAGTACTTTAAAATTGTTCTTCAGTACCTAATATTGGATTTTAAGGTCAGCAAAAGAGAAAACTGTCTGTGTGGTCAGTGCAGCGCCATGAAAACAGAGTCTAAAGTCTAAAACAGTGTCTCAGTGTTCTCTGTGTGTCTACCTGTCTGTTTCTTGGCGCCTGTTCTATCTCCAGGGTCTGAGTAAGAAGCTTGGGGTTTCCTCCTCAGTTCTACAGGGGCTGTGGCTGTCCTACAGCACAGAGAACCTTAGCCCTTCTCTCTCATCACTGCGCAACCTCTACACCCCCAACATCAAGGTATCATACTGCAAACACACAGACACACACATACAGTACTTGCTAATGCAGGTGGGCTGTAACTTGCCTCTCTACCTGTCCAGGTGAGCAGGTTGCTGATAATGGGTGGGGCTGATGTGGATTACCGTAGTGATGTCCTTAACAACGCCCCCCTGCTGTGTGTCCACTCCCACCTGGGCCACACTGATGCTGTGGCACTGCTGCTGGACCACGGAGCTCAGGTAAAAGCTTTATATTCATTCGGGTAAATGTTGATATTTTAATGTTTTCGGTGCCTGACTTTGGGGAAACATCATGCTGGTTTTAATTGTTTTGTTTGTTCCATCTAGTGCAATCTAACCTGTGGCATCTATGTTGTATCTTTAGGTGGATGCTCAGTCACGTGATGGTTTGACTGCTCTAGGATTTGCTGCTGCAGCTGGACATCTGGACATCGTCATCATGCTGAGTCAGCACAATGCTAAGGTAGCCTCTACCTGCAACATTTTCTCTCTCTCAAGTTTGTGGGATTTGGAGACGTGACAAATGGACTGATAGCAGCACGTAGACCAAACCAATAAACACTGCAATGTCTGATTTTACTACAAAACAAAAACGTATACCATCAGAAAGTTACTGCGATCACATTACAAGCTCTACAAACAGATGCTCCAACTCCAACTTAAGTGTTTAATATGGTTCAGCTGAAAAGCTTGTTGGACGGTCAAATAGACTGTAAATGCTATTACCTCCACAGAATGATTACCATGTCCTGCTTCTGTCTAAGATGACAAGTGCGGCTGTTTAGGACAGCTTTAATCACTTCTACATGGCACAAATTAGTTTATTTGAACTATACCAGGCATTTAATATCCTATACTGTGCCCTATAGACATTGAATGGGAATTATAGCACTTTACTCAGACTTCTTGGGCACTTTCTTTGTGAAGAACAAATCTGTAAATCTATGCAGCAAACTGGAAAAGGTTTCAATGCATTTTATTTTATACCTTATTATACCTTATACCTGATTTGTTTGTCTTTTAAAAATCAGTGCCATAAAACCTATACAAAACCAAAAAAAAGTGGTATATGAGGAGAAAATGCAAAACAGTCTTTCAGCTTTCTTGCCTGTTAAGTTCATAACTTCAAGGAATTAACTGTATCTTTGTTTTGCAAGGTCTCTGTCTGACTATTATTAATATTTAAATTGGAATCAGTGTATTCAATTGATTTACAATTAAATAGATTTAAGGAGACTTCAGTCGAGAGGTGAGATGGCAAGAAATTTGCTAAGCTAGTTAGCTTTAGCAAGAGTATTTCTCCATCACAGTTAGCTTAGTTTCTGCCACAAGTAGTTATGTAAATGGAATAACTCACTGCAGATGTTGCTTTATCAGACTGGATGTTTTCATTTTCAAAATGAAAAAATCTGTAAGTAGCTTTAGTTTTAGCTAATGCTAGCTCTGACCAGCTAGCCTTCACTGTATTGTAGCTGTGCAGTTATTGCCATTTGGTTTTAAGCTCTTTGACCAATTTTTGTTGTTTTTTTTGTGGTTTTTGTGTGTGTGTGTGTGTGTGTGTGTGTGTGTACTTGTACTTGCTATGTAGTAAGGACCAAAAAAAGTATTTTACTAACAGAGTGAGGACATTTTGGGAAAGTGAGGACATTTTGGCCGGTCCTCACTTTTTGAGACACCTTCAAATCACATGTTGAGGGTTAAGACTTGGTTTTAGAGTTATGGTTCGAATTAGGTTTAGGTTAAGGTCAGGGTCAGGGTTAGGGTTAGGCACTCAGTTGTGATGGTTAAGGTTAGGGTAAGGGGCGAGGGAATGCATTATGTCAGTGAGTGTCCTCACAAAGATGGAAGTACAAGTGTGTGTGTGTGTGTGTGTGTGTGTGTGTGTGTTTGAGATGAGATTAGGCTAAAGTTAAGGTGTCACTATGGTAACAAATACTGTTTATACAGTTTACTGCTTGCCTTTGCAGTGTTACAGGTGACACTGTCTCTAAGTCTCTGTCTCCCTGTGTACTCAGGTGGGTCATGTGGACAGCTCTGGTCAGTGTGTGTTGGTGCACGCGGTTCAGCAAGGCCACCTCAAGGTGCTGCACTTCCTGTTGAAGCAAGCAGACTGGAGCTGCACTTCCTGCTGTAGCCAGAGGGGGGCGAGCAAGAGCCAGGCAGTGCAGCAAGCTCTGACTGCAGCAGCCAACATGGGCCACACAGAGGTCAACCACACACACACACCTTTATAATCTAATACTGTACGTTACTGAATAATGAAAATATATTTACCATTTAGCATGTTTTCAACATTTTTGATTTTTATTGTGTCTTGTGTGTGTAGATAGTGTCATATCTCCTGGATCTTCCAGAGGAAGACGAGGAAGAGGAGCAGAGACCTGAGATCAACACATCTGACAGTCTCTGGGGAGAGACAGGTACTGCAAAATGCCTACACAACAAATACTCATAATACAAACAGTCCTTACTACTAATACTTTGCCACTGCAGTATTTTTATACCTCAGGACTATTGCTAATATCGCACTAATACTACAGGTTTTATCAGTAGATTCATTAATTTAATAATTCATCTTTAATTTAAATAATATAAAGTGTGGCTGAAGATAATATAACAAAGGTTATTGTGTGCGTTGTTAATTAGAGCAACTAGTAATGAGTTATGAGTTTATGGTTTCCCTTCACCTTCTCTAATTGCAAGCACACACTGAGCTGTTCTCTCTCATTGTTCATTGTAAACTAAGGTCAAAAGTGTCGTCATGAAAGAAACACAACTGATTCTTTCAGAAATATAAAATCTAAATAAATCTTGGTGAAAATCTGTAACTATTGAAAACGATGATACTGCAGGTCCCACTGTTGTACTGTAATGCTGCTATTATTAAAATACAACTAATACAGTACTACACAGTACTGCCACAATCCTACACTGCAACTACAACTAAGATACATTGTTAGTACTAACACTGTAGTGCTGCTACAGTGCTAATGCTACACTGCTAATGCTAATCGTGCAGGACTCCTAGTGCTTCATGCAAAGTCACCTGAATCAAAGCTGAAGCTGTATGTTCTGCTACATGTTACTGCTGTGCTCCACATCACTGACCTCTAGTGGAGGACATTTTGCACTACAGCACAAAATCACATCAACACAACAGCCTCAGTTTACCAGAGGCCTGTAGGACAAGTGAGATTTAGATTCAGTTAACTGATGGCTTACTTTTAACGGGTATAGATCACCATGGTAACCTATGCTTCACCTCTAACCTGCTCTGAAGCAGGTTAACTTCGGAGCATTAGATCTAAACCTGCCACCAGCCTGACTACTGACCAGTCAGCTCTCACACAGGGTGATCGTCCCCATGGGATCTCAACAAGGACATTAGTGCTAACTTAACAAGAGCAGTAGATATTTGTATAAATCAGTAGAATCACTTTGCTGAGACTTTGCATGCAGCCACTCTAGTTTTAAAACACCAGCAGAGCGGGAGTTAATGACATTAAATATATAGTGATGATTAGAGCCTCCTTCATTCCTGACAGTGTCACTGCAGCTCAGAATAACACGAGGAGACTGTGATGATAACTGGACAATCAAGCTTAACTCTATTGTCTGCTATAAGAAAATGAATCTACTCCCTGTAAATTAGTTCTCATCATTGTACATGTATCAGTTTGGTTGGCTCGAGCTCTTCATACATAGAAAAATATACATAGATACACATACAAAATATACATATAATGTATATTTTTAAATCTCTGAGTGTCATTTAATTTATTTTAACCTTTGCAAATAAACAAAACAAACTGTGACATGTCAGCTCGTTCACTGAAAATCATCAGGGTGTAATTGGTGCCTAACTGTTAGAAACAAACTCTCTCTCTCTCTCTCTCTCTCTCTCTCTCTCTCTCTCTCTCTCAGCTCTGACAGCAGCAGCAGGAGGTGGTCGTCTGTCCGTGTGCAGGCTGTTGTTGGATCGGGGGGCAGCTGTTGAGCAAGGCAACAGGCGGGGTGTGGCTCCGCTCTTCAGCGCTGTGAGACGGGGCCACTGGCAGGTATGGTACAGCCCACACACACACACACACACACACACACACACAGTTAACACATTGATTTAGATTCCTGCTGTAGAAATGCTGAGTGTGTGTCTCCCTCTGCCTCTTGTTCAGGTGGTGGAGTTGTTACTGAATCACGGGGTGGAGGTGAACATGGTCGACCAGCAGGGCAGAACAGCTCTAATGACGGCAGCCTCAGAGGGACATATGCCCACTGCCCAGCTGCTGCTGGATCATGGTAACAACAACAACAACAACGTCTGCAGTAGTAAAATGAAACCATGAATAATTTTTATTGTCACTCAAGGAAACAAAAGAATCAAAATTTACTGTGCAAAATGCGCATGTCTTTGAATTAAGTCAATGAAGTCAAATGTTACTATAAATGCTCAAACTGGACTTTATTCACCTCAGCTGTAGAGACAGACAGGCCTTCATTTAAAACAGTCTGTTATTAGCAGGGCTGCTGTTTGTTGGTGTGGACTGTAGTGAATTTGAAGTGAAGGGTGAACGGCTGCAGAGATTGATTTATTTTCAGAAGCAAGTTACAGTTAAAGAATAAATACGACCACAGTCACTCTGCATTCTGTCCTCTCTTCTCTTTCTCTTCATCTTCATTCTCTCCCTCTTTCTTCCACCTCTCTCTCCTTCTCTTCTCCCTCTCATGGTCCGTCTTTTACACTGTTGTGACTTTAGCCATGCATGCCCACTCATATCTAAACAAATGGACATTCTGTAGCGTTGATGCATGATGTAGTCACGTAGACGGGTCCTGGCAGATATGTAGCCTTTGATCACAATAATAAAGGCTTATCACATTTATGAACTCATTACCAGAATCGAAACTCCTCAGCTTTCCTCAGTTTTTAATGTGCTGTTACACAATCTCAACACACTTAATTCAGTATCATGTCTGGTCACATTCAAGAGGGAATTTCATAACATCTGGAACAAGCATTCACTTGGACTCAAGAATGAAGTTTGTATATTTGTGTATTTATGGTGATGTATCACATGACAGGTCAATGAATATTATTAGTATTAGCAATAGAATCAATGGTATAACTGTTAGGTCTGATCCTGGTGCACACTTCTGACCCCCAATGTTATCTTTATTTCCAGGAGCCTCTCTGGACCAGACAGACAGGGAGGGGTTAACGGCGCTCAGCTGGGCGTGTCTGAAAGGCCAGCTGCTATTGGTCCAAGAGCTGGTAGAGAGAGGTGCAGCCACAACTCATGCTGACCGTAGTGGACGGACACCTCTGGATCTGGCCGCCTTTCGCGGTGACCCAGAAGTGGTGTGTACAGCAGAAACGTTTGTCACTGTATCTGCCATGTTTTTTCTTGCTTTACCTGCACATTCCATTCGTGTCCGTAGTCTAAGCTACCCCTGTATGTGTCCTTCTGTGTGTTAGGTGCAGTTCCTGGTGGAACATGGTGCGTCAGTGGAGCATGTGGATTGCAGCGGGATGCGTCCTCTGGACCGAGCAGTCGGCTGCAGAAACACTTCAGCTGTCATCGCTCTGCTCAAACAGGGAGCCAAGATAGGTAGAAACATGACTCAGTAACACTGTCCCCATCATTCATCCACTTTTTGTTTTATTTATTTAACCTCATTCTGCCGGCGTATAAAGTTCCTCATTAAAACTAATGACTGTATCAAACAAATGTGGGTCTCAAAGGTTTTAGCAAATTACAAGCTACAAATATGGGAAATTAGAAGTTTAGAATTGCTTGAAAAGTTTTGCAAAATAATACTGATGGCAAATATGTACGAACAGACCTGCTCAGCAAAGGTAATAAAACATTACTGTGTGTGTGTGTGTGTGTGTGTGTGTGTGTGTGTGTGTGTGTGTGTGTGTGTGTGTGTGTGTGTGTGTGCAGGACCAGCGACCTGGGCCATGGCAACCTCTAAACCAGACATCTTAATGGTCCTGCTCAGTAAATTGATCCAAGAGGGAGACAAACTATATAAGGTAACGCACACAGGCACAATTTAATCACAAACCAGACACAAGTACATTTATTTGATATTGTAAGTCTGTGTGCGTGTGTGTGTGTGTGTGGTTGACTTTGTAGCAAGGTAAAGTGAGGGAGGCTGCTCACTCCTATCAGTCAGCCCTCCAGAAGTTTCCAGGAGACGAACTGAAGACGTTCAGACAGCTGAGAGTGTGTGTGCTACTCAACCTGTCACGCTGCCGCCGCAAGATGAATGTGAGTCTCTTTACATCTCTCTCTCCTGCAGACACACACAGATACACACAGAGAAAAATGTATCACAACATGATTTGTAATCCGTGGTCTTAATATGACTTTAAATTTAATACTGGCTCATTACATGTTTTAGTTTGATGCCAAGAAGGTTGTGTTTTTCATTTCACTCTGAAAGCAATCTCACAGTCTTGTGTCTTCAGTCTCAACCTGAGCACCATCAAGTCACCAAGTCTTTTTGTCCTTGCAGGATTTTAGCCTTGCTGAAGAGTTTGCTACCAAAGCACTAGAGCTAAAAGCAAAATCCTATGAGGCCTTTTATGCCAGAGCCCGGGCCAAACGCAGCCGCAGGTAACTATAGCAACAGAAGGACAAGAGGTTGAATGGCATATGCCTATACAACCACATCATGAACTGTTAAATGTATCGTATGTTAATTTTCTTGTTTTATTTATATTTTTGTGCCAAAAGTGCTAATCATATAACCATATTTAAGCTACCAGAGACATTGCAGTTAGTGTCAACAACAGTAACACTATGCACATATATGTGCATATGCAAATTTTACTATGGCTATTTCATATATATCATAACCTTATAGCTATACTGACGATGTATATATGTGATAATAATATATCCCCTTGAAGTTAATATATATGGTATCACTCATATATGATATAGGGGCATATATGTCAAATTTTACATTTCTTGTTATGTAAGGGACTTACATTTTACAGTTTTTTTCCCTTTTTTCTCTTTTTTTATTATCTCTAAGTTAAGCGGAAGATGGCATAAAGGCTGTAAAAGCATGAACCATACATTTATGAGTGTCTTTGGCAGATTTTTCACATCACCCACCCTTACTTCCTCTGGAAGAGAAAATAGTCCTTGATGGTTCATAATAGAATTTTAATGTGATTGTTGTTTGTGTATTGTGAACGATGAAGACCACAAACGTCACCCCCTTGTCGGGAGGCAGGAACTGCCAGAAGAAGACAAATGTGACTACTTGAGAGGCCCCAACTCCACATTTTAAATGTCCTGAGCTGACCATGAGGGAGTACTGCTCTTTAACTCAAAGCTGGGGTTTTGGACCTCTGGTACAAGGACGTGTCTACATGCTAATATGCCACAAGTGCTACATGTCTAAGGACCAAACAAATTTTGAGTATGTTTGCACTGTAGTAAAGCTTGACTTGCTTAGCTTGGCATAGTCAGTTTCAAGGTGTTGGAATGGGAAGGTACCGCAGAGAGGCTATGTACTGACAGGAAAAGGTTCAGGCTTTTAGATTTCTTTTTCGCAGTGCTTCAAACAATCAGTGAGCAGTTTGTGTAGGTGGTAGGTTAGATCCAGATTTAATTAGCACTAAGCCTTATGACTGATCCAACTACGAACAGGCCATAACATTCCCTGAAAAGCTGCAGTTGCCAGTCAGCAAGAAAAGGATGCAGGTCTTACCTGAACCCTGGGGAACTCAACTAGCTTTCCCACTCCACTCATTGCACTGTGGCGGGCCAACCCACTCTGATTCTCATGTCAACAACTCTGTACCGAGCTCTGCATTGGTTTCAGTTCATTGTAGTTGACAAGAACCATAAGGGTAATCACAGTCCAAACAAGAAGTTGCTCTTTACCTTCCTCTGCAGTTTGTTATTCCTATGAGTCCATTTCTCTACTCTAATCACTGGTGGCTGCTCTCTGGCAGCATCATATCAAGTAAGACCTGTCTTCTTGAAGCTTGGCAACCAATCAGAATTGACAAATGACAACCTGTGACCGTGACAGTCACACTTCATAGGTTTCTCAAGAGAAATTCAACACTCAATTGTGTTAGGAGGAGAAGAATTGTGGCATTGACCTCTCTGGGTTGACTAGCACTTCTGACCACACCCGTCATCAGATGTGGGTGTGATAAGGTGAGGTCAGTTGTGATCACACCCCACTGTGACATTGTACGGTATTAACTGTGAGCACTGTACTGCCCAAGGTGTTGACTTATAGAAGCATCTACATGTCAGGTCAAGTAGAATTTTTTTAACTGGATCTTGCATTGAGTATTGCAACACTGTCCCAATCGTCCTTCTGTCTCTATTTTCGCTTTCTGTCACCATTCAGACAGTTCCATGCAGCTCTGGAGGACCTGATTGAGGCCAGCCGCCTGTGTCCATCCAACCGGGAGATCCAGCGTTTGCTGTCCCGGGTCAAGGAAGAGTGTCGGCAGGTTGCACAACAACAACAAGACTCTACCCCTCCCTCATCACACCATGTTTATCAACAGAATGTTTCCATCAATGAGGCGAGGTGCAGAGATCCAGGTTCCCTCCAGGTGCAAGACAAGGAGGGGCTCACCAAGGATGAGGAGGAAGAAGATAAGGAAGAGGAGAGGTGTTACAGGGAAGGAGATCCTCCTGCACACTCCTCCTCCTTCCACACTCCACCAGTGGTTCAAAGTCTTGACTCGCACTGCCGCCCTGGGGTGCCATCATCAACCTCCCTCTCCCCCACTCACCTGTATCATCACATCCAAAGTCCTATTCACTCCCCCTCTTCCTCTTCGCCTTGTCACTCTGCTCCTCCTCCTCCCTCCTCTTCCTATCACCAATTCAGCCCCCCTCCCTCCCCTATGCAGCATCAGCAGCAAGCCAGCCTGATATCGGCAGGTATCCCTGCATTATCAGTGTCTGGAGGTCTGCACCACTATCCACAGTCCATCTCAGCCCTCCTCCACTCAGACCAGAAACCAGGAGTGCAGCACCACCACTACCTGACTGATCAGAGATCCTTCCAGAAGCAGAACCCTGTCCAAGGACAGTGGCTCCAACCAGCCAAAGTCCAGGTTGTCAGAACCAGTCAGCCGAGTTCCTCATCCCACTCCAGCATGGTTTTGGGAAGTTCTGCTTACTCACAGTTTGCCAATCTGCCTCAAGAACTGGCCGAACTGGGGGAAGGAATTTGCACCAGTGCCCTAGATGGCAGGCCTAGCCTGCAAGTCCAGGCTGGTCTGAATTCTGGAGCTTCATATCCACCAGATGATGTGGATGTTGACTTGGTTTGCCAGTCAAGATCTGCATCTGCCTATGGGAGAGGAGCAGGAGGGGAGAGGGTGGGGATGAACCGATTTGCCCAGGCTCATCAGTTCAGCCGCAACCAATCCAAAGCATCTTACTACCCCATGGAAGTGACAGAGGCTACAGTGGAACCCCCTGACAGCCTTCCTTCCTTGCATGATTATAAATACCACCACCAGGGCGGGGTCCGACGCCCACTCAGTGCCCACCCAGCCTCCTCCTCTGCTTCTGCCTCCAGGCCTCTCATCCAGAGTGTCAGTGTCCGTTTCTCCACCAGCAGCAGCAGCCTCGCTGGTGGGCAGCCAACTCATCATGGCTCAAGCTTCAGGACCTCGGCTTCTACCCAGCACATGGATTTACCATCAGATCTGGCCTCAGGGGGAGGGGTTACCAGTTACCATGATGATCTCTTTCTGATCTCCTCCCCCCAGTCAGAAATAAGCATGGCAGGAGGTGGGACTTACCCTGGAGAGGTGGGGCGGTCATCTAGGACCACTCCTTTTATGGGTGTCACTGACAAGAAGGTGAGGGTGCACCAGCAGTATCAGCAACAATCTCCTTCCAGTTCCTCATCCTGTCTCAGCCCCTCACGCTCCTGGGCTGTGTCTTCAGTAGACACCGTGGTCACCTCGCCTAGCAAAAACCCTGCCAATCAAGGAGGTTTCAGTCAAGCACAGCCCTCCTCCATCGCCTACCACAACCGTAGCAACAATAACGCCCACAATGGTCACCTCCTCCACGACAACCTGATCGACTGCTATGAGGTGTTGCCAGGCAGCGGCCCCAAGGGTGAAGGCTCGGTGCAAGTTGCCAGTAACAAGCCCTCCTACGTGGATGTGAAGCTAGCCCGAACACTGCCAGTGATTCAGAGCTGCTCAGATAGATCAACAGAGAGAAAGACAGGACCTACCTCTCCTGTCAAACCAAAAAGACCCTTTGTTGAGTCCAATGTATAGAGAAAGTTTAAATGTTAAGTCAGACACGAGGGAGGAGGGTTAATGTAAAGTTGTTTGAAAGGATGTTAGTGTAACCGTATATTCCAAGATCAAATAAGGCTATGGAATTATTACAGTAAGATGCGGTATGATGTGTAGCTCGTACGAGATTCAGCGGGGAGGCAATAATAGTTGTTGGTTGTACAAACTCTGTAGTACACATGAAAAGTGATTTAAGTAGTTTGTTCGTGTACGTTGACGCACAAAAAGAGCTTGGCTATCTCTTCGCCAATTGCTGTGTGAATAGGGCATGTCAGATTGTCAGTTTTAGAAAGACAAGCACTTCATGTGAAGCATACTGACTCCTCTATTGTGCAAAAGAAGTTAAACATATGAGTATAATATGGGAAACACTGCCTGTCACAGCCCAGATTTGTCAGTCAACCAGCCAGAGACAGAAAAGAAGCAATGACGAAGGGAAAGAGAGGAAAAAAATATGTTCTGAAGAACTTGATCTTTCATTCTGAAGCAAGTGGCAGCTCCTGGCATCACAAAGCACAACAAGGAAGAAGAAGATTGGGGAAATAAATAAATGAACACAAAAAGATGTCACTGAAAAATCCCTCCTTCCTTCCCTGGTCATCTCTGGCTTACAGTGCATTTTAAAACTGATGTCTCTGGATGCCCGTATTACACTGCTGTAGAGTTTTTCTGCCAAGTTGATGTATGCAACTCTAGATGGTGACATTCAGTCCAGACAGGAGGGACTCAAAAATCACCACTATTACCTTTGTGTGCTGTTGACGCCTTTAATGAAAATTTTCCTTTCAAGTTTGAAGCGCTTAAATGAAACAAAGACTGGAAACCTGGATACATTTCCAGGCTCTCTAACCTGTGCTGAGCAGATGCTGGTCAATGACCCAGTCCTAAGCCATAGTTTGAGAAACTAGGATGATGCTCTCATTGAATGAGCCCTGACTTGCTGTTTATAAAATAAAAGTAAGTGATATTTATCTTTTTTAAGTTATGTCTGTGTTAAACTGTATAAATGTTGTTTCTTTTCAAACTCTGTATTCCTTTTGGATTTGCCTTTTTATCTTTTTGAGGGGTTTCACTCTGAAAATACACAAGAAACCTTCTTTTCCAGCAACATTGAAGTTCAGCTTTTCTCAGTTTTGGGTTAAAATCTGTTCCTGCTCATGTACAATGGCACCACTCAACAATGAACAACCCGGGGAAATGCCTTTTAACATTTTTGGATGTTTTTACTTCAGGTAGATTTTTTATTTTTGTTTTTTTCTATGAAGGTCTTTTGTATTATGTAGTTCTATTGGTTTCCAAACATACCAGGAGCCTTTACATTTGTTGCCATGGAAACATAGTGCTTACATGTCCCATGATCTGGCAGTTGGCTCCTCCTACTGCCAGTAGTTCATTAAAAAAGTCAATAAGCCATTCGCAAAACCCCTCCCCTGAACAGTGATTGTCCAGTCACAGCTTAGCAACCGTGACCAGGCATAGCATAGCCTGTCAAGGTCTGCATTTCTTCGCCATGTTGAAGCAGTGTGCATGGAGCTGCAATAAACTCAAGCTTCCGCATTAAAAGACTGTTGATGTCATTTTGTTTTAGCTTTTACAAAAACAAAAACACAAAAGTAAAAAAGTAAGAAATGTGTAATGTGTTTGTGTTTATCAGCTCTAACGTCAGCCAAACTTGTTATCTGCGATAATGTTACCGTACATTTACCAAACACATAATTTTTTCATCTCTCTAAAAGTCCTGTAAAGCTAAAAGGGAAAACATCTGGTTTGAAAATATGAACAATTAAAAGCTAAGACAGTAAACAGAGTTATGTTAGAATGAAATATGATGTTAATTTTTTTCCTATTATACTATGATACTGCTATACAAGGTCAATGCTTTGTTTGTTAGGCCTATTGTATAGGGTTCACCAACTGGTGGGGATGTTAAATGTTTGCTTCAGTTCTTTAGCACAGTATCATGGGTCAAGTGCATTTAAAGACCAGTTTTGTAAGATTAGAACGTCAAGTTGACTAATGTATGCCAACTTGCCTCTGTAGGAGCAGTGGTTACATAACCCTCAAACTGAGCCTCAACTTAACCATGTGCACCCCTTCATCGTCACTGGTGCGCTCAAATAGCACTACATCTCTGGAGACTTGCTATGGTTTACTGCTGATCAAGGAGCCATTGTTTAAAAAAGAATAAGATTTTTTTTTTTTTTTAATTTAATATCAACTGTGACAGAGCAGAAAGCTTGACAGTCACAGAAACTAACAAGGGGAGGGAGTTAACTAATAATCAGTCAGTCCAGTCCAGTTCCAGACGTTATGACTAACAGATGGTTTTCAGTACAAGGGCCTGAACCTTATTCATTTACTTTTTTAATGTGTTTTATGCACAAGAATGAATGCATGTTTTTTGTAAATTTTTTTATGTTTCTAATTAATCAGCAAATGGTTTCCGAGTTGCTGGTGCTGTAACCTATGACCTCTGACCTCTCTGTCAATCTCTCTGACCACTGCCCTTTTTTCTTACTGCTCAGGAGTCTCCAGCTGTGAGAAGATGTGGTTCACAAGATATTTTCTCTGTCTGACTGCTGGAAAAAAAGTATGTAACTCTGGCCAGTTAGAATAATGAAGTACATTATTTTTTGGATGGTAAAGACTATCATCAGTTTGCTTTAAATCCTCAATGAACTGGATGACAGCTAAAACAGTGTGTTGTGCTGTATATGTAGGATTCAAGCCCCAGGT
This sequence comes from Trachinotus anak, assembly GCF_046630095.1. Classification (NCBI taxonomy): domain Eukaryota; kingdom Metazoa; phylum Chordata; class Actinopteri; order Carangiformes; family Carangidae; genus Trachinotus; species Trachinotus anak. The sequence continues at coordinate 24,251,000 of NW_027273854.1, read as the reverse complement.
TTTAAACACCATGCTGGAACTGAGCAGGATCAGTGTGGGGATACAGTGTGTAAGATAGGTTCATATTTAAAACCCAGGACTGTTACATCAATTAGTGCATCAATATCAAACATTTAAAATGTGTTTTAATCAGCTTATGTGAAATTATGGACTGCTGAGGTAACATTACAAAGAGAAATAAAGCTGAATGAAAGTCAGATGTGTAAGTGTGTCTGTTGGGGGAGTGGAGGGGGTTACTTTTCGTACTGACAAAATGTTAAGGTATACTCCAAGAAATCGTCCCTTCCTCTCATACAAGTAGTATGAATGAGAATGACTCAACAAGGAATGATTGTTAACAGAAAACCACATTTTATTTCAGTTTAATTAAAAATTTAATTAAAAAAAAACAAAAAAATAATTGCAAACTAGCCAACATATAGTAAAATTACCATCAATTAAAAAATATGAGGAGCTACTATATGAAATACAAATAAATGAGACTATACTAAAAATCACAGCCTGTGTTGCCTGTCTTCTGGTTTGCATTTCAAATTTTAGGTTGTGTTTCTTGTTTTGGTTTTGAGGATATAGTTTTTCCTTTGCACTTCAGTTTCAGTCTCCGTGCTCCTCAATTTTTCTGAGTTCAGTCATTACAGTAAATGGACAAATGCTCCAGGGGATTCTTTCTGATCTTCTACTGGTCCAATAAAAGTCATGTGCTGGAAGAAACTCTGGAAAGCAAAAACAGATCAATATGGCAGTGGCCCTCTCTAAAAGTTCAAATCAAGTTATTTTCACTGTCTATTTTCATCTCTGTTTCATAAAACCTCACTGGGAATGACCCATAACCTCCAGGACAGTAAGTTAAGACGTCAACAATACTCAGTGCATTTATTGTGAGCTAATGCTAGCTACAGCTTGTTAGCTCATTTGTTAGCTTGTTAATTACATCCGCTTACATCACTTTAGAAAGGGGTGTTTGCGATCAGCATGGAACAGTTACAGTGATATAAGACAGACTTGAAAAAAACATGACCAGACCACAGACTGTATATAAAAATTGACCCCAGGTCTGAAATGTGAAGCCAATGCTGAAGAGCCTTAAACCTTCATTCTATCTAATGACCATCAGAGGGCGACTCCACTGGTTGTAACAAGAAGTCAGATTGTATTGAAACCTATACGAAAATGGCTCTACTTCTCACATGATTTGAAATGAGTTGAATGAGTTATGAAATGAGTTTATCAATCACTAGTTTCAAGTCTTCTTCAATACAACATGATGTTTATTTTTAAGATTATGGTCCCATTTAGAGGAAAATAGACCATAAAGCAGGGGATGCGTCAGGGCGGGGTTACTGTGTGATTGATAGACTGCACCACAAACGGGGACCTGCCTGTCAATCAGGATAGAGTACAGAGCAGGTCAGATCTGTCCCTCACTCCTCCTCAGGTCCACTGTCTTGTCCAAATATGGTTTCTCCTGGTTTGAAAAAACCAAGATGGTGACGGCCAAATTACAACCTGGAGGCTTCACATTGGCAGAAACTAATGAGTGATGTCACGGTGGGTTGCCATGTGGACCTGATCTGTCCTTCAAACCTACAATTGGGGTAGCAGAAACAGTTGTAACCTCAACGCTGATATACTGTCTCATGACCTTTTAGGTTGATATGCTAAACTTTTTTGTAAAAGTTGCTTATTTACACTAAGTACAATATTCACTCTCTTAAGGCTTTCTATTACTTCCTTAGGGAACTAATTGGCTCTTTGTTGTCTGACCACCATAGTCCTATTCACTTTGCACACTGTCCCTCTGTCCATTGCTTTGTCTCAATTCTCATACTTCTATTAATTACACTTGCTATTTTGAATGTGTAAGTGGGTTCACATTGACAAGTACAGCAACATGCAGTGCACTCTAACTCTAAAACGGTCAAAAATCGCTATAGAGGGCCTGTGATGTGTTATGGAAAGGTCTTGATAATTACGTTGTATGATGCCAGGATTGCAGATGTTAAATTGGATTAAAGATTTTTGAGATCCCTTACTATACAGGTAGGAGTAAGGGGGAGTATTTCTGACAATGCAGGTGTAGATAATGGGACCCCCGCGGTGCAGTTATTAGTCCTATGTAGTTTAATATAATGGTTAATGACATGTTTGAAGAAGTGGGACATGGTTTCGGTAGATCCATTTTTGCAGATTATGGAGCAACATGGAAGAGAGGCTGTATATAAGATATTTGATGAAGCAACAGCAGATGCAGAGTGTCTTGGATAAGGTGCAGGCTTCCATGATTCCAGTATCCCACCTTGGCCATCAGTGACCTGCTACAGCCCACTCCACAGAGTCCACCCCCCACTTACAGCGGTAATAAAGGAAATCAGACACGTAACACTCCAGCACACACCTGCACTCCACACTTCTTTATATTTGGAGAGATTCCCATCAACTTTTTACCAGGACACCATGATTTCCTTCTTGTACCATCCAGCAGCCAATGGAGCATCTATGTATATGTCTATGATTTTTTTTGAACTACAAAAGTGAACATGTACAGGTGCTAACGAGAGGCTGTATGTAGGATTTGAAACGTGAATTTCACCAAATGTGCTCGACTCTTCCTCAACCAACTTTAACCTGATACTGAAGATATAAGAATTATAAGCATGTGTCATTTTGTTGATATTTATTTGGTAAAATGTTAAATTTTCTGTGATGGTCAGCACAACACAACTCCAACTCCAATCACAGCATTGCAGTCAGCTATATGGACCTAAACCACCAGTCAAGTTTTTGGTTTAATTTTTCCATTTTTTTTTATTTTTTTTTTTTATTTAAATAAAAATCATGTCAATTTAATAAAAAAAGGCCTTTTAAGGGATTAAGAAATTGGTTAACTTGTACTTTCCTGGAACAATGGAAACAAATGAAGCCTTCAAAGTTAATGCAAAAACAATTCCTACAGGTGACCCAACTTTTGCATGAAGTTGGCGAGAAAACAATTTAAAAAATATGTTTTCTGCCTTGTTTCTTAATAAAGTGTCTTAATTATTGACATAAGTCACTTATAGCTCATGTTCGAAGCACTTTATTTCAGCCGTAACTGTTCATAGTAAGTCATGATTGCCTTGGTTGCGCTCACTGAGAGCACAGTTAATCCCAAAAAGCCTATTGATCCGGCCACAATGGAGATCATCATCATGTGCTCTGCCCCTGCAAAAGACATGGAGACAAGTGACTGAACCAAATCTGAATTCAGAGCGCACATATATACCTGACAGTGAACTGTTCATTAGGAATTATAATAAAAACCAAACTGACAGATATTTTCGGTTTGACCATTTAAATCTAATGACAATGATTACGAATCTTTAAAATGATACACAATTCAGTGACAGATTGTGCCAAGAAATATTATCCCTAGCTTTAAATTTCTTTTAAAAATACATTTGAACCAGTCATACAATGATGAAAACATAAAATAAGGAACATGGAAACAAAAATGACTCATCCCAATGTTTGCTGAGTGAAAAAAAAATTATAAACCACAATTTGTGCGCACAGTCACCACATTAAGCCAACATCAGCTCCAGAAAACTGAATTAACTTCTGATCAAACCTTGCATTAAAACTCACTACAGATTTGTCAGCAGATTGAGATTCAGTACGACAAAAACAAAATGCTGTGGACACACAGACTCACAGTAAGACGGTCGCACTCCTGACTTCACTCTTGTGCTGACCACCAGAGGTCCAGCAGAAACTACAGCAGCACGTTTCCCCTGTTTCTCCATCAGGCTCACTGACCTCTTGGGCCGCTGCAGGCTGCTGCAATTCTGCAACAAGTCAACAAGTCACATAACTGTATCATATAACCAAGAGCTCTTTCAGTGTTGCATGGCTAGAATTGGGGCAGTGTATTGTTTGCTCCCTTCTAGCACCAAGACCACAGAATCTCTTGTGAAACCATCAGAAATTATAACCAATTTTATGTGACAATAAGATTAAAGAAGTATATAATCACTACAAATCTTTGAGAAATGTGTTGATAAGAAACGTCATGTTCACAGGAAGTCAGGTTGATATCACCAGATAATGAGATAGGCTACTGAAACCGTGATCCCACTTGACCCCACTTACACCTTATACCAGGACACATGTGACTGAATACAACTGGATCGTTCACACCACATCTAGAGGTGGTGGCATAATGAGATCCAGTCACATTGTCAGCAGAATTTAATAGAAAGATAATGAGAATGTTTATTTCTTTTGTTAGCCTTTATCTATTGGATAGAGGAGAGTGACAGGAAAGGGGAATAACAAGCAGGAGAGAGTTCAGCCAGCTGGGAGTCGAACTGGGGACTTTCCCACTCAGAGCATTTGCTATGTAGCTACTGATGCATAGCCAATGTAAGCATAACAGCTGTTTACTTACCAGTCCTTCCAAGAGCATTTCTTCCAGACTGGTAAGTAAACAGCTGCTAATGCTAATGTTAGCTATGTAGCAATAGCAAAACTTACAAATAGCTCCACTAATACCAGATGTTACATGGCATATGTTAACACCGACATATGTTAATGAGTGAATTGCACATCGTTACTGGATGAATCTCAACCTTGAAACAACCCTTCAGTTTACCTTTGTACAGTCTTCATCATGCCCACATATGTTGGCCAGGCAGTGAACATACAGGGGCAGCCCTTTGGGCATGGTGAACATCTGAATGGAAAATCTGCTTTTCTGTGCCAGGCCGTTATGAGAGAGCCAGTGGAACGTGTTGTCAGCTGGACAGCTGGGGCAAAGTCAGGATCACATTCTTTATCACTGTCAGCCAACACAACTAAAGCAGTTTACACATAACATGCTGTAAAGCAACTTAGAAAGTTAAAGGAGCTAGTTATGTTATGTTAAGTTATGCTATTGCTACATAGCATGTTAGCATTAACTGCTGTTTACTGACCAGTCTTCCAAAGAGCTTCAGACATCTTTACATTTACAGCACAAGAGGTTATAATAATATCCTCTGGGAAGCATCACTTTTTCAGGGTAGAAGGTACTCTAGAGTGACCTGTACTTAAAGTGACGAGATGGGAAAACAGGGCTGGGGCTGGCTAGTTAGCATGCTAACTTCAGTAGAAAAAAGGAGTGATAGAAATAGAAGCCCCACATGAACGCTGCTTTCCATTGCTGGAGACAGCTCTTGGTGAGTAAAGAAATGAAGTTTGATCTTTCTAGACTGGTAAGTAAACTGCTGTTAATGCTAACATCAGCTATGCAGGAACAGCAAAACTTACAAACAGCTTCTTTAATGTGCAATTGCATCTAACAATGAAACCGACAAACTGAACTGAGAGTCAGTCCACCAGAGCCACGTTTTTAAGAATACCCGTCCTGAAGAAGAACACCCTGGACTGTATCCTGTGGGTCGGTGCTCTCAGTGGCCCAGCATGACTCCACCTGCAGCAGCACATCTGAAGCAAAAGAGTTGTTGGCCTGCAGGTCCACCTGGAAGAACAGTTTGTCTTCAAGACTCAGGGCTATGGAATCCCTGTAGCTGTGGGTGTAAGACTCATCACTGTACAGGGTCATGGTCAGGACCAGCTGCAGTGATGAGTTGAACTCCACCATGGAGAGGGAGGAGAGCCTGTAACAAAAGACATTTGTGAAGAATTTGTGCACATGGTACACATCAAGTGTTGCTTAATATCTAACATGCTACTCCTCAAACAAAATCTCTGGTTCTTTTGGAAAACAAATATTTGAATTCTTGTAATATCTTGAATCCCTGTATTCTTGTTATAATGCTCAACTCCTGGAATATGTAATATAATGTGTCTCACCACTCCATATCCATGCTAACTTGAGCGTTGCGAGCATAATGCCGAGGGTAGACACACTTCCAGACGACTTTCAGATCCCGCCGGCTGATTGTTTGCTCTTTGGACAAGGTCACAATCAAAGTGTTTTGGAATTCGATGTGGGTTTTATTCACCTAGACGACAACAACAACACACACACACACACACACACACACACACACACACACACACACACACACACACACACACACACACACACAAAAAAGTAGAAGTATGCTGCTGCACTGGACCTTGGTGCCTCCTGGTGGCAGCAGACTCCACAGTTTGAACATAAAAATGCACAACAGTCTTGATACACTGACCCTAAAAGGAAAGGGAAAGTGAAGTAGCCTCACAGAGATATGGTTTGTATTCATCATATGGCTTTGATCTCAGACTCTTCTGCAACATTTGACATTAACATGATAATAGTTGTTATCCATGCTTAGTGGTGTGGCTGTTGAAATGTCGGTCTGTTGGGTGGGCTGCCATTTCGATCTAGACAAAAACATTTCAACAACTACTGATGGATTACCATGGGATTTGGTACAGATATCAATGGTGACCGAAGCATGAACACTACCGTCACTGAGGCTCAACATTTCATCCTGTGCGATCATCAGGTCAAAATGTTGATTCATCCAATACTTAAGTTTATGACCAAAACTCTGCACAACTAAAGACATTCCCAGCAGCCTCTGCTGTACGTTGTGTTCAGTGCCAATAAGCTAATGTTAGCATGCTAACGTTGTAAACTAAAATAGTTAACATGGTGAAAATTAGACCTGCTTAACATATCTTAGCATTGTCAGTGTAAGAATGTTAGCATGCAGATATTAGCATTTAGCTCTAGCATGGTTATAGTTGTCTTTACATTTGTTCAAATGAAATGCATAAAACTAGACTACATACCACATGATCGCTGAGCATATGATCCTAGATCAGGACTAATTATCTATAACATGAATCACTGGTGTATGTATCATAAGAGGCAAGTGATTCCTGTGAAATATATTGATATGAATTTGTATTTTTTCAAACACTGGACAAGGAGATTTGACAGCTCACTGTTTTTTGAATTCATGAATAATAAGATGAATAAGAATAGCTCTTAATCAGTACGGACTGAAGGGTCCTTTGATAAGAAAAGTGAGTATTTTACCTAAGAATTTTGTGTCCCTATTCCATAAGTAGACACATACTTGTTTTATCCGCCCTTCATATCCCTGCACAGAATCTGTCCATTGCATAAACAGATCTTTTATAACCTTTAGCTAAGCACAGTCACTCACCCGCCTCTCTGTTCCACAGTCAGATGATCTTCGTGTCGTGCGGAAATAGTAAAACATGTCGGTCTCATCCACAGTGCACCGCCCATCATTCAGCTTTACATCAACCTCCCCCCCAATGTAGGAGGTCAGGTATGGTTTAGCTATTCCACCAGTCATCAGTTTGTCCAGACACTGGCTGAAAAGACCTTTCTCTGTATAAAAACAAGGGTTAGGGTTAGAGCGGCCAGGATGACACTTATTGCAGACACTGTTACTGCCCTCATGACCTCTGATAAGGAGGTTATGTATTCACCTGCGTCTGTTGGTTTGTTTAGCAGCAGGATTACGTAAAAAGTGCTAAACTGATTTATACCAAATTTGGTGGAGGGATAGGGCTGTGGCCGGGGACTAACTCATAAAATTTTGGTGCCGATCCAGCTAAAGGGGCAGATCCAGGAACGTGCATTTTTCCAACAGTTTCATCAATTTCTCAAGAAATGATGTATAAATATTGATGTACAAGAACATATTTATGGTGTCGAATCTATGAATGCAGCTGCACATGTCTGTTAGGTCCAGATGATAATCTGGACCTAACAGACATGTGTAGGCTGGTTTGACCTTGGCAGTTCTGATAATAACAGCCCCAAAAATAATTGTTATGCCATGCTAAATGTTCAAGCACCTAAACATGCAGTTCCTCTGTCAATATAAAGTCAATACATTTCAATATAAGAAACAGAAATAAAACATTTCAAGATTCTTAGGAAGCTATATCCCAAGATACCTAAATTTCCAGCTATAGCTCCATTAAGATGATAGTCAGACTTTAAAGGTCCCATATAGTCTAAAGGTAGATGTCAATGTGTTTTCTTGATTATAAATCAGGTCCAGGTTCTATATTATTACTGTGAAAGTATCAAAGCCTCAGTCCACAGAGAAATGCACACAGCCTGTATTCAGAAATTTTAACTTAAAATAATTCATCAGGACATCTGGAACTTTGTAATGTCACAACAAAGCAGTCCAGACCCAAACCCAGCCCACCTGGACCCACCATCCAACCTTGTAGGATGATTTGGCTTCTCTGAGTGTTTACCTGAAATCTGAAGAGAGCCTCTCTTCTGATTGGCTCACTGACCTGTTGCTACTAGAGCTCCAAATAGAAGCCTGAGAGAGGAGATGTAAAACTACACTGAGATGGTTTTTGGTTGTTAAAACCACGAATATATCTTCTGATGGAGAATAAAACACATTGTATATTTTACACACAAGTGTGTTAACAGGGCCATGTTTGTATATTTGCTTTACTCACAACCAATCACAGTTTCCCCATGTCCTAGATCAATTGGATACATTGTTCTGTTGTTGTATTGCAAGTGTATCCAATGAATTTCATTAGATAAAGGTACTGTCAAATTTAGGAAGAACTATACCGTTGCAGATGGGATGTGAAGCCACCGCAGGCTGGATGACAGGGCTCACGTCGTAGTATCCATGTTGGCACACACAAGTAAACGAGCCCAGAGTGTTGATGCACAGAGAATTACGGGAACACAAAGTGTGCTTGAAGGAAGCACACAGGTCGTGACCTAACAAAACACACAGCCAAAGCAAAAAAAATCCAGCAAAACAGAAGAAGATGAAGTGACTAAATGTATTATTATTAAACTGACGAGGATATAATTGAGCCAAGCTGAGCTACCATCACCTACCGTCCCAGTGAATGACCCCATCTGTAACTGTGATGTTGGTTGCATTCAGGGAGCGAATGTAGTCCAGCAGATCCTCAATGGGCAGGGGCACGTCCTCTTCAGTTTTGGAAGCATCAAAAGACATAAATAGAACCTCTGTTTTGTCTGGCTCCTCTGCAGGTTCAAAGGTGGCCACCTCGACACGGATCGGCTGATCGAAATCTTTCAGCAGCTCCTGCAGCTGAAAGACAGACACACAAAGACATGAGGGTTCAACAACAAAAGTGGTGAATGACCTTTATCTTACTGAAGAACACAAATGATTTAGTTTGGAAATTAAATGAAGAAACTAAATGCAAAAAGAACGACACAGAGCTAACACACAGTTTAACTTCAAATAAAGTTCCCACATATGTACTGTATTTCTAGAATAAAGTAAAGGGAACCATCCACGAGTGAATCTCACATCCTGTCACCTCATGAATGTCAATCTCTCCTTTACTCAGAGTCTACAGCCATGCTAGCAGCTCTGTGAGGTTACATGCTCACAATGACAATGTTGACATGCTGATGTTCAACAGGTATACATAAGTTTACAATGTTCAAAAATCAGTGTCGCTGGTTAGCATTGTTAGCATGCTGCTTATTAGCACTAAGTGCAGCTTATCTTACAGGAGTGTGATTTGATTTGCAGCTTTTCTGTCACAAACCGAAGCCCTGAAGATTTTGACCTGATCTTGGGAGCAAATGAAAAGTCAAATGATCACCAAAGTTACTACAATTCATCCTCTGAGGACCACGAATGTGAAAGATAATGACAATCCATCCAATAGCTGTTAACATATAAATAATAATATAAATATCATACAAATAAAATGTCTGCGGTTCATATACTCCAGTTGAAATGTATACAAGAGCTTGAAGATCACTAAAGTGTGTGTCATGAAGAGAGAAAACAATAGAAATAGAAAACAAATAAAATGGTAAGAATTGTCACATTGACCATTGAGGTGTACTGACTGAATGTCAACCGTCGACACATACATACATACATACAACATTTGGTGTAAATCATGAGATGTTTGAATGAGATCTGAGCTCTGTCTAGTGGCTGTCATGATGCAAACAGATTCTCTGTTTCTTACATTCAACATGTCAACAAAAATCAAACTTGACTGAGCAGATTTGGGTCAAAAACTATTCCAATATTTAAATTATAACATAATTTCATAGCTAAACAAATCACAGAAACACTCAGGTAAACTGGGGTGTAAACAGTTAGGTTGAACACTGGATCTGCAGTCTGATCACTGATAGAAACAATGAATGTTCTCCCACCTTATCTTTGAAAATCTTCCCCATTTTGGCTCTTGGTTCTGACACGTCATCCAGCAGATCCTCAGGCAGGGACCAGGGCACAACCATAGTGAGACCCATGCTGGATAAATCTAACTGCAGCTCTACAGTAGCCACAAAACAGAAATGAAGTGGGTTCAGGCTGCTGTGGAACTAAATATTCAGCAGATTGTCCTGATGTCTCATCAAATGAAAGTAGTGACTCTCAAAACAAAAACACCACAACTGGTGCCTCAGACTGACCTAGGTCCTGAGCAGGTCCGGCAGCCCTCACATGGACCCCTGAAGATGAATTAGCTCCCTCAAACCACAGATGAGAATGGTCAGACCCCCATGGACCGTCACACTCCTCCCACACGTCCAGGATGTAGGTCCTCCCTTCCTCCAGCCCCAGCAGACGCAGCTGAGTGTCGGTCACGCGGCTGCTCTGGATGGTGGTGCCGTTCTCCAAGGACAGCTTGTACAGAAAGGCCACGGCAGCCGGCTGCACACTGCTGCCTCTCCACAGCGCGGTGGAGTCGTTAGAGCGGTACCTGAGCTCAGACACACCATGAGGTCCTGGATACACACAGATCACAGAGATTTTATATAAACTGTAGACACAGACAAAACCAACACTGACTAGAATCACCGCCTCACAGTTGTAGACCTCCGCCGCTCAGACAAGTTTCACATTACATCCCTGTTTATCCAGATTAACCATTTCTGTGAGATCTTGTCAGAACTGCTATGTGAAGTCTTGAGTATTGGCTGAAAAGTGTTTTGTGAGGTCACCATGACCTTTGACCACCAAAACATAATCAGTTCATCCTTGAGTCCAAGTGAATGTTTGTGCAAAATTTGAAGAAATTACATTGAGGCATTACTGAGATATTGTGTCCAGGAGAATGGTTGTCCATCTTTACATCTCAAAAACAATATGATAATAGAAATATGAACTGAGCTTATCACCAACACACCATGTGGAGCATCAGTGACCGTGCTTTTATATGGAGCCCAAATGTCACCAATAAACTGTTGGAGACGCAAACGCTTGTTCAAGAGTAAACAATGAGAAATATCTGCCACAGTACATGATACTTCACTTTACAGGGCAGATTTGTTTATATATGAAACTTATTCTTTGGTTGGATTGTGGAGGGCAGCTAACACTGTGGCCCCTACATGTGGAGAGATTTCAACCCACTGTGACATCACTCATTGGTTTGTGAACTGTTGTTTTGAAGCTCAGATGGGCGCAAGTGTATTTGCTATTTAAACAACGTGAGCGCTGGACGGGGAAATGACCACTGCATTCATCTGAAACCAGCAGAGACATTTGAGTTGCACTTTGCCTGGGATCATAGTTACTCAACTGGTCTGTCTTAGGTTGTCATCAGTTTCTTCATTACCTGTGTGTGCGATGACCATCTCGGCGCTCATGAGCACGCCGTCCCCACACAGCGCCTCCACCTTGGCCTGGTACTGTTGGCACGACTGCAGCCCCCCGACGGTGTAGCTGGTGTGTAGCGTGGTGCCCTGCAGCACCCCATCGCAGTAAACTCTGAACATGGAGATGGACGAGGTGTTGCTCACCTCCCACCTCAGGGTGTAGTTGTCGGGGCCAAACGATGTCTGACGCAGGCCCCAGATGCTGGAGTGGACTGAGGAGCAGAGACGGCATCAGTGAAGCCCTGCAGTTTTCTCTGAGTGACTCTTCAGGTACAAGTGAGGGAATCTTTAAACATTCAGACATCTGTGATCTCAAGCCAATAAATAAATGTCTCTGTCTTTTTCTTTCAACTAATCTATACTGTTTGTTTTCTGTGTGTCCTTTACCATGACCTTCATGGGAGGCTCACTTTTTCGTCACCTGCCTTTGCTGTTTGTCCAGAAGTACCAAAAATAGCCAGCTTCCTTGTTTTCTTTTTAACGTGTCTCACTCTGATAGCTAACTGCATAATAAAGAAACGTTGAAGACTTCACTTGAAGGTTCATGGGACTCTACAACGTAGATTTTTATGTTGACAAGAACAGAATGCATAGAGTTCTCTTTGTTATGTTGTGTAATGGTGATACATCACCGTCATGCATGAATGATACATGATCCATGTTGACGAAGATACAAAAAATTTGAAAATGCAAAAGTTAAAAAACATTGTTAATATTTTTAGAGACCCCCCCGCCCCCTGAAGAATAAAATGTGTAGAGAAAATAAAATGATTTCAGATTTCACAGACTGTACACTAACTGTGCAGCTGTGGTTAGAAAGGAAACATATGAGCAGTATCAACCTACACTGAGTTCATTTAGTCAGTTCATCAACCAGTGCAGGACTCACCAGAGTTCCCATCCTTCAGGACCATCTTGCTGTAGCGAGGCTCCGCCCCTGCCTGGCAGACAGTCTGCAGGCCGAACTTCACCCTGCTGCAGGGCTGCAGGTCAGACAGGGTGAACTCAAAGCTGTCCTCCTCGAACCAGAGGGGCACCTCCTCCGTGACGTGGTCTGTGCCATTGAGGTAGAAGGTAGTCAGGAGGAAGAGAGAGTACTTGCGGTTCTCAGGGCAGTCCCAGGCAAACGATACGCTGCTGCTGTTCCATGATGTCACCTCAAAGTCCTTGGGAACGTCTGGGTCTGGTAGAAAAACGATAAAGAATCAGAAAAGGGTTTACAAAATTCAATTACTTTCAATACCCAAGAGGACAACTGCAGCTGAATCTTAATCCTTAATCCCTCAACTTGTTCTATCTTCCACACAGTCAGTTCACTTTACTATGATATGAAAAATAAATTGTAGAGACATAAACGTAGATAAAGGTTTAGTTCACCCTAATTTCAAAACAAAACAAACTGATTTTTAAAAAAGACTGGATGGCTTGGACGTAAAGATTTCAGACACACAAACAGAAAAAGAACTACGTGCACGGGTTTACCACGCAGCATGTATGGTTGTTTTCATTTGTGTGAACTATCTGCTCATTCACCCAACCACCAGGCCATACCAGTAAGAGCCGAGAGGCAGGTGAAGGAGCGAGAGCCTGCAGTCTCCACACAGGCCACATAGGGGCTGCAGGAGTCCAGAGCTGTGAAGCGGTAGTGGTTGTAGATGGTAGAGTCCATGCTGAGTGTGTTATAGGAGTTCAGTTCAGAGTGGTACAGAGTCACGGTGTGGCTGTCGCTGAGAGCTGGACTCTTGTCCACCCAGGAGACCAGCAACATCGAGGGACTCCTGGACTCGAGCTTGATAGGGGGACGCAGAGTGTGGCCTAGGATAAGAGAAAACGGCTTCAGTCACATAAAGTGTTCAGGGATGCAGACCTGCACTGGGGACTAAACATTAATTAAAAGAAATATGAGCAATAAACACATTTACTGGGACAACAAGGATAATGTCAGTCTAGATTGAGATATTTTTGGGCTGATAATGGTACAAAAGGTCAAAGGTCATTAGACACATTAGGATTCATCCTCTGGGAATTATGGATATCCACAGAAAAAAAATGCAGGCAATGCCAATAATCTCACCAAAAGCAAGAAAGAAGTTTTCATCCTGGTGGAAGAATAACGTGCTGTTTTCACATGCAAACACCTCAGTGGGGCTCAACGAGTCCAGGAAGCCCTGAAGGACAGTCAAAACACACAGCAACATGGATGTATGAAAATGTGCGTTTAAAAATCTAGCATGACCATCCATCTGTATAAAACCGCAGTATGATGCATGTCATGTCAGACGTACCTTAGTGGCATTTGTTGGATGCTCCAGAGGTTTCTGCTGGCCTCTGATTTTAGTGAACTTTGTACCTTACAGTGAGATGAGTGTCGTTCATTTAATGACTTATAACCATCGAGTCAAATATCAAATAAGGATAAAGCTAGTATGCTTACGTGGAGAGACTGTTAAAGTCCACGCCCGAACAGAGCCTCCATACTGAAGTGTCAGCTTGTTTTCTACAGCTGGGTACACAGTCAGCGAGGTAACTTTACCCACCTTCCTGATGGATTTCAGTGCTGTGGAATTGAGCCATATGTTCCCATTTTTCCTGAAAACATGAAGAGTAATAGTCAAAGTAAAAGTGATCATTTCACATCAGATCTAAGAATCTGTTACCCTGGACATGAACACACGCAGCAAAACTCGACTTTGATTCAGAAGCTATCTCGTACATTAAGTCATCCAGTCCAAGGCGCAGTAGAATGGACAAAGTATGTGGACACATGCTTCTAGGCAGGGGAGCCCGGGGATGGCTGTAACATTTCTGTCCGTTCTTTAAACCAGTGTGTTCAAAATGTGACACAAACTAGTTACACATGTTAGCTACTAAATGTTGTACACAAACAGAACATGTGTAGCTCTGCCTCAAACACATGGAGTGAAATGTTATCATAATAACCACATTGTCTGGGTTAGTTGGATCATATCCTGGGCTGAAATGAAACATTATGATAGAAGGATCATGACAAAGAACTTGATACTGAAAGACTTTGATTCAACCCTTAAATGACTTTTGACATGATTTTTGTTTGTATGTGTGAGTCAGGTGTGTTAGTAACCGTCAATCATAGTGATAGGACATTTGAACATAATAATAAAACTGAACAAAATGTGCACCAGTGTGTGTGTGTGTGTGTGTGTGTGTGTGTGTGTGTGTGTGTGTGTGTGTGTGTGTGTGTGTGTGTGTGTGTGTGTGTGTGTGTGTGTGTGTGTGTGTGTGTGTGTGTGTGTGTGTTACCTTTCCAGAGCATCGTTCTTGCTCATCCAGCATAAAGAGAAGGAAATGTCGTCGCAGCGTCCTGGAAGAGCAAAGCATTTAGGTTGGTCTTCCTTCAGTAACATGCCCAGTGCAATGTGCTACTCACCCAGCGATATGCTGTGAGGCACCAGTATGAAAAAGGTGAACGACCACTGTAAGGACTTCCTGCGAATGTTAGAAACGGATTAATCCACTGAATTCGAGATAAACGCGATAAATAGAATAAAAAAAGCTGACTGTGAATACTTCTTTTTTTTCTTACATTGTCTTTAGAATTCCGACAAAGGAAAGGACGTTGTGATTATTTAAGATCAAGGCTTGACTGGAAGTGACGCTCCTAATAAGTGACAGGTGTGCGACGCCATCACTCACCTGCCCAGAGTCAGGGCGTCAGGGGCCGGAGTCGGGGGCCGGAATCAGGGGCCAGAGTCAGGGGCCGGAGTCAGGTATCAGGTTCTTAAAGTATCAAGAATTTTAAACAGAGTTTGGCTTGTTTGTCAAAACAATCATTTACAATCATACTTCAGTTATAGTGGCCGATGTGTGAATTCAAATTTAAATTCAAATAAATAAATAAAATAACATTATATAATACTACTACTACTAATAATAATAATAATAATGATAAGAAGAAGAAGAAGAAGGATAAGAGTAACATTTTTATAATATCCTAGTGTTGCTGAAGGACTGTTTGAGGGAATAATTGCACAATATCTTATTATTGATTGTGTCATAAATTTCAATAAATGTATTAAGACCCTTAAGCTGAAGCATTTTGTTTTTGTTTTTTTTGGGGTTTTTTTTTTTATTTGCAGATATTGTAGACTGGTCTGTTCTCATGTAAGTCTAATGCAAGTTAGACAGTTTCACAAAAACATGGTAATTATGTCAAAAAGGTTTGCCACCCTACTCCCCAGACTAACTCAGGCATAGAAGCCATGTCTCCATAGTAAACGTCACTCCTGTTGACTCCTGGCAACAAAAAGTTTTTAGACCTGTCAATGAAAAATACAGAAGAAGCCCAGTTAACCTAATGTTAGATATTTGTCACCATGTTTGGCACACTTGGCCACATTTTTTCTGAATTTCCAAATGATTTAAAAAAAAAATGTTATCTTTGATTTTGGTATCTCAGATCTAATTTGTTATCCTGCATATGAATCTGTCTGCCCCACCAGTCATTAGATCTAACACTGAAAAAAGCTCAGTTAGTTTGTGTCACACAGTTGGTCTCCAGTCCTCCAGAGCAGCCATCTTTAAGCATGGCATTTTATAGCACCCATATTGTCATTATTTCACCACACATGAACCTCTAAAGCATCATAGATGGTCATGATATCAATCATTATCATAATAAAGACACATGATCAACAATGACCTAGTTTATAAAACTGGGACTGCAGCAGTCTTTTTTCATAACATATTTCTGCCGGCCAAGTCCCTGCCGAAGGCCAGCTGGGGGTGACAGTTCACTGGGTGATTAGCCTGTGACTTCAGACCTGGTATTAACGTGCGTCTTCAGTGATCCAATCACAAGTGGTCTTCAACCTGAATTTAAATTTTAAGTTTCCCTCTATCACTGGATGAGAGGTAGTCATAAGTTTGTTTTTCCATAATAAATGATTTTTTCTGCTGGCCTTCAGGAGTGCCCATCTCAGTTAATATGAAAGGTAAAAGTTTACACTACACCTTTTGAGTATGGTCAGGAGATGACAACATTTTATTTTATGCCTGCATTGTTTCAGTTCAATTACATTTGAAGATTGTATGCTCTCTATCTCTTTATACTATAAGTGCTTCAAGACAAACTTTTCTTCATGGAATATTTCAAGTTGTAATTTCCTTGAATAATTTTCATATATTGCTTTTACCTTAAGCTATTTTTATCCCCATGCATTTCAAGTTGGCACACTGAAGCATCTGGTCTGGTACATGTGAATATCCATTTTTACCAACAGCTGAAGAATTGTTGCACTGCCAAACAAATTCATAGTCAAGTCATAATTTCTTCAAAAGGAAGTGGGAATAATAAACTATATGTGGGCAGTTGTCTGCCTTGACCCATTGGGTTGAGAGGAGAGAAATGGTGGAGTCCTTCTATCAATCAGACTTTATTTGTAAAGAACTTTTCATACAATGTGTCTGTGTGACACATTGCATGACACACATCAGACATTTGTGTGTCAGCTTTACAGAATAGAAGCAATAAAACAATAACAGTAAACACTGAAGACTGTAAAGCAAAGATAAGGATAGAGCGATAAAGATAAGATGATAAAATGCTAAAAGAGAGGAAATGTCTGGAAGTGAGTAAAACCAGAAATAAAAGTAGAAATAAAATTAACAACCAGAAATAAATATAGGATATTAAAAGGGAGGTGGGGTCGTTAACACCTTGAGAGTCGTGGACCCTTCCAGCCATCATGTGAGTCCTTCTGACCACATGAGTCATAATGTAAATGATGTGAGGGATCTCAAGACTGCATTGTAAGTGGTCTTCTATGGCCAAGATATGTCTTTTGTCCTTCAGATGTAAGACAAGGACATTACTGTTCTCAGATGAGTGGCCCTGGTGGACAAGGGACACTCACTTGTCCAATTAAGTTCAATTCAATTTCATTTGTATAGCGCCAAATCATAATATACATTATCTCAAGGCACTTTACAGAGTAAGGTCGAGACCTTCTTTAATTATAGAGAAAAACCCAACAGCTCCCACAAAGAGCAGCACTTGGCAACAGGGGGGAGGAAAAACTCTCTTTTAACAGGAAGAAACCTCCAGCAGAACCGGGGTGGGCGGCTGTCTGCCTCGACCAGTTGGGTTTAAGGCTGCATCCACACTGCTACGTTTTCATTTTAAAACGCATCTCTCTTGCTACATTTTTGCCTCCCGTCCATACTACTCTGCAGTTTTCAAGCCTCGAAAACAGAGCGTTTTTGAAATGTTGCGGGCCCTGTTTTAGTTTGGTTAGGTTGCATTGTTGTCTGGACGGGCGAAAATGGAGACCTTTGGAAACGATGATGTAGACACACCGGGTCACTCCCTGATTGGGTCTTATCAGCCTCGGCTGCCAGTAGTGACACATGAATTATAAGTGTTACTGACCTAGTTGTCTTTGCTAGCAGCTGTTCATTGAAATGCCTGCATGTTTAGGCTACAACTGCCTTTGCTTTCCTCATTCATAGTATTTTCTACAAGTAATCAGCTGAGTACACCTGAGAAAAGACAATCAGCTTCCTGTTTACACCTGCTTGCGCTTCAGGTGGACGCAGATTGTTTCTGATATGGAACTGGTCTGGACGGATGTTGTGTAGTAGTAGTGTGGACGTACCCTGAGAGGAGAAAGAGGGGGTGGGGGGAAAGAGAGGGGAAAAAGAGAGATCAGGAACAGCTGTATATACTATAGGTAATGGTGTTATCAATAAGAGAGAGAGAGAGAAAGAGGGAGAGAGAGAGAGAAAGAGAGAGGGCTCAGTGCATCATGAGAATCCCCCAGCTAAAAGGAATGCATTGTAAGTGGTCTTCTCTGGCCAAGATGTGTCTTTTGTTCTTCAGATGTAGGACAAGGGCCACTGATTTGAGGACATTACTGTTCTCACATGAGCGGCCCTGGTGAACAAGGGGCACTCATTTGTCCCGTGTCAAATGAACTGTCCTCAAATGAGTGCCCCTTGTCCACAAGGGACACAACAATGTAGGTGCACATTTTGGCAAGAGAAGACTGATGGTTTAAAAGAGGAATGAAAGCAACAAACTGGAATGATCATTACCTGCTTCCCAGGCAGCTTAATACCCTAACAACTCACACATGACCATCACAACTTGAAGGTGAACTGAGGTAAACTGAGTTCTGGTTGGGGGTTCCCTTGTGTATTGGAGAGCCTCACATATTTGATTTGGAGTGCACTGTGAGTTTTAAGCAGCTTACAAAAATTTGAGTTAAGGTCACTGTACTTCTTCCCTAGATCCATGTGTTCCCTTTGCAGGCTGGTTAGAGCCTTTAATGCCCCATCTAGAGCATTTTTTTTCTCATTGATGTGTCTGAATTGAAAGCTTGACTCTTCCAGCTGTTGTTTCGGAGGTTTGGTTAAGCTGTCCTGAGTTTTCTTGAGAGCCACAGCCGGTTTCTGACATTCTTCCAGTGTTTCTGCCTGCTTGGCCAAAACGTCCTTCAGCTCGACACAGTACTTTTCACAAGTGGTCCTAACCTTTTCAAGAGCAGAGGCACATTGATTGGATCTCTGCTGCAAATCAGAGCTTTGTTTCTTTTCTTGTTTTAGGACATCCTCTAGTTGTCTAGTTGTCCTCGGCTTGTCTTGTCTTGCTCTCTGACTGACATTCTTTGAGGCCATCTACCATGTACTCAAGCTTAGCAATGTTAGCTTGACTCTGAGAGATTTCATTTTTATGACAGTTTGACTCTGCCAGCTGTTGTTTCTGAAGTCTGGAGAATCTGTCCTGAGCTTTCAGGAAGGCCATGGCCAGTTTCTGACATTCCCGCAGTGTTTCTCTCTGCTTGTTCAAAGCTTTTTTGAGCTTGACACGGTACATCTCACACATGGTCCTTTCTTTTTCAAGAGAAGAGACAATTTGATTGGCTCTCTACTGTTACAGTGACAATAAAGCTCATCGTCATCATCAAGTCAGAGCTTTGTGTAATTTCCTGTTCTAGGGCATCTTCAAGTTTGGCTTGTCTTGTCTTGCTTTCTGACTGACATGCTTTGAGGTCATCTAGCACGTACTCGAGCCTGGCAATGGTAGCTTGATTCTCATTCGTTTGATATTTCATAATTTCTTCTTGGCGCTCACAGAGAGAGCACTCTTTAAACATTATTCTCTCATATTTCATCTCCATAGCCTTGAATTTAGCCCTGATATCTGCATTCTCCATCCTTAGTGTCTGAATGTTGTACTTTGCTCCGTCTGACGATGCAGAGGCTTCTCTGAGCTGAGTCTTGCTCTTTTCTAAAGTCTGTTCAAAGTGTTGTTAACTTAGCACACTGTCACTACATTTAGAGACTTTTCTTAAACAGACTGGTTTCCCAGCTGCTTGGGAGGAAGAGCGCTTCCACTACACTGAGTCTCACCACTATCACATCAAATAAACTACTTTAATTACATGTATCATTACTACTAAAGGAGGCAGAGGAATTACTAAACATAAGATACACCAAGCAGAGAGAGCAGGAGAGAGGGAGAAGTCATCAGTAACTGAATAACATGTAAACATGTAAACAACATGTAAACAACAGAAACTTGGCAGCAACGGGAAATTAGATAATACACTTACTGCAACACAGCAATAAGAGCCCTGTTAAGAAATAAAGGGTTTCTGTCTACTGAAACGCTAGAGGGCTTTTAGTCTGAAAAAATTACAGGAAGTGACTGATCCTACAAAAATACATAGAAAGAGTTATAAAATAACTATAGAAATACACATATACAAAAAATATATTAATATACAAAAGTTATTTTCTCAATCTTTGTAAGTATTTTGCTTTGGTAGTTTTTTTAACCTTTATTTCAATTTAATAATTAATTCAAAATTTGATTCCTAAACTTATTATTTGACTCAATAATATTTGACTTGCCTTGATGAATTGTACTCTATGTGTGTCTATAGGGCATATAGACACACTTGACTATAGAGACATGCCCCACCCCCCATGTGGTGGGATCAGGCAGTGTCGTCCAGCTCTGCCCTGATTTGTTCAGCCAGGGGGCAGTTTGAGTCTCAATCATGTAGATCACAATCACCTGTGTGATGAGTCTGTGTCCTGTTCTGTGGCCTGTTCTGCTTTGTCTTGGTAATTTAATGAGGATTGTTGCAGACGTTGTTGTTTTAGTAAAATTGAGCCGTTAGCACAGTGTGTGGATCTTTTTTCTTACTTTTGCCTTTAGTTGAATCTTTTTTAACCAGCACCTGTGACAGTTCATGGCTTTAAAATAAATAAGTACCCACACCAGAGACCAACATCAACATCTAAAATTACACTATATCTGAGGTTTAAATCAGGTGAAAAACTCAGCTGGACCAAACAAATTGCAGCTGTTTCACACACATTGTTTTATTTATTTCAGGTTGTCCCAATAACATATACATTTCCTACTGAAAAATGTCTATACCTACATACAGACAAACAACAGCCACTAATGGAAAACGCTTTGCATTAGGCACTGTGGCTGATTCCTGAAGTCAAGGCAACAAGCAAAAAATACTGTAGCTACATTTTTCAAATTGGGTTCAACACATTCAAAGATATGAATCTTATCTTATATGAATTCTATCAATCTTTAGGTAAAAGTGGATCGACAAGCCAAACTCTATAAACATACATGAATACACAATGAACAGATAATTTTCCATTTAAATACAAACAGCTTACTAATTACTGGACAAACTGTACTGACTTGGCTTCTCACACTTTGGACTTCAGACATGTACATTTACTGTAGTACACTGGATAAAAAGACCAACTTCAGAAGAGTGCACCTGATTTTATGGTGAACTAGTATTAGTAGTGTGTCGTACATTTCACAAAGGTAAACCTTCTAAGAGACATAACTTTTTTTATTAATATCATTATGGAGTATTGGCAGTATCATCTGTCACTTTCATGAAGACAATGGATGATCACTTGGCACTGGTCCAGCTGCAGCTTTTTCTGATGTGCAAAGGGATGAATTTTAAAGCTTCTGTTTTGCCCACTTCAAAAAACAAACCTATTAATTTTCGGTCTAGTTATCTATTTTTAATTATGCTCAAGGAATAATAATAATATTTTTTTTTTTTTAATTGTGCAAAATCAAGATGGCACGTGAGCATTCCAAAATAAAATGTGTAGCTTGAGCAGAAGGTCAAATTGAAAGCACCAACTGATTTTTAGTGTGCAACTGTTCAAGAGCAGCATCAAGTGTTGGTACCAAGTCTGATCCATAACGACACGCTGCCACACTTAAGCCAGAACTTAATTCAATTCAACCGAAAGACATGTTCATGCCAAAGATGCCTAATATAGATAAAAATAATTCTATACGTAGCAGCAGTAGATATGCAGTGTTGATTAAAATACATCTAGCACAATGAAATGATGACTAAATTTGGCACGTTATTTTTCACAAATCAAATGACCAAATGTCTGCATTTAAAACTATAACGTTTATAAGCTTAAATTATTAACCTGATATGAATGAGAGTGAAACTGGGAGAAAACGATTCCTGCGATAAGATAGATAGTTTTGCCAGAGGAGACATATCACTCCATTGATTTTGTTGGGACTCAAAAAACATTCAGTCCACTCTGGTTGGACAGTGGTATAGCAGGTCTTTGGCTGAGTACAGACACGTGACCCTTACAACGACCAAGTTTAACGGTTTAGTGACGGCTTATGAGACCTGCTGCTATGATCAGTGTTTTTCATTTTAATTTTTAGAAAGTTACACTTAGCGCTGGGTAAAAGTGAGAAGCCGCTGTCTGAATGTTTTGTACGCTGCTAATGAAATGGAGAGAGGAGAGATAACAGATTCATTGGAACAAAGTGAATCTGTGTTTTTCACTTACACTTACATTGTCACTCAAACTGGTGCACCCAAATGATTTTTCACTGTCACACACTTTGTAACACTGGCAGGCTGAGGTTAACAAAACACACGAGAGTTCAGCAAAGAAAGCATCAGAATTTGATGGGTTGTATTTTATCTGGTAAAGATCCATTAAAAATGTCCAGATCAGCCCTGATATCAGTGCCCTCTAGTGCAGTGGTTCCCAACCTGTGGGCTGTGAGGGTGTTGCAAGTGGGCTGACAAGTCACTTGCCAAACAGAGAGTGTGTGAATGGGTGAATGTGGCCTACATTGTAAACCACTTGGAGTGCTTGATAAGACTAGAAAAGCACTATATAGGCTTTCCATTTATATACAATATATATGTGTGTGTGTGTGTGTGTGTGTGTGTGTGTGTGTGTGTGTGTGTGTGTGTGTGTGTGTATCACATTTTATTTCCTCAGATCTTGGATTAAGGTCTATTACTGTGATAAGCCAATGATAGAACGCCAAAAGCTTACAACCTTGGCATTGATTGATAGCTGGTTGGCAACAGGAAGGTATAAAAAAGGAGAGTCAAGAGACAGATGGTGAAACCCCTGTCGAACAAAAAAGATAAATTATTATTTGGCCTTGTATTGTCATGGGGTTGGATGTGAGCTGCCAACATTTCTGAGATTTTCAGTGACTTGGAAAAGGTTGGGAACCACAGCTCTAGTGCCAGCAACTGGTGTGTTTGCAGGACTACGTACTGATCAGAGGAGTGGGAGACAGAGTCCTGCTCCCTGTCCTAGTGGCTCCAGACAAAGTATCGGGTTCTGGGTTGGGTTTGAACCTTTTCTGACGTGTAATGCTGTGGTCTCTGTTCAGGTTAGAGCTGTTTTATTGAGAAATGTCCGTCAGTCTCTCCCAGTGCCAATAGGGAGAGAGAGAGTGTAGCCACTGGTGAACAGTCAGTAACAAGTGGAAAAATAAAGCTTCGGGTCAAGTTTGGGTCTCACATTTGGCAGCACGAGTCAGAGAATGGGCGGGGCTTGGGCCTCAGTTTTAGGACCATGTAGAAGCCAAAGACACAGTAGGAGTCAATTTGCAAATGTGGTTTCTCCAGCTTCTGAGCTGCCAGAGAGATGGAGTTATACATTTGCATTAATGTGTTACGCTCACGGCTGCTGTAGGTACACTCTCGGTGACGTTTGTCCCCTCAAAAATGTAACTACGTGTCATGATGATGCGACGTGAGGACAACTCTGACTGTTTGTGTTTCTACTTGACGCCACACAAAATGAGAACGTGTCAGACTCCTTGCTAATTCTCTATTAACTGTATAAACTGAATCGGATTTGGTGTGATCATATTTTTAACATTTACTACTTTTAATTATCTAAATAAAATTTAAAAAAACATTTTGGTTTGGTCCTGTCCATGATTTGTATTGACTTCACCGGACCAAACCTAAACTTTTGTCTTTTCTGACCACGCTTATGACAATTTGTGTTTGAACTGATAGCAAGGCATTAACAGACTGGTAGCACAGGCAGTCTGTAGGCACCACTACGACTGCTTGTATCCAGATGAAGCAGAGGTGTCAGACCTGAGGTCAGGGCCTGGTGGGAGACCCCCCCTCAATCAGGGTCTTGAAGTGGACAGACAGAGACTCTTCCTCCGGGTTGGGCGGGCGTCTGTACTCTTCCCTGGTGATCAAGTAGCCCAGCAGCACCCCAAAACACACTAGCAGGATCCCCAAAATGTTGGCCAGCACCCCCTCTCGGTCAAACAGGGAGTAGGTCGGCCTGGGCCCAGAGAGACAGAGAGGGATTCGGGAGGTGGAGGTCGAGACAGACACAAATTACACACAAAACATAAAGATAGAAGAGATTGTATCTATGGGAGTGTGTACAGTATGTTTATAATAATGAGTGAGTAGAAGCATGGAGGCAGATACAGTCAGAGACACACATACATGATGCTGAAGAGGAGTTTCTCTGTGATGCCGAGCAGACAGCTCCCTATGGCCATAACCAGCAGCACCAGACCACAGAACACATGGATGGGCAGGAACGAGGCCCGTAACCATGACGATGCAACCGGAAACAGGAAGAACAGCAAACCCATCACCCACTAGGAGAAATGAAGGAATTAAAACTTGTGTTACTGTTTTAATTTTCATCACACTTTTGCAAATCACACACAACAGAGTTTTTACTCAGAATGAAGCCGAAAACCAAAAGCTGACAGAGGGGCTGCGGTCAGAGGCGCCAGCAGCTGTTATCCTGTACGTTTTTTTTATCATTTGGTTTGCTTTTTTAACATATCCATCTATCTTTACAACACAATTGTGACAACAGGATATCCTGTCTTATTTTTTGGTTGCATCCACTCACTAATGTTATGAGTCTAGATCATAGACTGTATATAATAATGGACGTAGACTCCAGGTCTGAAAAGTGAAGCCAACGCAGAAGAGCCTTAAACCTTCATTCTACCTAATGACCATCAGGGGGCGACTCCACTGGTTGTAAAAAGAAGTCAGATTGTATTGAAGTCTGTGGGAAAATGTCTCTACTTCTCACTTGATTTATTACCTTAGTAAACGTTTTCCTAATGAGTTTATGGTCTCAGTCTCTAGTTTCAAGTCTTCTTCAACACAACATGATGTTCATTTTTTAAATTATGGTCCATTTAGAGGAAAATAGACAATGAAGCAGGGTATGCATTTGGCGGGACTACTGTGTGATTGACAGACTGTACCACACACGGCGACCTGCCTGTCAATCAGGATAGAGAACAGAGCTCACTTTGACCCCTTAATACAAATCAATCATCATTTGTCACAGCCTATCTGAGTATTGTTTAGCTCACTGTTGAGTTCAGGAAACCTCAGAGACCTCCCCAGTCTCTAGACCTGGATCCAGCAGAACATCTTAGGGATGAGGTAAACAGGAGAGTCTCAGAGGAAAGTTTCCACCCTCTTGCTGAATCCATGACGTGAAGAACTGAGGCTGTTTGAGAGCAAAGGGAGGAACTACCCAGTGCATCTGAGAGTGTCTGAGTGTGTGTGTACCTGTAAACAGAACAGGACAAAGGTAGCCATGCCACACCAGCTGTGTAGAGAGTACATGTCTGGGATCTTTTCTGCTCTGTGGAAGTCAAACACAGCTGCAAAACCTGCGCACACAAACATACACACACACAAAGTGAATAACAAACAGACACCAGGTCAGAAAAAAGCTAAGTCCTCTCTCTCTCTCTCTCTCTCTCTCTCTGTCTCTCACTCACTTACACACACACACACAAACACACACAAACACACACACACACACAGTGGTATTAATCTCTTTACTTCTCTGTCTTCCTCACCTATGATGCTGATGATGAGGGCGAGCAGGTGAATGATCCCATGAAGCAGTTTTACGTTCCTCTTTGCCTCATTACGAAACACTCTGTAGACCAGAATGGCTGGAGAGGGGGGGGGGGGTGTTAACTGACTAATACTTTTAAGTTTTTTTCTTCTCAGAGTACACAGTCTGAGTTTGTGAAGATAGCGTGCAATATGAAATAACACTTATTTATACTAAGCCCACAGGTTGTATCAGCCAAGACTATTACTATAGCAATAACTGAAAAAACTAATGAGACAGACAATACATTACAGAGACTGCAGAGTACAAATCAAAATAGAAAAAAAAAGAGACAGAATACTGAATTTTTGTCATTATGAGAATAGATAAGCAATGCATGATAAGTGATTTTTATATTTATATTTATATTTTATCTATTTATACTGAATATATAATAATACACAAAATACCAAGTTAATACTAAAAGTAAAAATTTCAGATTAAATAATATAACATTATGCACACATCTCAATGCATTAATAATGAAGGAAAATGTAAGACTAATTTAAGCAGCTGTTTCAGGAAATCTGAAGAAGACAGTATGAGGCCAAGAAACAGGGAACAGGGAACAAGGCAATAGATGGTTTTATCGAAATATCAACCTGAGGAAATGATTTAAATGTCAACCGAGTAGGAAAACGTTATAAAGAACCAGTTTAAAAGAGTAAAATAATAAAATTGAAAATGGAAAACATACCAGCAAGACCTTGTAGTGACTTATTAAATGAGGTTTTAATCTTAAATAATTGAATTTAGAAAATATTTAAATATCTATAAAGATTTGAGAGAAACATTAAGTGATGATTAGAGCACATAAGTTGTAAAGCTGTGCTGACAGGTCAACATGCTCTTTTTTTTCCTTCTACTGGAGCAAAACATTGAACAATTGCTTATTGCGTTCAGTTGAAATCCTTTCTTTTGGCCACCTGAGCCAGCTGCTTGGTACCATTTCCACTGAGCAGCTTCACGCTTTTTTTTTTTTTTCACTTGCTGTTTGCAGAGCGAGCATGAGGTGTGAGTCATACTGTGAGGCTGAAAAAGTTCTGCTCTGATTAAGTGTGAATACAGATTAAAGAGAAAAAGGATGAGTTAGTGAATGTATCCACCATTAGTGTGGATGCGGCCTGAGGCAACAAAAGCAGTTATCACAGTGAATCAGCACTGAGGGGTGTGTCTCTGTGTGTGTGTGTGTGTGTGTGTGTGTGTGTGTGTGTGTGTGGGTGTGTGTGGGTGTGTGTGAGTGTGTGTGTGCGTGTGTGTGTGTGTGTGTGTGTGTGTGTGTGTGTGTGTGTGTGCAAAACCCCCCCAGGGTGTTTCCATCTCTTATTAACCATCCTTCTCTGTCCCATCTAATGTCCAGCTGACCTTTGCTTTTATTGCTCTAATGTAATCCAGTGTTGTAGCAGACAGCTGTCCTGGTGAACCAGTTGAACTAATGTGGTTGCTCTCATTAACAAAAGGACCCAGAGGAAAAATAGACTAATCTCACTTTGTCTTTTTTCTAGAGACCACAGACAGCACCAGGATTCGCTGCAGTGTGAGCAGGCAGCACCTCTCCCCATAGGTAACAAATAGCCCTTCTCCCCTGCATAATGCCGACTCAACTGGACTCTACTCGCCTTTTCTTGGTTTTCCGTTGGGCAAGAGTTGTGCATAGTACCTGGCACTTGGTACTTTTTTGTGTCACCTCCAAAAGGTGACATGAAAACACTGCAGACTAGCTTTCCTGAGTAAAAGTTTTCCAGCACTCTTCTGCTGTTTGGTGAAATCTTTTTATGTTCATTCCCAACGTTTTTTAACAACTGAGAAGAAAGGATCAGGTGGAGGATACGCGACTACAGGGATTAGTTAATCTAAAGTACATTTTTCCCATAGTAAACATTCCTGTTATCTTAACACAGTCATTTTAAGTTGGGGGGATGCAATCTGCATGATAGGCCCACGCATGAACGAACTAGTCTGTGTGTGAATATGAACGATCCCAGTGGAACATGAAGGGGAATCCCTCCGATGGGAATTTTATCCATTCATCTTTGTGAAAAGTTTGTTTCCAGTCGTTTGGTGACGTAGCAGCTACTCATAGTGCTAGCTGGTGAGCTACATGCTAACAAACTAGCTAGCTGGGAACATGCATGTGTTTGTCAGTCACAATATCTCCTCCAGCTTTTTCTTTTTTCTCTGTACTATGCTGTTTAATCCCCCTGTAGTTCTGTTTTTTTGTATTGTACAGTATTTAATTTGTGCTTATTAGGAGGGACATAAATCTCCTCATGTTAACAAGCATGCTAACTGTTTGCTAATTGTCAGATAGCCTGGCTTGTTATTTTGATCACTAAAGGGACAATAAGTTCACAGTGACTTGTTTGTAGCTTTTCTCATTGCAAATCATTACATTTTTGTGAAGCAGCTTATTTTCTGACAAGAGGTTAAATAAAAGTGGCTTTGACAACATTGACCACAGTCATCTAGGTTTTTATGAGGGACAATTCTCAATCCATAGGCGAGCATATAGATACGAGTTTAGTTAAAATTAAATCATTTAAATGCAACTGTGGTATAAAATGGGCAGAAAAAGAGGGTCCACATTTTAAAGGGTTTAATTTAAGCATTTGACTTGTAAAAGGGCAGGGGGAACGGACCCCTTGCTAGATGCTGCTCAGTTTGCTGACTGAGGTTTTCTTTGTTTTCTAGTTCAATTCCCTTATGAACCTCTGTCACTGGAAATATCACCAAAACCAGAAGTCTCTGTATAAATCAGAATTACTGGGAGGGAGTGGGGGGGTTGATGGCTGTCTGGGTAGTGTTAGCATAATGCATCAGGTCAGCAGCACAGTGCCTGAGGCTGAGACACACACAAACACACACACTATCAGGCTGACAGAAATACAGCATCTACATTTTACTGGTCCTATTTCCTGTTTCACTCAATTTACAGAATATTATCCAAAAATAACTTATTGTAACCATGACTACGAACGTGATGTAAGACCAGCTGAGTTTTTCTGTAGATATCAGGTGGAGGGCAGATGGAAAGGCTCACTTCCTGACTCCAGCCTGTATTTAGCTAAGCTAGAGATGTGGCTCAAGGGTTTGTAACGCTGGTCTGTAGGTGCGTCCACAGCTTTGGTCCAGAACATAGACTGTATATGAAAATGGACGTTGACTCCAATTCTGAAAAGTGAGGCCAGTGCTGACGAGCCTTAAACCTGTGTTCTCTCTAATGCCCATCAGGGGGCGACTCCACTAAAAAAAAAAAAAAAAAAAAAAAAAAAAGTCTGACTGTATTGAAGTCTATGACAAATTGGTTCCACTTCTCAATTGATTCTATGGTCTAAATCACTAGTTTCAAGTCTTCTTCAATACAGTATGATGATTATGGTCCCATTTAGAGGAAAATGAGAAAAAAAAACAAACAAACAAACAGATAAATAAAATACTATTTATAACATAATTGCAATGAAATAAGTGAATAAAATAAGGTGACTAATGACTAAAAACCATATTTAATTATAAGCCAGGCTGAAGAAGTGCGTTTTAAGGTGACACTTCCGGCTGCTATCAGGTCCTCAGGGAGACTATGCCCGTCAGTGCTGACAAGAAAGCAAGTAGCTGGCATTGAAAGAACATTGTAGAAAAAGCTAACCTTCAGTTTAGTCCTACAATTTACATGGCTTTGTGCCAAAAAGAGCTTTGTTTTTTTTTCTGCCTGTAATCTCAGTGACTACACTCCCTACCCACCAGTGGCGTGAGTGTGGACTCACCGTCGCCGTGCAGGAAGACCAGCCCCAGCACCATGCACAGAGGGTGCAGGTTGAACTCCTGCGCTGAGCCGTCCCAGGCGAAGCCCTTGTGGAAGTGACCCATCCACACACCGGTCAGCACCACAGACGCCAGACCCAGCACCTGCGACGCTCCCACCAGCCACGCAAACATGGAGCGAACAGGACGTGGAGCAGAATCATCCATGATCTGACAGAGAGAAACAGGAGGAGCACTGAGTACAACTGATGCCTTGGGCTGTACCATTTGTTAAACTAAATCAAAATGAATTAAATTAGAGAGCTAAGGTTGAGAAATCCAGATGTGGTAACCGGGTATTTTTTTCCTTTTACAATGTTGCGGTGAAGTTTGATTAAACTCAGTGGCTAAAAAACATATGTGTTTTTATTTTACTCCATAAAATTGACTGAGTTAAGAATGATAATTTGCACTTGTAATGTACAATATCAATTAAGGATTATCCTGCATTATTGTTTCATCTTTAGTGCCTATTTAGGGGCCCTGTGTCAAAGACAGGGTCAATGGGGACCCAAGAGCAAGAACACAAAGAATAGCTAAAGCAACAATTATCCCCATCACCACAGCAAAGCCAAGGCAGGTCACTTAGCATAGTCACTGGATCCTAGCTGCTTAGCTTGGCCAGTAAGTGACATGTCAGAAAATCTGGATCTAGAGCTTTCATACACCAAAGCATAAAAAAACTAACATTACTGAGATCCAGAGACAAATCCAGCTGCAATTACTCAAAGGCTTTTTAAATCACATTTCTGCACAAATGTGCAGTAAACCCACAGGAGCGACAAGCTCTCGTGACACTTGATTCTCCGGTGCAGGTGTCAGAGAGGAGGATGCTGCTCAGACTCATCAGCATCATGGACAGTACCTGGGATGAACACAGCATGTGGCACCCTGGCACCGAGGTGCGTCACTGAACACCTCAGAAAGTGCTTATTCCTCACTCTGTACAACTCATTTCTGGACACTTACATTATAATCATACTACATCTTAAACCCAGTCTCCTGTTTTTAATTCCTCTTCCTGCTGTTTCCCTATTTGCAGTGTGATGCACCCCTTACTTTTTCATTTCCCATGCATTCATCCACTCATACACTTGTTTCATGCCGTGTACTCTTCTTTACATAGACATTCACCTCTTTATTTATTATGTTTATAGCCTTTATTTCAGTATGTATACCAAGCATCTTAGGCACAATGATTCCTTAATGTTTATTTGTTCTATCTTATTATATCTATATCTTCAGTTACCCGTAAACAGTAGTGAAAGAAGTATTCAAATAATTTATCTAAATTAAAGGGCAATACCGCAGCATAAAAATACAAGTATATTAAATATATAATTGTCAATTTTACTTCAGTAAAAGTAAAATATTATCAGCACTTAAAATATCAAAGGTAATAGTACTCATTATGCAGTGGTGTGCAATGGCCACTGTCAGTGTTAACTATATATGATTAAATTACTGTATCATTATTACTGATGCATTAACATGTAAGTAGTATTGTAATGTTGTAACTGGTTAAGCTGGAGCCAATTTTAATTTGTGCTGATAGTTTATAAACTGATCATATATTTTACACATAAAATCATAATCTTTTTACCAGTAAAATAAAATATGATACATTGAAATGTAAGTATAAAGTAGCATAACATGAAAATACATCACTGGAGGAAATACTCTCTGTTGCACAGGGAGTAGTTGCACTCTGACCTGTATTCACCTGTATGAAAAGTGTTCTTGGCTACAAATCGAGTTTGACTGATAAATCGATAAATACAGGTGAAATGCATGGAAAGCTTGCAGGAGTGAATACTTTCACAATATATACACTTGACCAATGAGAGCACAGTTGACAGTAAAACAGCTACGCAGCACAGATCTCCTTCAGAATAAAAACCACTTCTGCCTTTTTTTTTTTTTAATCACATTTTCAATCAGCCGAAGAGTCAAACAATGTAAACACGTCGTTTAGAAAACACATCAGGAAGTGTCGCGCCGAGCAGACGGGAGCGACATGAGGGCAGCAGCAGAAATGAGCCAAAACCCAATGGCTTTCCTGTTATCAGCTGAAAGCCTTCATTATTATAACCTCACCGAAGTGAATTATCACTCCCGCTTCAGACACATCCTCAGTGATGTCACCACACAGACTAGGGAGGGTACACTGAACTACAGGAGAATTACAGGCTGCTGTAAGGCTTCAGCTTCAGCGAGTTGTCACCTGTTACCTGGCGCAGTGTTTAGATTTAACAAAACATCTGTTTACCTCCAACGATGGGATATCATGTGATTTGCGCTCTGCTGATGTCATTAACATTAAAAAGGCAGTTTCCATGTGGGAAAGCAAACGGTTCTAATAAACTGCGGATGGTGTGAAGTACTTACTGCGCTGCAGGCTCCGCTCTGCTGAGGAAGTCCTGGAGTCTGGACTCCGAGATCCGCCTTCCTCCTCCCGCTGCCCGTGTGCGTGTGCGGGGCGTGCGTGTGCGTGCGTGCGTGCGTGTGAGTGTGTGTGTGTTGGACGCACTTCTACGAAAGCCCAACCCCCGTGACAGCAGGACTGTGTGGAGGAAAGAACAAAATACAACTTTATAGGCCGACTACCAATATTATTTTATTATTATCATTATTATTATTATTGGTATTTTTATTAGTATTAGAGGTAGTAGTAGTAAAATAGTAGAAGTAGTAGTAGTACAAGAATTATTATTCTATTAGTCTGTGTGGCTGCATCACATATGACATTATGTTCTTAAAGTAAAACAGAGCTCTGTCTAATATTGAACAGGAAGTGAATTGAATTGAATCGGACACGTGATTTAGGCTAACGTCACAATAACATCAACAGAGAGGTGGGGAGGGGGGGGGGTGCGGGGGGGGGGGGGGGGGGGTTGACTGCGTGGATTGATGACTAACAGCTCCAGTGTAAAGGTTTGTTGCCTTGACAACAGTGCAGAGAGGGGATGGTGGGGAGGATGTGCAGAGGAAAAGGAGGAGAGGGAGGATGGGAGTGTCTGTCAGTGAATCATAGTTGCTCATTAGAGGAGAAGCAGGCAAATCGGAGCAGTTACAAACTGCACCTGTGCACGATATATAAAACCTAATACCATGACAGCCGCCATTACTACTGCCAGTGCCAGAACTGCTGCTGCTCCTGCCACTAACAACGGAGCGTTATGGGTGTACATGTACATTTGGAGGCAGAAGCTCCTTTTATGTTGTCATGTTATCACCTACTGTAATAATGTATACAGCAGTTAAATACCGAACCATCAGCACTGACAATATGTGCATTACACATTACACACTGCAGTCTCCAGTGTGTAATCTTACGCAGTTGGCACTTTCATGAATTATTTAAGCCAACTGGATCTAACAGTAACTAACCAGCTGCTGTTGCACAGCGAAACTGTTTGACTCATATTTAAAGTTAGTAAAATGAGATTTGATTTGTAAAGCAGTGACTACTATACTTTATACTTATTACTTTAAGCAAATCTCCAAACCCCGTTTCCTCTGGATGATCGAAATAAATGCTGGTGTCCACAGAATCACTACAGGGAGTATGTACAGAAGAAGCATTGTTTTGCACATGTATACCCACGTATGACTAATGAAAAGTTTTAATTAGATAATGTGATTCATACAGTACAGTACAGTACTTTTTTTTAAAGATTTGTTTTCTAAAACAACTTTGTGCACATTATAAGCTTTGTCTCTCGTGCAATGCAATTTCAACATCATGTCCTTATATTTGGAATATTGTATAAAAAATTAAGAAGCTGTATATTAATAAGTGAAATTTAGTTTGAGTTTAGTTTCAGATATCAATAAACTGCTAATAAAGGTTAATGCTGTATATTAATATCTGTGTTTCTGTATATTTTTGCCTCCATGATAGAAAGTGACTTTTAGTGGAGTAAACAGCATAATGTTTTCCATTATACTATTATGAAAGAGAAATAAAGATGCATTAAAAGTTCAAGCAGTTCAATATTTCACCTAAATAAAGTAATAAAGGTGGTTGTGGTAATGCAGCAGCACCTGTCAGTGAACATTCATGCACCATCCTTCCTCTCCTCTAGAGGGCTCTGCAGTCTTGGATAGTTCAGTTTATGGTCATATTGATGTGCAGCATTTAGAAAAGCAGCAGGATCAGTGGTGTTCACCCTGGGGTCTGGGGACCCAGCAGGGGACTTCAGGTCTCAGAGGGCAACACAAGGAGATGCACAATCAGATGTCCCCCTAAAACCTAAGCAGGTAAATTTACTGTTGCAGTTTTATTGTTTTATTAAATCTATGATACTCGGCTGTGTGTGTATGTATGTGTGTGTGTGTGTGTGTGTGTGTGTGTGTGTGTGTGTGCGTGTGTGTGTGCGTGTGTTCTCTTTTTCTGTCTGACATTTCTGATTTCTCCGGTGACTCACAGGAGGCTGACTCACCACTGCTCCTTTTCGTGTGTGTGTGTGTGTGTGTGTGTGTGTGTGTGTGTGTGAGCTACATATTGACATGTTATTTGTTCATCTTTTCTCATCATCATCTCTCTTTCTCTCTCTCTCTCTTCATCTTTTATTGTCTAATAACTTTTAATGACACCACGGGGCCCATTTTCCCTTCTTCGTCCCAGTGTAATGATGAAATCTTTGTCCCTGCTTCACTATGACTGGACACATCTGTACCTGTGTAGGTTTAAACCTGTGAGATTTTACATCCACCCACTGGTGCAGCATGAGGTCACAATTAAAGAAACACTGATATCAGGCTGGAACATAAATATATCTTGTATATCTTCACATGTCTATTTATTTATGTTTGGTTTATATATAGGAACAATGTGTAAAACTTAAAAACCCTTTGTTAGCTCTGGTCTCTGTTGTTCAGGAGCACAACAGTCAAGAAAGTATTTTCTCATTTTATGAAAAACTTTGGGGAAATACACTTATTTGTTTTCTTGCCAAGCATTAGATGAGATGTTTACAGCAAAATACATCCAGCCCATACTTGGACACACATGCTTGTTTTCTTCTGGCCCAGTATACACCCAGTTCCTTGGCCTGAATCTGGCCCATGTTAAGCATGATTGTAAGATCTCACATCTGGACCAATTCTTGCACACACACACACACACACACACACACACACACACACACACACACACACACACACACACACACACACACAGAAAACCCTCTGGCTGTCAGTCAATACCAGAGGATAACAGCTGGACTCTGCCCAGATGTGGAGGTATATGGGCTGAACTTGGGCTGAGGACCCAGTCATATGTTGGACCTGAAGTTTCATTTCATTTCATTTCAGTTATTTATGTCTGTGGATGCTATGTTAGCTTACCTTAGAGTAAAGACTGGAAACAAGGAGACAATTAAATTGGTTCAGTTCAAGTTCAATAATTTTCTTGCTGTTCTGTTATTTAATCAGTGCCTAAAAACAAAGAGTAAAATGACAAGTTGTGGTTTTTGACAGTTTGTTGGGGGTGCAGCAATTTTCTAGCACCTAACTGTATGATGTAACTGTAAGAACTTGATTAGTTGATTACATGTCAAATACAATAAATGCAGCTTTAGGTTTAACTTCATAACATTGTGATTATAGTATGTTTTAGATCAGTCTGATTGCATACATTTTGGATTGTACAAAAATTTGATAATTGTGAAGAAAATTGGTCGGCCTTCATAAACCTTCACATACATACACTGTTGCACATACAAATTTTCTGCTCAGGTTCAAAGGAGCTATTTGTAAGTTTTGCTATTGCTATATAGCCAACATTAGCATTAGCAGCTGTTTACTTAACAGCCTAGAGGAAATGTTGTGAGTTCAGCATCAAACTTCATTTCTTTACTCACCAACAGCTGTCTCCAGAGATGGAAAGAAACACCAACTCTTGTCTCTATCACATCTTTTCTTCTCCCGAAGTTAGCATGCTAACCAGCTAGCTCTGGCCTGTCTCGACACTTTCCGATAGCGACTCACTGCAGCCTCAAATCTGCCCTGGAGATGTGCTCAGTGGGCGTATTATAACCAGATGAAGTATGATGAAGACAACAATGGCTGAGGCTCTGGTCAGGTGACAATCACCACCACCTGCCCCCCGGCAAGAAACGTTTGGTGCAAGAGAAAACTTACAAATAGCCCCTTCAGTGTGTTTTTAAACCTACAAAAACAGATTCAATTGGCCAAGCAGGAGTAGGGGAAACAGGCAATAATCACAACACTAGTCTATAATTACTTTTTAAATTCATAAGGTGAACTTTTTTAGTAAAAATTTAGTTTGTAGTCTCTACCATGTCTCCTGAGTGCCCCGCAATGTTCACCAGCAAATTGCTGATTAAGTCTCCCTCCTGTCTGGTGCTAGGTAATGTATTTTTTCCTGAAAACAGCTGCCTGCTGTGACTG
Source organism: Trachinotus anak (assembly GCF_046630095.1). Taxonomy (NCBI): domain Eukaryota; kingdom Metazoa; phylum Chordata; class Actinopteri; order Carangiformes; family Carangidae; genus Trachinotus; species Trachinotus anak. Next base: position 24,214,942 of record NW_027273854.1, on the reverse strand, counting down.
AAAACAACACTGTTGTGAGTGGTAAGCGTGAACCAAACCAGTGAGGTTGTGGGCCAGAAAACCAAAACAAAGAGCTGAAAGATGCTAAAAAGCTGTAGAGATTAGGGAAGTGCAGAGTTAATGATAATTCTCTATAGATTTGTCAATAGAAGCAGGCTGTCTCACACACAGTACAAGTAGTCAAATGATCACTGTTGATACAAACATATTGATTAAACCCACTTTAATGTATCTGTTGCTTTTGCTCTTCTAACCGGATCGAACACAGGTTAATAATGGCTTTGCTTTAAACAGAACACAGCACGCAGGTGTAATGTTATTGATTTCATGACTATTGAGAGATGAGCAAGCAATCCAAGGAGGAAGCAGAAGAGGAGAGGGCTGTGATGAGAAGCGTTGGGAGGGTAATGAGATGACCTTTCACTTTCACTTATGTCAAACACTCACGAGCCCTCTGTACCCAAGACCTCTACCAATCAGTGAAGTCCTTTAAAAATACCCACGAGGCACCTGTGGAGTAGTCTGACTGAGGACAACGTCTCCATGGCAACAACATCATTACCAGAATAGCTCTTTCTCTCTCTCTTTCTCTCTATTTCGGTCTCTCACTCGTTCTGTCCTTTCATTCTCCCCCCTGCTTTCTGTTTTCTAGCTTTTTTTTCTCTGTTGAGGCAGAATATTTCTGCTCTTTCACTGTTTCTCTGCCCTATGTCCTTTCCTTCTTCTTTCCTCTTCCCTTATCCTTCAACCCCATCCTTAACCCCTCTTTCCTAACTTCCTTTCCTTTCTTCATCCCTTCCTTGTTTCTCTCCTTCTTTCCTTCATCTTTTCGCTAACCTCCCTGCTTAGTCACCTTCTTCTGTCTCCTTCCCGCCCTATTTTCCACCCTCTTTCTTTTCTATTCCGTCTACCTCCATGGAGCTTCGTTCCTTCTTTATTCAAGAGTGTGGTCTTTCATTTTGGGAGCATTATTTGTTCATTTCATGTTAAGATTTTGCTTTCCAAACCCCTGTCCCTCGAGCACAGATTTCCTCTGTTCCTGCTCAAAACTATCTGCACTCAGATTTACTGTTGCCACACAAATGTCCTGTGCTTCAGTCTGAGCCCTTCTCCTCACTCTCAGGCTGCTCCTGTGCTGTGGCAAAATTCCTGCTCTCAGATTTCTGCTTTCACTCTCAGATATTTGTGCAATGACCCTGTCACAATTTCCCAAGCAAGGGTAGGTATGACGCCAGGTATGACGCTGACCAATGAAATCATCACTGTCTCATTGCCGACATATTCGCTCTCCTTCTTACAGCGTTGCCTACGGGCGGTTACTGATTCATCCACTCCCGCCCTCCAGGGCCTTGTTAAATACATATACCAGTGTCTGTATTTTTTTTCCTATATTGGCTACATATAATAGTAGCCTCACATAGACATATATACAAAGACGCCAACCACTGGATCATATATCAATCTTCTAACGGTCAGTTTCTGATCCAAATGTATGTTTCTTATGGCTGATTTTTCTCTTTAACTTATGTGGTACACAGTTTGTACCCATTGACCAGGTTTGTTTTCAACACTGATGCTCATGATGATACAGTGGAATAAGATTCATGTTAAATGGTACAATAGAAAAATTAACAGGATCGTGCAGACATTGGAATCTAGTGTCCACTGTGACCCATGAACTGTTTTTGTCAATATCAATGTATATTCAAAGGGCTATCACAGAATGTTATATTATCTTTAATTACAGCAACTATCAATCTTTCCATTATAGCTCAGGACTTATGGAGTTTACAATGAAAATTATGGCAGACTTACCACCAGCATCATTCATGGTAGTATTATAGAGGGGACCACACTTTTAATATAGTCAGTGATCATGGATTTTGTTGGCTGAACTGTCACTAGCAGACTATGTTAGCGTTAGCTAGCTAGTGTAACCTAATGCTTAGTCTGCGAATTGGGTAAAAAGTGTCTCCAGGTGACTTTTTCATGTTTTGAGTTGCAAATCAGGAGTGAGAATGCAATATGTACCATTGGTTATGAAATCTTCTTGAATGGTTGAATAACAGACAGCTCATTGGTCAAGCTCTTTTAGACCCTTATCTAGCTTTAGTGGTTTCCCCACATCTACAAAATCACCAAAAACTATTTTCACATAGTAAATATGGGGCTTTTGCAGGCCCCTTGGGGCCCACAATTGTGCAGTTTGGGTGAGCCTGTGCCCACTGCAGCCTCAGATGTCTGGCTGACATGAGTTGAACCCGACATGGTCTCCTGATTTTGTAGCCCATCTGCCTCTAGGTTCGACATGTTGTTTATTCTGATGCGTCTCTACTCACCACAGTTGTAAAGAGTGGTTATCTGAGTTACTGTGGCCTTTCTGTCAGCTCCAACCAGTCTGGCCATTCTCTTCTGACCTCTCATATCAACAAGGTGTTTCCGTCAACAGAGCCACTACCCACTGGATGTTTTTTGTGTGTGAAAATCCCAGGAGATCAGTAGGTTCAGAAATACTCGAACCAACTCGTCTGGCACCAACGATCATGCCACTGAGATCACATTTTTCCCCCATTCTGATATTTGATGCGAACATTAATTGAAGCTCTGGACCTGTATCTGCAGAACTGTAAGCACTGCACTGCTGCCACATGATTGGCTGATGTGCACAGTGATGTGTTCATCCAGTATTTTATATTTTTATTCAAATTAATATTTTTTTTATAATTATTATTATTTTTTCACTCATGTTTTACACAAAGAGCAAAGACATACATCACTTTTGGCTGCCTGTACATGAATTAGAGTTACAAGTTGAGAAGCACACAGAAGATCTTAATTGTCAGACAGACGAATTTTGGCTTGTGGCCCTGAAGACCCCTTCTCCTCATGCCATCTAACTTTGCCTCTACACTAATTGTACATCAGATGAAATCGGTTTCATCACGGATAGAAGAGAACTTGAGAACTCAGGAAATACACTAAGATTAGTGTAAAGTGTTGTGTAAAGACCCTCCAGGACTTGGTGACAGGAGTGTAATGATAATACATAAAATGCAAAAATACAACGTGAATATATATATATATAGATGCAGAATATGAATCAAGCTTGTTTTTAGTTATTCCCTGTCTGCATTACATGCATTGCACAGCTGATAGGGAGTAGTCTGTAAGTCTTCCAGTGTGCAGCCCTGCTCTTTAGCAGTTAGCAAAGAGCGATGAATTCACCTCAGCAGCTCTGTTGTACGCACTGAGGCCCCATGTGTGCAGGAAACACAGGACAGCAAGGTTAAGCGGGCAAGAAAGACAAACTAAACTGTACATCTGCCTGCCTGCCTGCCTGCCTGCCTGTCTGCCTGTCTGTCTGCCTGCCTGCCTGCCTGCCTGCCTGCCTGCCTGTCTGCCTGCCTGTCTGACTGCCTGCCTGCCTGTCTGCCTGCCTGCCTGCCTGTCTGTCTGCCTGCCTGCCTGTCTGTCTGCCTGTCTGCCTGCCTGTCTGACTGCCTGCCTGTCTGACTGCCTGCCTGCCTGTCTGCCTGCCTGACTGCCTGCCTGCCTGTCTGTCTGCCTGTCTGTCTGACTGCCTGCCTGCCTGTCTGCCTGCCTGTCTGTCTGTCTGACTGTCTGCCTGCCTGCCTGCCTGCCTGTCTGCCTGCCTGTCTGTCTGTCTGCCTGTCTGTCTGTCCGCCTCCATTGCTTTCTATTGAGTCTATTTTTAGCCCCAGCAGACTGGTCACGTGGCAGGAGGAGGACGTCAATAATGTTGTTGTTGGTGGTGGGAGAGAGAGAGACAGAGAGAGAGAGAGACTGTAAATATGGAGGCGGTGAAACGGTAGGAGGTGAGACCAGTCCCTCTTATTAATTTAAACGTTTTCATGTTAAAATAGAAGAGCACGGGAGCTCCGCGGGGGGACACACCGAGCCTCTGCGGAAACCAAAGCCGGGGAGGAAGCGACCTCTGCGAAAATACGCGTTCCGGGAGGACCCGCCGACATCCACGGTACCGTGAGCTTCATGGGAGAGAGAGAGAGAGAGAGAGAGCGGGAGAGAGAGAGAGAAAGAGAGCGGGAGAGTGCCTGGGTGCGTGTGTGCGTGACCGTGCGAGAGGGATTTACCCACCGACAGGCAGTTAAAGGTTTTTCCTGGAGGAGGTGAAATTTTGCGCTTGCTAAGCGCTCGCCTGCACTTACTACACTGTAGAGTTGACACAGCGGCTAACTTGGAAGTGAACGCACTGCTGTAAGCTAGCTAAACGACAGGAGACGACACCTGACAGTCACAACAGCTCACTCGCTGCCACACAGGTAACAGATATCACCTGCCGCCACACAAAGTTATTGGCCAGGGCTTAACTTACCAGCTAGCAACTGACCAGGGTGCAAGTGACAACCACAGGGACGCCAGCCATCTACTATACAAGCCCCAAGCTAACAGAGGACAGTAGTTAACCCTCTACCCTGATGGTTAGTGGATGACTAGTTGCTAGTGGCTACCAGTGAAGAACACCCAACCAAGTAACCAGTAACACAGCAGCTACTACTGATACCAAGTATGTACCAGAGCTGATTCTCTGTCAGCCTGTGACTATAAACAGGTATTATGTAATTCTCCAACTGTTCTACTCTTACCTTGATGAATGAGGTTCCTTATTGGAAACTGACATATGTGTATGTTCCTCCCACGTTGAGGCTGTGTCACATTTTGCTGCAGTTGTAAAGTCAGTGAACAACAGCAGCCTTTTCGAAATGCAGCATGTGCTCAGCATGAAATACTGCAGCCTCTGAGTTTATGTCATTGGCTCATAAATTTGTACATAATGTGTACATTTTGCTATGAAACTGCATTTCTGCAGCATGTCGTCAGGCACATGACACTTATCCAGGCTGCTAGTTGCTGCTAAAAAATGACACAACTGTCAAAAAAGCCCAAACAACAAAACTGATTTTAATGACTTTATTGTGCTTTACAGTCTTTTGTACAGAAAAAGTACTGAAAGCTGGGCTCGGCAAAACCAAAAAATGGATTTGAAGTTCATTGCATGGACCAAGTTTGGTTGAAGGGGAAGACTGTCGAGGTCTGGAACTGCAAATGTTTGTTTGGTTTCTGCAACGTTATCCACCTAAAAGCAGGACTTAGCAGGCCATGGGGTGGCTAAAGCATGCTAAAGTGGGCCCGTTAAAAAGGGCCATTTGATGAGACTAAACATGCTGGACAGATTTTGTACTTAAAGCTCAACTTCCCCTTGTTGTATTAGTGAAATAGAGCTGTAGCTAATGTTAATTGTTATATCAATTAGAAATATAAAATAGACTGGCAACACATTATTCAGGGTGAGTTGTGTGCACAGTGTATGGCTGAAACTGGGGAAAACTTACTTAAAGTACAAGGTGATGCCTTCAGATTTCTTCTCTGTCAAACAGCTCAGAACCTGAAGATAGTTTGTGTAGTTCACTGGACAAAGAAAAGCAGAAAATCTTCACAATTCAGAAGCTGGATCTGGGGAATGTTTCTTATATTTGCTTTAAAAAAATAGATAATTAATTACTTGTTAAAATAGTTGCTTTCTGTCAATCAGTTAACTGACGTTTTTAGCTCTAGCACACTTAATTCACCACAGCTTGTCCAGTAGCTAAAAACACAGGCTTGGGGAGTTGGATTATGGGAGATGGGAGGAATGTTGAGTCAATCATGAATATGATTTAGGCGTGAGGACAAAGTTGGACAGGCTCTGTGCCAGTCTGGGTCAACTGGTGTTGACAGTGGGCAGATAAAATTGTATAGTGTGTAATATAAAGATTGTTCAGATCCAGTTGCAGATATTTGTTTAAAAAATCTTTATGTCGACCAATGATGTCACTCACCTCTAGTTCCTTCTGTAGACTATACAGTCCTGCCTGTCTTTTCTGGCGTTTTCATTGCAAATGTGATTCCATATAAACAGTACAAGCTGCTGGTTGCTCTCCATGTTTGTTTTGGTACAAGAACACATGACAGTTGGCCTCCTTGTGGGATTTGCGGGGTCATCTACCACCAGAACTCCAGTGGCTACTGACTAGTTGTTCATTGTGTTGTCTACTGTATGAACTCAGTTGTAAGGTTTACGCGCTGTCCTGACCAACAGACTGAAGGACTAAAACACACTGGTGGAAACAGTGTTTGTGTTTGGTTTGTTCAGAATTGCTAGGTTTAAGCTCATCACCAGGTTTGCTTCCCTGACATGCAACCCACAAAACCTCCAGGGTGCTGTTGTGGAGCTCGTTAAGCCAGCCTGCAAGGTTGGGTTCAGATATCCCAGGCTCAGGGCATGGCTTAGGGCGGTGACTGCTTTGTTGTGACATCACAAAATTGCAGAAGTCCTGACGGCTGGTTTTAAGGCTAAGTTTCTGAATACAGGCTGTGTGAATTTCTCTGTGGACTGAGGCTTCGATACTTTCACAGTATTACAGTAATATAGAACCTAGACCTGATTTATAATCAAAAAACACATGGACATCTACCTTTAGACTATATGTGACCTTTAAGGTGTCTGTCTGCTTTGTCTGTCTTTTATCTCTTTTTGTGAATTGCTTTGTGATGTCTCATCAGAACTGGCTTTATAAGTAAATGTTCACTTGCTCAGTTACGCACATCAAGAGCTCATCTCATGAAAATGACTGGGCCACTCTGTAGTGATGGTACTACACAAAAGTCAGTTTAGTATGTATTACGTAATATGTTTTATTAACCATAATGTTACATTTATTTAAAGCAATGGATTGATTATTGATTAAGGATGAGAATCCCTAGTGTTCGTGATATCATGTACCAGATGAAGGCCAGTTTCCCATAGCTTGATAAAGATTTTAGTATGCACATTTAAAATCAAGACTTGTACAGTTTAAATTCTCCTTACAGTGGCTATTACTTCTGACAACCTGAGTTCAGGATTAGTCATATTTCTCTGTTTGAGAGAGAGTTTTTGAAATGCTCAGTGGTGGAAAGTGTTGGTTTACAGTGACTGAAAGCCAGTCATACTTCTGTGCAGCAGTGTGGACATGTTTGGATATTTTCTGTAGACTTTAGTTTTTATTCTCAGCCCCTTACAGCAGATCGTTAATCTTGTGTACAGCAAATTAAAATTCCTTTCTCCTAGAGATTCACACTTTCAAAGTAATGACATGTTCATTGCAGAATATGAACCTGTTCTGTTCTTTTATCAGCAATGTTAGGAACCCATTGCCCTACCCACCCTCAGAATTGGTCTGTGATCTTTTATTCAGTGTTTCAGTGCAGTACTCTGACACGTAGTACAGGTGCTGTCAGTATGTTTGTTTACATACATCTGTGTTTATGTGCATTTTTACTTGATGCATACAAAAACCAGAGTGGAAGTACAAAATATCACAAAGCTTTTCTGGCTGGACTGAGGTGGAAAAAGTTATGTGGTGTATCAATAAAAGCAAAATGCTGCAGACTTAGCAAATAAATCGTGACACACATGAATAATGTGACTGAAACTTCCACTGAAGAGACGATAAAAACCATATTTCCAGATTTCCATCATCTCCATCATTCTTATCCTCATTTTCTACATCCTTTTCCACCATCTGAGGTTTGATTGGCACTCTGTTCATTACATAATCTCCTGGTGTCCTCTTCTTCTGCAGTGGTTTAATCAGACCCGACTGGAGAATTAGCGCCACCAGCTGTTTAACTTGATAGGCCCATCTCCTGATTTTGGGGGGTGGGGGGGTTGGGGGTGGGTTAATTCACATGTTCTTTTGCAGTTTTTTTTTCTTTTAGAAATTCAGTTAAAATTTGCACCACATCTTGATGGAAACTTGACAACTGATATATATATATGCTGTTGTTTGCTTGTTCTTGTTTCATGTTTTCACACGACTCAAGGCCACTGTAACTCCTGTGCTGTTAGCTTTTGGTGGCCCTGTGTCAAATCTGCTCTTTCATAGTTTTGTAATTGTCTGACATCAAAGAACTGAAAATATGTTGTGTCCAAATGCAAAATTTAAAACTATTCAATTTTCATTGACATGCACAATAGTTAATGCACCCTATCTAACATATTGTAGCCCAGTTCAATGACACTAGTATGTAGTTATTCTGCAATATGAATCCAGATGTAAAGACAACTCTTTTATTTATATATATTTTTTGCACTTTTGCAGATGTTCAGTTACAGAACTTGATTTTTGTAGGTGACGCTTGATCGCTGATTCATTTAAAATGCTGCAATGAATCACAGCAAACGGGTCAAGATGATCTCATACTTCTTATAGCTGTTTGTTTGCAGCATTCTGGCTCTCCTCACCCTGTAATCCTTTAATTCTCTTTTGTCCTTCCATCTTTCAAATTTATATCTAAATTTCCTTCCTCCTCCTCTCCTTCTTTCCTTCCTTCCTTCCTTCCTTCCTTCCTTCCTTTTGGTGCATAAATTACTCTCCTTTATGTCACAGCTCAAGCCATAAGAGCCACCATAAAATAGAGGGTGACCAGCCACTGAGAGATACTCTGACTCTAGTTGTCAGCAGGTTCAACCAGACACAGACTCAATAAGCACAAAACCATGGAAGCTTTTTTTAGCTAACATTACAGTGTTTGAAGTGTTCCTATTTTTGTGTTTGTTAGTACTGAGTGCAGCAGAGGGATACATACTGGTTCAGATGTAGGTTGACAATAATCGTATGGAAATACATGCAACTACCAGGACAAAGATACCTATTTGATTTGGCTCAGGCTGCTGAAGCTTCATGTAAGCTTTGGCTCAACTTGAATGCATTCGTAAAAGATTAGGGATTTTGTCTCCCCATTTATGGTAAAGGATTACTTCCCGGCCAGTATAGACAGGAGGAATGATTACAGCCACTAGTAACTCTTAAAACATATAAATGGTATAAGAATCTTATACCTGTAACTTCAATATTCCTCCTTAAAATGAATCACTTCTGGTAGCAGCAGCAGGGTTAACTTTATAACCAGGGATGCAACTACAGACTATTTTCTTGATGGATCATTTGAGGCCATAAAGGACAAGAAAGTAGTGAAAAATACTTTAAGATTTCCCCAAGATGATGTCATCAGATGTCTTGTTTTTTTCCAACCAACAGTTCAAAAATTCAACATTTGATTTAATTTTAGGTCCTGTACATTGGTGGTTACCAACCTTTTTGGCTTGTAACCCATTAAAATCACCTCTGGTCTCATATTTTAACCAGTTCAATTAAAGCTTTTGTTCTTGTTTCATTTAAAGCAGTTCACCACATCAATTGAAGTGTTTTTTTGTGTCACTGCTGGCTCCAAGTGAGGTAAAACACACTGCTCGCTTTGAAATTCAATTTACTTACTAAGCCCCAAGTGGGTCTGGGTCAGACCCAGACCCAGACTTCCCATCTGAGTCTGGGTCTGACTGAGGCTCAAACATGTGGCTGAGTCTATCTGATGTTTCCTCCTCTAACCATCTTCATACTCCATACACCTGGAGCAAGCAGCGGTGGTGGGCGGGGCATAAGGCCTGATCCAGAATTTCTCAGTGAGGAAGTAAGAGTTGATGAGCTTCCAGGCCCAGTCTTAGAATTTTATTTTATTTTTTTTTACTTTTTATGTGGGAAAACCATGTCAAAAAATATTAATCATATCAGAGTATTTTTCTAGAGTTGAAAACGTGTGGAGGAACTTTAACACCTGTAATTTAAAGTAAAACACACTGCTCACTTTGAAATTCAATTTACATACTAATTTTAAAACATGGACAAGTAGTAAATCCTCACAATCGAGAATCTATTGGAGAAACGATTTTTATCTAAGTAGTTGTAGATTCATTTTCTGTCGGTTGGCTTTCTGCTGATTAATCAACTAATCAATGCAGCTCTACAGTAATTATTCATGTATGTGATTCTAATGTTACAGCTACTGTGTGTGAGCATGAATGTGTTGGAATATGTGTGTTGTCTCCTTTCTCCTTAAGTCTGCTGTACAAGACAGAACGAGAGAGAGAGCGAGAGAGAGAGAGGCATGATGTTGTACACATGCGTAGTTGTACAGTTGAATACGTGTGTGATTGTGTGCGTGACGGAAAACAAGTTAGAGCGAGCAAAAAAAGAGACAATAAACAAATACTGTAAGAGGCTGACTATGACTCCACATCCCGTTCTCTCTCACTTGCTCACACTTGGTGTTTGTTTAGGGAAGAGGTGCTCAGGTGAACCGTTACCACGGCAGCCAGCTCCCTGGTTGCCAGGCAGCACTTCCTGCTCCTCTCCAGAATGGGAGGGCCCAGGTATTTTAGGAAATGATGGTGTGAAGAGGAGGAGGAGGAGGAGGAGGAGGCGGCAAAGAGAGAGAAAGAGAGAATTTTATTTCTTGATGCCTTGGAAACATTGAGACACATGACTGAAGTGGTGGCTTGTTCTGGTATATATTCAACAACGTAATTTTTGTTAATATTTATTGACTATACAACCAATGAGATCCTGAAACAATACCAATGGGCCACATGTCCTTGCAAATGAAATCTTGCTGTCTTATCGGTGATGGTATTTTTACAAGCCTGTTAAAGCTCAGTGTGCTGGGAGTCAGACAAAGTTGCACACCTGCTTGACGTTGCTCCACTCGTCTGTGGTGCCTCTGCTGCCTCAGTTCGTTACGAAGTTGAGTTGCAAAGCAGATGAGTCTGCAGATTTGTTGTCATTGTAGTGTAGTTGATTTGTACAAAGTCAACAAACAGCCTTGTCTTTCTTGATTAATTGCCATCTACAGTGTAGAACCCAAAAGTTGTGTCTTGATTAAAGGGTTGCGTCCTCTGAAGGCTGCATTTGAAGATCGATTGTGTCACAGTGGCATGACAAGGCTGCTCTATCTCGAAGGCTCCTTCAAATGGGGTAGAGGAATGTGTCCTTTACTTCCCGGTCAATGGAAGATCCAACGGGAGGATCTTACACTTTTCAAAAAGAGAGCAAGGCAGACTTCAGTGGCCCGAGGATATATAGGAAATCTTCCTCAGACTAGGCCATCTCATTTCAGTTTGGCCTTTGTGGTCTCTGTGGTATTTGGAGGCCATGCACTTGTTGACAGCATCTTCCAAAGGATGCAGCCCCAGAATTTGGGCACAGCTAATGGCTGATCTAAAGACTTCAAAAATATAAGTGTTACCCTCAGTTTGTCAGTTTGTTTTACAAAACCTACACACACTCATTACTCACTCAGAAATATGTGGTTCTAAAACATTTTCAGGCCAGACAGAGGTTTACGTTAGTCTTTTGACACTCATGAAATTAGATTTAAGAAATGTTTTATGAAAACCTCTAGGGTGATGGGTCGAAGTGGCAATAGACAACTTTCCTAGTGTTTCCAAGTTGTATTAATGTTGGCGCCACTGTTGTTTCACCACTGCTCATTTTGTAAAGGTCACCACGAGGAAACATGTTTAGATCATCAAACGGACAATAAACTGTTTGTGTCTGGTTGCTAGTGGTAGTGTGAGCAACATGCTACTGCTATCAGCCAGGCTACTGTCCAGAGCAAGAAACAACTGTAAGAACGCCAGTTTTAACTTGAAACTGCAATATAGGTACTTTGATGGAGGGAGAGTAAATCACCTGGTTGTATTAAAAAGTGGGCAGGTTTGGTTACTTACTAATCTAGTAGAAATAATGCTAATGTAATGTCGGGTTTGAACCCTCTCAAGTCCCAGAGCTCTCTCCATAGTTGGACTGGTCTTAGAGACTGCAACAAAGCCAAGTTCTCCACTGTATCGATGTGCCGGTGGACAGTAAATAAATCCTTAAGGTTGGTCCCAGTCGTTAATTCCAGGGCTGAATTTCTGTCCCAGTCTAACTATTGCTCTCTCCTCCAAGCGAATGCCTATCCTAGAAACACTTCCGTCTTCGCTGCCGCCAACAACACGGCTCTTTTTTTTTTTCCCTGGGTACAGTGTAATCAACATTTACTTCTTAATGATAAGTTAAAACAAAAAATGTCAACTTAAGGTGTACAGGGGTAAAGTCACACATCACTGTGCCAAAACCCCAAGAATCTGGAGACATTCTTTTTAGGTTCTTCTGGATCAGATCTGCAGATCTGGGCAACTACATCTCCAGATTCTGGGGTATTTTGCACAGTGCATGTAATACCTGCTAGAGCAACACTTTAAGAGAGAGAGAGAAATATTTTTTATTGAGAAGTGAGGTAAAAAGAAAAGAAAAATCAGTGACTGAAATCAGTGCTTTACCTTCCTCTATAGTGTTTCAGCGTGTTGAAAGACTTTCCTAAGCATCCATCACAGACAGGAGACTGATTTGTGAGTTGAGGGTGAAAACCTGAATGAAAAGCTCACAGAGTTTTGTGCCCTCTGCTGGTTATACTGGTGTACATAACCAAATTAACTTCAAACCTTGTGATAGCTCACTCTGAGACGTTTCCAACGAGTGGTCTCGTGACTCGTCGTTTTTGATTTACTGGCACGTGTTGTTGTCAAGACCCCTGGATGTGAAGAGATTTTGATGCAGGGGCCAGGTTTCCTGTTTCTGTGGCTGTTGGGCAATAAACAAATACTCCATTTGGAGGCAAAAGTTCAATGTCTGATGAGTGTATTGTGTGCAGTGAGCCATTAGTACTGGCACTCGACAGAGTTTACACTTAGATCACCTGTCAGGAGGCTGAAAAACTCTTCGGCGCACTTGGCTCTTTAAATGGCTTAAATCAAGCGACCGCCAAGACTGAAATATATGTAGAGTTTTTGTACTTAAGAATTTTTAAAACAGGTTCAATAGCATTAGTTATAAGGGTGTTATCCATTCTCTAATTTACAAGTTTGTTTAGTAAAACTTTCAATTCTTGCTGGAGTTTTTCTGATCTCACTCTGGCCTGCTGATGGGAACAGGGAGACTTACTGTAACTGTAATTCTCCCTCATCCATACAGTCCAAGGTTGCTCCATGTCCCTAGTACCAGTCTGTGGTGCCAGGGCTTGGCACACCTTAGTCCCCACCTTTGCCTGCCACCTGGCTTCCGATCACTTGACTCTAATGTCTATCCCTCTTGGTGGGGGGTCTACAGGTTGGCAGCTCTATGTGATTTCCCTGGACTGTGCCCGACCAGGCCCCGTGGGTCAGGGTCCGGCCACCAGACTCTTACTGCTCACCTCGCTTTCAGGGCTGTGAACAGTAATTAGGCTGCTACTAAAAACTAACAGCCAACAAAAGGTGATTACACATCTTAGTTTTTAGTTACCTAATGTTGAAGGGTAAACCTAATGAGATTAGGTAAGGGATTCAAAGGATTCACATTCACTATGTGGAACTGATACTGGATCAGAGTTAGATAAAGTGCTGCTGAACTCCGTCCCTGGTGATGTGGAAACTTGTTACCTCGAGTGCACAAACACTGAGAATATAACCCTGGTAATCATCCGCAAATGCTTGTATGGAGGTAATTCATTGCCTCACTTGTGACACACACACACACACACACACACACACACACATACACACACACACACACACACACACACACACACACACACACACACACACACACACACACACACACACACACACACACACACACACAAAACCCCTCTAGTTTTCATTCAAGACAGTTACTCAGGATGTTGGAGTGTGAGACATTCCCCTCTCTCTCATAGGCTCGTTTGCTCATGAAGTGCACTTTGTCAATAAAAGAACAGTAGGTGGCGCCAGAGCACCAGGCACCCACATTATGCAATGGGGTACAGCTTGTTTCCTTAATGTAATTCCTGTTGGTTCAGGACACAACACAGATGAATCGTTCAGAAATGTAGACCAGGGGGGCACTGGAACTGGTTGAGGCAGTGGTTCTCAACTGGATCTGTTTCAGGTTGTAAGTAAGATTTTATGTTTAAAGAAAAAATAAAAAACTGTTGAAATGAAATATAAAAATAAGCAGATGTCAGACAAAACATTAAAAAAGTTAAAAACACTATATACATGATACAATACCTCAGGCCAGTTATGTGTCTCTGGCCTTCTGACACAAACATTTGGCCTCCCATAAATTGTTTACATCAACACTTCTGCATCACAAATCTACTGTACTGTATTGTATATAAATAGATATGACGTGTTGATGAGCAGCATTAATTCAACCATAAAAGTCATTGTTAGTCATGTGTAGATAACCAGTCTGTTACTGTATGTCCTCAGTTTTATAACAACACAACATGTAGATTAGTGTGTGAGTCATTTTCTGACAACTGACAACATCAACATGAGCTTCTGTAACTCTGCAAGTCCAGATACAGTCCAGCAACAACTGGTCTGTTTTATACTTTAAAAAATATATTGAATGTGTAAGTGAATTGTGCAAATATTTGAACTCCAGAAATTCACTGCTTCAACTCCAGCAGCCTTGAATCTAGATATATGATGTAAGTATGGGTATATGAGTTTAAATATGAGTGATAAATACTCGACACATAAAGACACATTAAACTATACTGTGTTACATGTAATGTATGAGCAGTGTATGTTATGTACATGCTATACAATAATAATGAATTACTTAGAATTACATTTAATAGAAATGAAAAGAATACATTTCAAGACGGACACAAAAAAAACCCCAAACATCTAAACTGATCAACTGATGACCTGTGGCTTTTTAGACAAAACAAGACGCTGGAATATGTCTGCTTGAACTGATGAAATTTAGTGTAATTTTAGAAACACTGGGGAAAGTAGTCACATTGAATTTTTTTGTCTCTCATGCGGATGTGGAGTTTAAAGTTAAACCCGCCCCTTATTTATTTATTTATTTAATTTTTTTTTTTTTACAGCCAACCTTTTGACTTAATTAAACACAGGTATGAGTAATATCAACACCGGTTGCTGTGCTGCATTGCAGTGTTTGCTGGGAAAAAAATGTCAAAGCAAAAGTTTTGTGTAGGAAATGTGGAGTTGAAGTGTAAAGTGTCATGAAATGGAAATTCTCATGTAAAGTACCATAAAAGTACAGTACTATATTACAGTACAGTGCTTGAGTAAATATTCTCAGTTACTTTACTCCACTGAGAACGGGGCACGTATAGTACAGTCACAGCATGAAGCCACTGTTGAACTGTTTGACAGAGCAGAATGATAAAGTGGATTTATTTTTAACAATGTCAATTATTAGTATTTGTTCAATAGATATATATTATGACATAAGTGCAGTTTAAAGCTGTTAAATGAATATTGCTGAGGCTCTGTGTTCGACGCGTGTTTGAGTTTCAGTCTGGGAACCAGTGACAGCTGATAGAGGAGCAGGCCGATAGTCAGTTGTTATGCTTCTAAGTTTCCAGAAAATTTTTAACAGCCATGCAAAGTCTCTTCTCATGATCCGGTGTAGCTGATCAATACCACTGATTAAATCCTGTATAGACACAGTTTGTCAGGAGTGAGGCTCCTGTTACACTGTCACCATTTCTCATGAGTTTTCTCATTAATGGAGCACATCTGGTGAACATCCAGTGTCTTGTGTTTTTTCAGGATTTTCATACATTTGCTGTTGTTATAAATATGATGAGAACTAGCGCACTGGGGCTTTTAACTGCGGCAAGCAAACAGCATGGCAGTGTTAGCTTTTTAATGCTAACCTGTGTCGTCAGTTGATGTCTTTGGACACACACAGGTCATTTCTCTCTTTGCGTACAGTTAATTCAGTGTTATCAAAGCTACTAGCTGCTGTTTCTCACTGGAATATGTATCATATATTGTCTATCAAAGGTGGTGTGTGGTTAAAAAAAGGTATGCAATGGAGAGATGTATGTTGCATCCAAATTGACCTCTGAACTGCACTTTCATGGGAGTTCCAGCAAGCTGCCTAATTTCTAAATAGTACACGTCTGCATCTGACATTGTAGAAATGTGTTTTCTACCCTTACATTGCACGAGCATCGTCGATTGCTTGTAAACAAGAAAAAAGACTGTAACACCACTTGAGCTAACTTTAGAAATATATTGATACCTTTTTAAAATAGTTATGAAGTCTCACCTTCATATTTTAAAGGAGCTATTTATAAGTTTTGCTGTTGCTAAGTAGCTAACATTAGCACTAACAGCTATTTACTCCCCAGTCTAGCAGAAACATTATGAGGCCTGTTTATTCCTTTACTCACCAACAGCTGTCTCCAGAGGTGGAGCGCAACGTCAATGTTACCTCTTGTTTTGCTTCTATTTCTATCACTACTGGTCTTCTACTGAAGTTAGCATGCTAACCAGCTAGCCCTGGTCCATCTCGTCAGTTTTGATAGCGACTCACTGCAGCCTAAAATATGCCCTGAAGACGTAGCACTGCTCAGACGGCGTGTTATAACCTCCTGTAAACGCAACAGTGGCTGAAGCTGTTGTCAAATGACAATCACCACCACCTGCTCCCGACAAGAAACCACATTCAGCGGCAGAGTGCATTTACAGAAAGCCCCTTTAAAATGAGAAATTAGAAGTAGAATTATTAGAAATCAAAATGTATGAATAACAGATATTTAGTACACGGTTTAAATATGAGGTTCATAATCAAATGTGTATATTGGGTAAATGCAGGAAAGGGAAAATGTATTGTAAGTATGCTAAATTAGCAATAGTTAGCAAAAGTAATTGGAAATTTAACTTGTCATTAAGTTGGACTCCACAATAGAGGGCTGGTCATTGATTAAGCACATTTCCTTCTCCAGAATTTCATTGCACAAAATGGCAAAACAACGATATACACTGAGGAGAAGGCAGAAGGAAACTCATTTCAGTGGAAGGCTTTTGGTTCTCACATGGCACAGCAGTTTACAGTCTTCATTGTGACAGATTCACCACTTGAAATACATAATTTTGAGGTTGGTGTAGTGAAAACGTACCCGAGTCCAGTAAAGAGAAGGACAGAGCTGCTAACATCAGCCTAAAAATCTGACACAGTGTAGTAGTATCCAGGACCGGCATCCACACAGAGGGAAAATACTGGACACTGGATGGTCTATCATCAACACAGCTTTAACCCCACAACGAATGAAGTGTTGCTTGGCATTAAAAGTAAAGTTGGGTTAGATCTTTACTGTAGTTAGTAAGCTAGTTAGCCACTCATGTTAGACATGCTAATATTAAAGCGGTTTAATTAATTAATTCCAGTGTTTTTGGTTTTAGAAAGGCAAAAAAAGACTCTACCCTCCAGCCTCTGAATACAGTCCTTTAACATTTTGATAGGTTCAGAGCTGGACAGACCT
Organism: Trachinotus anak; assembly: GCF_046630095.1. Lineage (NCBI taxonomy): Eukaryota > Metazoa > Chordata > Actinopteri > Carangiformes > Carangidae > Trachinotus > Trachinotus anak. Next base: position 24,197,728 of record NW_027273854.1, on the reverse strand, counting down.
GGGGTGCCTTGTTGTCTCTGCTAAACTATGACTAGTCCGTTTTGCTGTGAGGAGCAGGGGTTTAGAGCCGTATAAACGTATTAAAACGGGAGGAAAAAAAAAAAAAGTGAATAGTAAGTGATAAAAAATGTAATTTTCTCTTTTGCAGAGAAGCCATCATTGTCTGTCCGTCGTCTGTCCTCCAACACATGGCTGACACAGAGGACCCACTTTAACGCACACGTACACACAGTGGGAGGAGTGGGGAGAGACGTCCAGATTCAACCTTGATGAATTCATCACACACCTCAGGTGAGTCTCTGCCGGTTTGTCTCTATCTCACACAGCTGCTGTGGGTAATGGTGGTGTGACTGGAGTGAGACTGGTCCTCTCATGGTTTGTACTGGTGTTACAATCACAGTAGAGTGTGAGCGGCTGGATGGTGCTGACGTTAGCAAAGGTGGTTATAGGAGTCTTATTTAGTTTGCTGCGTTTATGTCTTTGGTTGTGGTCGGTGGCTGAACCTAAACACAACACCAACACATGATGCTGACATTTCACATGATCTCTGTATCTTCTGTGTTTGAGCTTTGACCTACGAACTGAATCCACGACAAGTGCAAGCATCTGTTGTGTGGTTATTCTACCTTATGGATGTTTTTTCTGTCAGCTGTTCATAACAATGTCAATCAAACAATAGGACATACTTGTGAACATGATCGTGATAGGGCAGTCTGTTTATATTTCCCATAATTCTTATATAAACAGTGTAAATATAAAATTGACTGAATAAAACAACAGCAGCAAAACTAAAAACTAGTCCAGTCGATATAAGTACTTATGCTGATACCTTGACTTTGATACTGATTCCTAACGATACCAAGTTTATCAAATCAGTTTTAACGAAAAGTAAATAAAATTGCAGTACACATTACTGTACCAATTTTAGTTTTACACAGTCAAACTTGTTTGTGTAAATAAACAGCCAATTACCAGCATCATTAGATCTGGTCCAAGCATGCTGCATGCTTATTGGATCAAGGACACTGATGAGATTTACCTCAGGTATCAAATGATGAGACACTTATAAAACTAATCAGTTGGTTCATGAAAATGTTCAAGTTCAATACCCAGCCATAAGTTCAGCTGAGGCTGATGGGAATCTTATTAGTTTTTGAGGTTTTATTATTAGACATAAATCAAAGTATTGGACAAATTTAAATTTTGACCTGATGATGGCGCTGAGGAAAATGACAGAGATCACCAGAATTACTATCATTCATCCTCTGAGGATCATGAATGTTTGGGGCAAATCTAATAGTTGTTGAGATATTTCAGTCTGGATGAAAGTGGTCGACAGACCAAGACTGCCATCCACAGAGCCATAAGATAAGACAATAAGAGATTCATTTAAAAATGTGATTAAATAATCAATGTTTTCATAATGGTTTAGACACAACATAAATACAACAAATAAATTTGGTGATTTTTTCAGTTCTTTACTTCCTTCCTGCTTCTCTGTCCTAATGAAACGTAATTTATTATGAAACTGTCATAATTTTGCCATTACTCACAGTGTTATTATTGTACCGCTACAGTTTTGTTATTTATAAAATGTGACGCACTGGATTGTGGCATTAGTAGCAGAAACTAGAGTCAATGCCAGGAGCTAATTTTCTGGGATTTTTTTTATGGCACTTTTTGTTTTTCACTCTCAGGATTCAGACACTTGAGGGATTTCTGACACAACCCTTGTCATTATAATAATGTTAATAACTGATTGACCTACTGAGGCACTGCTGTTTTTGACCCTCATTTGAAGGTGCCAAAGATGATTGGCAAAGCTGATACCTACGCTTGTGGTTTTGATCACATTTTATGCAATGGCTGAACAGTTAATTGAAATATTCTCGACAGTGCAGTGTCTAAAATAGAAGTGCAATATCCAAATTGCAGGAACTGCATTTGAACATTTTTTGATGAAGGCAAAATGTGTCAGAACCACACATAAATGAAGCATTGTGGTGCCACAGAGACGCCCCCGGCCTACAAATCATGTTCTCCAGATGTAAAGCAAAGAAAAATCACCTCATCATTTTATATTTTTTTTTTCAGTGAAAGTAAAATGAAAAATGGCCATTCCAACTGAAACTGTGACTCATATCACAATTGCAATATCTGTCAAAATAACCACAAAATGCCTGCACAGTTTTATTACATATCGCTCTGCCTTGTTTTATAGAATGTATTTTGGAAACCATGGAGCTGTTTGTCAGTTGTTGAGGATGCAACGAGAAGTTCGGGGGTGGAACCTTTAACCTGTGATTGCTGATTTTTTTTATTTATTTATTTTTTCAGGAACAAGTTTGTTAACACAACATTGACATATCAACACCTTCTATGATGATATGACGAACTTGTTAGCAAACAGTTGCTTATTTAAAGGTCCAGCATTACATGAGCTTTCATGCCTGGGGAAGTCCAATATTCACTCTCTTTTAGCCTATCTATTGTGTACTGTACTCTGTGTGTGTGTGTGTTTGTGCGTGTGTGCGCGCGCACGTGTGTGTGTGTGTGTGTGTGTGTGTGTGTGTGTGTGTGTGTGTGTGTGTGTGTGTGTGTGTGTGTGTGTGTGGACAATGGACCAGATTAATTAAGACACCTTTAAGGCTACCTCAGGTATTTTTTGACAACTTTGTCTCAGACTGAGTGGTTGACTGACTGCATGTAATTTGGTTGTCATGGATACAGATATAGTACATGATACACACACACACACAAGCGCATATATGCACACACACAGACACACAGACAGCAGTGTGACTCCAGGGTTTGATGCGCCTCAAATAGAAACGCAGAGATGAGTCATCCACTGAGCTACTGCAGTACACACACACACACACACACACACACACACACACACACACACCTTTAGCAGATGCAGATGTGTTTAGTATGTGAGACCATGGAGACATTGCCCGGCCAGTCCCATGATGCTCGGCCACTTCTCAGTATTTACATTTTCTCCCTTCCATCTATTTAGTCTTTGTGCTTGTGAGTCAAACTGAGGTAGCACTAAATCTGCCTGAGGACACACAGAGCTGGTTACACAGGAGGTGAGGATGATGAGGGTGATGAAGGTGACGAAGAGGAGGTGGGATGAAGGTGATGATAAAATGATTCAATGAAGTATTATCATTCCTGGAAAGGATACTGCCATAGCCACAGCGACAAAGGGCTGACAGATCCAGATGAGTCAAAATCATCCACCTTATTAAATGAATTACATTTGTCCTGAGCTGATCCACTGGAGTCATTCAAGACTTTTTAATGCATTACCATCAGATACATGTAGCCTGATTCATTCTGATCCTCAGTTCTTTGTAATCCATGCTTGCTGGGTTTGCCAGCAGTCAGAGACATCCCCCTCCACTCTGTTAAAACACTGGATCCTATTCTGTACAGCTACTCTCAGGACTGAGCTGCTGAATGGAATAAACAACTCCTATAAATAGCAGCCAGCAGTTTCAATTAATAATGTCCACACTGACAGCAAAGTGAGCAGTGCAGCTTTTGGTTAAAAAATAACCTCTCTTCATGACATTTCCCAGGTGACATACATGCACCTTTAAAATTAAAAGTAGCGTGTAAGTGAGTGTAATAATGACACATGGTTTTATTGGGGGGGGGGGGGGGGGGTTATGTGTTGTGTGATTTCTTGGCTGGACACAAGATAAGTTTCTAGAAAATTTGCAAAAGACAGCGAATTAATGCACTGAATGTAAGGACCTGGAGGTGTCAAGATGAGTAGCGAATAGTGCTAATTCTCTAGTTGGGTGATTTGTATATAATGTGATTGGTTTTTGAAAATATATAATCATCTAATACATTGTTATCTGATCTTTCCCAGATCCAGTCTTGAGCTTGTAACTGGCAGTGGCTGACACAGTGTTAGTGGTTGTGCTAATGCAAACTCTTGCTCTCTGTACTGACAAGGTTTCAGGTTTATTTAGCCCCGCCTCCCGTCCCCACAAGTTGACATGATTGGTTCTTTAGGTTATATGACGTAGGAATCCCGGACTGTCTGAATCTGTTTTTATGAGACTGTCACTGGTTCACTGCAGTTCAAGGTGGAAACACTCAGTCATGGTGTTGACTGATCATTTCACTCATGTAATGTCTTTATTATATAAAAAACACCATATGGACATTAACATGGTAAAACACTTGATTTTCATTGGAGGGGTCTTTAAAGGCCAACATCAGCATGTTGACATGCTCATAATGAAATTATCAGCCTGATGTTTAGCAGGCATGAAGTTTGTTCACAAAGTGTGTTAGCATGTTACCATTAGCATAGTAGCACTTAAAGTGGGTGACATGATAATGACATTAGTTTTGCAGGTACCTGGTCATGAACCAGAAATCGGACAAATGTAAAATTTGACGTGATGATGATGTGAGATGAAAACTTCAGGATTCGTTCACTGGGACCATGAACGTCTGTGCAAAATTTTGGTGCCGATCTGGCAAACCGCCCACACTGTTTGACTGACAGCTGATCTCTGGGAAGTGCAGTACAGAAACATGACAGCGCTGAAAGCCTCCCCCTCCCCCCTCCCCCCTACACCTCCTCCACCCCATCCCAGAGCTGTAGGCTTACTGCTCCTGCTCTCCCTCTCTGTCTATTTTTATCTGTGGCTCCTCCTCCTCCCAGCCAGGCTATTTTCAGCTCTAGTCCCTCCATTAACCCCCCATCTCCTGTGTTAGTAAATGCCTCTTCTCTTCTCTTCTCTTCTCTTCTCTTCTCTTCTCTTCTCTTCTCTTCTCTTCTCTTCTCTTCTCTCCTTTAATCTTTTTTTAAAAGAAAGCAGCCAATGTCACAACAGAAACATGCAGTAAAAAAAAAAAAAAAAAAAAAAGGTGAATGAAGGTGAATGGAGGGATGGTTGCTGAAGGTGCGTCCCCGCTCCCTCTCTTTCATTGCTGATGTTGTGACGCTCACTAAAAATGAAATGAGCTGTTGTTGACTTTCTCTTCATCCCTCTAACTTCCTTTCCACCCAGTGATCTACTTTCAGTCTCCCTTGCTCGCTCACCCTCCTCTCTCTCTCTCTCTCTCTCTCACTCTCTCACTCTCTCTGCATTCATTCAGCAGCTCATACAGCGTCACAGACACACACACACACAAACCTGCCAGTGACTCTTAGACAGTGAATATTAGCTCTCTGACCAGCAGCTGTCTCTGGTCGCCCGTCTTGTCCTTTTTGTGTGTTTTCAAGCAAAGGGATACGAGGACATTTTTTGGGGGAGGATTTTAACGGTGCTGCTCGTCTTCTCCAGCTCAGCCTTCTTCTCCTCACATTTTCTTCTTTTTTTTTTTTAATTTTATTTTTATTTTTTATAATACTGCTCTCTCCCTCTCCCTCCTTCCTTCCATTTCCCTCTCACTGTCATTCTCTCAGCTCTTCGTTCTAATTTTGGAAGCATGGAACCTCGGGGAGCGCTCTCCCAAAGCTATTTACGTCCTTGCCTCTCCTCCTCCTCCTCCTCCTCCTCCTCCTCCTCCTCCTCCTATCCTCTCTTCTCCCTCTCGTCAGCCAGGAGGAGAACAGCATGAGGATCCTTTGATGCACCAGAGCAGGGGAATTCAGCCTCTCCTCGTCTCGGTATTTTTGTTGTGTTGTGAGCTGTGGGAAGCAGCGAAGAGGCTGCAGCGGCTCCCCGCTCTCGAACCAATCCCTTCCATCACATCTCAGCTTAATGGAAAGGCACAATTTTTCCTGGCGAGCAACCAGATTTCATTGATTCCCTCCCGGTCTTGGTTTCATAGTTAAGAGTCCGAGAGGATTTCCGTGCACCAGCAGAGGAAACAAACTTTTTTTTTTCCTTCCATCTGCAGCAGTGACTGGTACAACCCAAAACAGACCAGCCACTGTCACTGTCTCAGGAGCTGGCGAAGTGCTTTGCGTGGATCGGGACTCCAGGTGATGTAGACGATACTCGACGACCAGGAAGTCATATTTCAGACCATCTCTCAGCCGGTCCTGTCTTGAAAACTGGTGTTCCTTACATTTGATCTTCCACTTTTGATTCATTCCTAACGCCCTGCAGAAGAGGCAGATTTCTGGAACCTGTAGCTGAGGCTGCAACATTAGTAAAGAGGATGTTGTCTCAGTGACAGTGACTGGACATCACAGCAAAACACTGAAGAGACAGAAACAACAGAAGCTCCAAATCAAACCGGAGCCTGACCAGGCTACCTGTGCTGGCTCAGAGGAGGTCTTTTTTTTTTTTTTTTTTTTTTTAAGGAATTCATGATCATTTTTAGATCAATTTAAAGATCGTTTTACAATAAAGGAAGTTTTCAATTTAACCATCATTCATTCATTTTTGAAAGCACACTTCAATGTTTTGTTCCTCATCCTTGACAACTTGAATCCTAGCCATGGCAGTGTCTTATAAGAGGAACTGAGTTTTTTTTTTGTTTTTTTTTTAAGTGACAAAAGAGAACACTGCCTCTTGTCTTGGCATGCTGTTGCGTCCCACAGTGTCAGGATTGTGCGCCATGTTGCAGACCATCTATGAGACTGAGTCCTGTTTTTCTTCTGCAAGCACAGACAGCCACCACCAGCCTCTGGAGCTCCTGAGTGGCAACAGGGGCTCCAGTGCTGCCATGCCCACCACCGGTGAGTCATATCTGGGAAAGAGATGTGTGTGTGTGTATGTCTGTGTGTGTTTTGTGGATACAGCAGGATATAAGATTTGAGTCAGAGGTTTCAACAAACACAGAGTGAAGCTGTAAGATGCTGTTTGAGGTGAAATGGACAGATGCATGATGGTGTTTTTAAAACAACAGGAAGTTAGTTATTGTAGTTTGGGCTGCTCAGCAGCACGGACGGCGGCTGCAGCAGCAGCAGCAGTGGCAGTGACACACACAGCTCATTAAGGCACTTTAAAACCCTCAGCACCCAATTGCCGCATTTTCCGTCGGAGTAATAACTGAGTGACTGAGTACAGGGACATCACGCTCATGTTTTTAGATTGAGTTTGACTTGTACTTTCATCTTATATCATTATCTGTGTTCATCACAAATAAATGTCCTTACAAATCACAGTAAAGAAGACACTTCTTGCACCTTCAGAATGAGAAAAAGGATGAAAATGCCCCGGATGCTGCTCCATAAACCAAAGTTGTGCCTCGTCAGCTAACATTTATTTGGGAACATTTGAGACTTTGAACAACATTTCTTTTTTAAATGCCTGGTGCTCTTTGACCGGTTTAGTCATTTATCTAATGCTGAAACACATCTGGTGTGTGAGAAAGAAATTCAGCAGCTTCAGTGAGGCTCACGGCTGCTGAAAGATATCAGTGTGTGATGTGTAGGTTTAGCTGCAGTGTGGTCTGCTGGACAATGTGGTTGCCAGAGTGAGGTGAGCTGGGTTTGGGCTGTGGCTTGATGCCACCTCTCGATGCCAGGAGGTCGTTAGCTGGTACAGTCGGGACGCACATTCACTCTAATCTTCTTTTCGCAATTGCAGTGCTGGCTCACTGGCAAACCCAGGTCAGTGTATATGTGTGTTTGTGTGTGTCTGTGTGTGTTTGTTCAAACTTCACAGGCTCACATAGACTTGCGTATATTGGTATTGTTGGGGCAATGCATCCTCTGCAGCTGTTGCTCATGTTTTCATAGATTAGCCTCGTGTTTGCCGTTTACTAATATTGATCATACTCATTACATAAAACAGTTTTTCTGATGATGGTCCAGAGAGAGCGAGACATCAGCATGATCAGTAAATTGTGATGCTGAGCAGGAGCAGTGTGAGGGATATTCTTCTTTTCAAGACTGAAGTGACACTGTCCAACGCACCTACACAGAAGACATTTGGATGTGCGGATATCTTCATCAGTCTACATAGCCAGTGAGGACAAATCTACAAACTAATCTGAACAGAACTGTTCAAATCAGCGAAGTGAGATGTAATTCCCACTTGTACACGGAGTCAGGAGGTTGGTCTTGGATTACAAAAAACACCTGGGGCCTGGTTGGAACGTCCGCTGTCATACTTTATAGTGAATCAGCCATTTTACAGGGCTGTTTGAATTTTCAACTGTAAATTTCATCCACTGTATAGTAACCTACAGAACTGTACAGAAGATGCACACTACATCGATCAAGCTAAACCATCCTGCATTGCGGCCTGCAGAAGAAGAAGTCATCTCGCTAACAGGCTAGCTGCTAACGTTAGCTGCTTGCTAGTGTGATTTTATTACCCATTGAGAGTACCTGGGAGCATAATACTCCTGAGACGTCTTGACCATGCAGCAGCTTGTCTGCTCCTCTGCCAGATCAGCAGGATTTCAAAAATTATTATTAAAACTCCTGTCAGCACCATGTACGAAAACAACACAAACTGACAAAACAGTAAGAACTGACACACACAGAGTAGAGATTGATCTGTAGACACAAATTAAAACAAACATGATACATGAAAGATGTGTAAAAATGGCACGTCCTGTAAGATAGCATGTACTTTTATTTGTATTTTACATTTATGAGACAGTGATAATAATTATCATAAATATCCTACATATTATATAGTTATGTAGCAATTTAACATCCAAGTAGTGCCTGAAATGTATCAGTTGCTGTCTGCACTTATACCTGAGCGAGTCTCATATGTAGCAAACAGTGTGAGGAGGCTGAGTGAGCTTACAGTCTGAACACAGCACTGATCACCAGCTGAATGTTTCCACATTAACATTCATTTGGAGCAATATTTACTTTTTTTAATCTTTGTTTTTATCTCTGGTTTGCTGTCCACTGACTGATGAATGAAATATGTGACTCTTTATAATAATAATAATTATGATAATAGCTTTATTTATGTTACACTTTTCTAAACCAAGTTACACAGTGATTCACAGAAAAACAGAACCAGATAAATGAGAAGGCCAAAGAGCCTGAGCATAGTAGAATTGAAGACAGTAAAATTAATAAGAGCAAGTAAAAAGAGTAGAACAGCCTAAAGAAAAACAAACGTTCAAACGTTCTTCAAAAGGATCAGACAATAGGTAAAAAGATGCAATAGAATATGTATCAACAGTAATATAAATAAAACACAAAGGCAGACAAACTGTTACGTTTAAGAAGAGATTTAGAAGAAGTTTATGAGTTAGAGCATTGAAAGGCTTGAAGATCTTATGACAATCTTTTTAGGTAGAATCTCAATATTATTGTGACACTTCTGACTGGAAGTTGTGAGTCGTACCTTTTCCTAATTTGGATGTTTGCATTGTTATTTATTTATGTGAGTATTTTAATTTGAATGTTCAGTCGCTGCCCCGGCTCATCCCACTTAATGTTTCCCCCAGGTCTCATAGCAGGCTGGCTGTTTAACAGTTGACAGTGGGCTGGTTAGCAGAAACTGAATTTTGAGAATTAAATATCTCAATATGGCACCTTTTTTAGTGACGTGATCTGTACGATTCATCTGAAAAGTAGATCATATGTCAAAATAAGATCAGACAAGGCTGTCAGATTGCCCACCTATATCGTTCTAACGTTTTCTGTCTGCTTTTTGGTGGCAGCCATATTGTTTATAGTTGGTTTAGCTGCCTGTTGCTGTTTGAATTGAGGTGAATGAAAGTGATGAGACTGAACCAAAATATTAAAGCTGCAGGTCGTAAAACCAAAACAAAGCTGAAAGTTGCTAGAAGGCACCATACAGCTGAGGGGAACTATGGGGGTTGGGTGGTAGTGATTTACACACAGCCACTCACACCATTGTTAACATGAAGATATTGATCAGCACATACAACAGTGTGTACACATAGATTGAATCAGATGCTGTCAAAGACATTAAGCTTGGCGCAACACAACAGACAGTATCGGTGGATGACCTACAGTCTGCAAGCCCATAATACTTCTGACCCACCCCTCAGTCTCTATAGCAACGCTCCAAATGTGACTCCTCTCTCTCTAAGCTTCTAATTTGTCTAAAGTACACACAGCCATTATACTATTTTTACCTCACTCTCCGTGTTGCTCTGTCTTTTCTCTCCCTCCCTCCCTCTCTCTCTCTCTCCTGACTTTTTTTAGAGTGTTTTGCAGGGCTGACGTCATAGTGCCTATTTTCTTTTAGCAGCGCGGAATGAACAAGTTGGGGAGAGAAAGAAGAGAAAAGAGGAATATGGGTTTCCAGAAATACCTCCCAGCAGCAGCAGCAGCAGCAGCAGTAGCAGCAGCAGCAGCAGCAGCAGCATTTTAAAATAAGAGAAACAGAGAAAAAGAGAAAAGTCCTTCAAGCTGGATTTTTAGCAGCAAAAAATCTTGGCCAGCACTTAATGTGACATGTTTGACTCTGTGGATGTTTGCTGGATCACTGCATTTGTAAAGATGACATGGATAACGTTCCTGTCAAGGCCAGATGGAAGAAATTCCCAGTTGGTGGACCGTAGTAAAGAACTGGTGCGTTCCAGCGGTCCAGTACAAAAAAAGCAAAAAAAGTCTTTACCTCATTAGTTAGACTCACTAGTAACTGAAACTGTCGTCATCAATCATTAATCATCTCATCATTTATAGTTGAGCAGTTCTGGATCATTTCTGTTTTGTCTGTGCTGATTATTTTACAGTCAGTCTGTTGACGATGACTGAAGTGGCTCATGTGAGCTGAATGTTATAGCATCTTTTACAGACAGGGATAAAATAGCCTTTTTAAAAAATTAAAAAACATTCATTATAAGTTAATGTTGTTTCTCAGAGTCCAAGTTCACATTTTAAGTGCTTGTTTGGTTTTGACCAGCAGAACAAAACCCCAGAGATTCAGTTTCCTGTCAGAGATAATGAAGATATATTCATTCATATTTTTAGTAAATATTTACATTTGAAAAGCTGAAACCACTGACCTTTGCTTGAAAAATCACTTGAATGATTGCCAATTACTTTTCTGTTGATCAACTAATGGATTAAATGACTAAGCCTTCAGCTCTAGTTGAATATAGACAGCATTAGAGCTGCCGATTGAGCTTCAGTACTTCCTGGGTCCTGACTGAAATCTTTGTCTTGAAACACAGTATCAAAAGTTGTTGAGCTACAAATGTTGTGTCCTACGCTCGGCCTTGTTTGTGTTCTTTTTCAATAGCTTGGGGTTGATGTTATTAGTCTCATTATCATCGCTCATTACAGTATTTATAAAGAACAACACAGGTTGTTGTCTGTCACACTTGGACATGGTTAAGCGCTCATCATGCTACAGGTAGAGGCGACTGGAATTTATTGGTTGTCTTTGGTGCAGCTGTCACATGGGGACTGTATTGCTGCATTGAAATGCCATTGCATATACACCTGCATATACACCTGGCAGCCTAAAGATGTCTTTATTTGCTCTAATTTTATAGTTTTATTAAATATTATTTTTATCACCATGTAACATTTTTGCCCCCCTTCTTCACTACCTTTTAAAAATGTAACACATCAGTCACAGTGAGTGGCCATTCACCTGCTGCAGGAAACATATGGTCTCATTCCAGCCACTGGAGTGTGTGTTACTGTGGCGGTTTTTGCTGCTCTATCTCAACCTGGTTAATGTTGCTGTTTTCTTCATTATAGTGATGAACTACTCACTGCACATTTACTCTGGTTCTGCTCCAGCGCTCAGAGCTCTCTCCTCCTTTATTCCACTGTTGTTTACGCACCATTTAGATCTGATAGTGACTTTAGCTTAGCAGTTAGCGATGGCTTCCCTCTCTCGCTCTCACCCTCCTGTTTGTTCTTGTTTCTTGGATCAACAAATGAACTCGTTCATAAGATTGTGATGTTAATTGAAACCTCAGCAGTGCCTGCTCTCTCACCTTCGACACACAACTCTGCTCGCTCATCAGATCTGCTCCAGTCGGTGCCCGTCTGTGCACACAGTAGCCTTCAGTGGTGAAAGGCTGTTTACTTGTGACATGTAACCGATCAGGTGCAGGATGCTGACTACAGACAGGGACAGGCAGCTGCATCAGAGCCAAAGTAGCACATTTCTAAATCAATTAATCTAATCAGCAGTCGATTTAAAAAAAAAAAAAAAAAAAAAAGATTCTGAAAATCTTAAATGCTGAATATTGGATCTGATAATCATCCAGGTCGATCAATCAACATGTCAAACAGCAAGGTTTGAAGCTTTCTCTAGAACTGCTCAGCCTAAAAAACTTCACAGTTAACACTGCACCTCATTGGCTCCTCAGCAACACATCAGCAAGTCTGAAGTCGTCAGATGAGCAGCTGTTGAGAAAATCGAAATACAGACAAACAGACAGAGATTCCTTCATTTATAGTTAGCTGTAATTATTACACCCTCAAATATAAAGTAACCTCCCCCCCTTTTTTTTTTTTTAAATGTCTTATATTGGAGCCAACAGTGGATCCTTTCTCTCCGGAGCAGTACAGTTTTCTTCTGTTCATTCAGCTTCAGCACTGCGCCTACCTCTTGTAATGTTTGGGAAAACCCTGGATATTTTCTGATATAAAATAAAACTGACTGAATTTTATTCAGGTAGATTTCTTCTACAGCTGCCGGTGTGCAGACAGAATATCATACTGATAGAGTGCCTTTTTACCTACTTTGTAAAAGGACTTTTTATGTTCTCAGTGTGAGGGACTTTTCATCTGGTTCCAACATATGGTTTTACATTTAATTATCCAATACTTTGGTTTAAGACCAAATAAACCTGAAAAATTAATGAAATTACTTTCAACCTCAGCTGCACTTTGTGTTTAAGTGCTAATTAATAAATCATGAAAACATTTTATAGACCAAATGATCAATCAGTTAATTGAGATGAAGGTTAATTGGAAATAAAACTAATAGTTGCAGCCTTATAAAAACAAAATAGCTTTGATGCCGGTTTATGGAGGAAGGCTTTATTACAGCTCCAATCAGACCTGACTGATGCAAACATGGTTTATTCATAGTCTTTACAAAATCATTTCAGCCAACTATGTGAAAAGTTGTCCTTGTTATTTAAAAGTCTCCTGTGTTGTATTAGCACTGAGGTGTAACCAGCAGCCTGTGCAGGGTCTTCTGATGGGACAAACAGTCTGTCATTCATTCTTTTCACCGTCTCTGTCCCGGAGCCTGAATTACTGTGTGTAACTGTGAGCTGTGGTCAGTTAAAGACTGATATGATTGACTGAAAGGTTGCCTCATCCCCGCCTCTTCATCAGAACAGTGTGTGTGTGTGTGTGTGTGTGTGTGTGTGTATATGTGTGTGTGTTTACCAGACTATAAATGTCTTCAGTTTGACGTCAGACCCTTGCTGCTGTGGAATGCTGCTCTGTTGCCAAACGGACTGTTGTACACACACTCACAGACCAGTCTCTCACATACACACACACACACGCGCACACACTGAGGCAGTGTGTGTGTTGAAGTGGAAAGGGAGACACGTGCGTCACAGTGAAATGCCAGAATATTTGTTTAGGTAATTTAGACGTGAGTGACTGTACACACACACACATACACACACACACACACACACACACACACACACACACACACACACACACACACACACACACACACACACAGCTCTCAGTTTTTTTTTTTTGGTTTCTACCAACTTTTTCTTGCAGCAGCCACAAACCAGAAAATCCGAAACTGGACTGCTTCTTTGTGTGTGTGTGTGTGTGTGTGTGTGTGTGTGTGTGTGTGTGTGTGTGTGTGTGTGTGTGTGGGTGTGTGTGTGTGTGTGTGTGGGTGGGTGGGTGGGTGGGTGTGTGGGTGTGTGTATGGGAAAAATAATCTTTTCATCCCACAAGATTTTGTGGGAATAAAATTCAGGAATAAAATCCGAGCCTCTACACTCAATGTAGATACAGAACATGTTCCTCGTGTCACAGTCTGAGGTCAAAGGTCAAGGATGTGAAATCTGTCCTTGTCTAACTGCTCACAATCCTCCAGCACAGAGCTAATCATCTTGGCCTTATTGTCGCTGTTTGTTTAGCTTTGATGAGCTTTGAACCCACGTGGGACGCAAGAGCAGAAAGGGCGTGCCAATGAGTGGGAGGTGACCAATCAGAACACCTTCGTATAAAAAGATCAAAGGTCAGACTTCTCAGTAGGTATGTCCTAATTGAATTTCCTCCTGGCCAGCAGACAGGAAATATCCTGACGTCCAACATGCTGCAGGGTGTTGACGGCTTCCAGGATGCAGCCTGATTCACTAGCATAATCGCCCATGACCAGGAGAGCGTACCCGCCACAGGTCTATGGCAGGTCAGGGTCACTGCTCTGCTCAGGGGCTCGTTGGTAGAGTAGGTGCTGATGGTGATAGGATGCTAAAACCTCCTGCTCTCTCTCTCTTTTCACGTTTCCCTCTGTATATGTTTCAGTCTTTCTCTGTTTGTCCCATCTTTGTATTTGTGTGTTAACCTGTTGGCTCGTGACTTGTTGAGTCTCTGTGCTGCCAAGAGCCAACCTGAAGAAATAGTCCAAATGACATTATACAACCTCTCTCTGACTCACTCACACACATACACACCCACACACACACGCAAACACACATATCCAGTGATCAGTCTAAGCTGATTGGAGCAGCTAAGCTGATTGGGGCTTCCGATCCGAGTGCTGCTGAGTCTTAGCATCGTAGCTTACACATGAATACTGTAAAAACCTAAACTGTCACTCACAGAAGGTGTGTTTGCATCCACCTGTTTTTCTGCACAATTTTCAATTTGCACATAAGACGCATGAGTGAGAGTTAAGGAAAGTTTTTATGCTTTTATGGCTGAAGAGGAAAAAGTCGATTTATCAAGACAAAAAGTTACAAAGTGCAAGAGAAACAGACTTAAACAATTAATGATGTAGATGAAGAATGTAACTTAAACGTCCTGTCGAGAGATGAAAAATGAAAAATTTCACTTTGATTTGTACAAATCTTTTAATTCTGTCATCTTGTGGCACCTCTTCTTCTACAGTGGTTAAATGGCTCTGGCTTGAGAATTAGCACCAACCAAATATGAATGTTAATATATAAACTCCTAATGTTTGCACAACAATAATAGACGTTGTGTATATGACATATATGCGTGAATTCATGTTGAGCTAAATGTGGATGGAAGCTGGTCTGTAGAGAGTGTGATGTCAAAACAATCCATGCATCAAAATGAAGACATCTGCAATGTGAGTCCTGCAATACTGTCATGCTCAAAATGCATAGGAGTCAGTGGTGTGAGCAGTGTTGTGTGAATGCCACATTCATAAGACAATATTTAGAATATATTACTCATATCAGGAAATCTAACAGAGTAAGTTATGAAATACATTTTAGGACATGTATTCTGTAATCTGTACTGGGATACATGTTAAGATTAAGACAGTGGGGATTGATTTTGTATGTGGAGACACTGGAGGCCACATGTGTACTATATGGGCATAGCACAAACACGAAAGCTTTTGATTTGGTTTTCTTCTTGGTGTCTGTAGAGGTTGACATCATGCAGTGTCCTTCACACTTCTCCCCATCATTGTAAACACCAGTCTCCACAGATAATCCTTGTGCCATGTCAGAACCTCTTACTCATCTGTTTTCCAATGCAAGGCTGCGTAAATAGATGATGGTGCATAGTGTAATTCTTTTAGGACGGCCACTGCACCCTCCTATACTGGTAGTATGAGTATGACTCATCCTATACCTCCTGCTGCAGCTGTGTTTCCACCTGCTGATGCTCTTGTACCCTCTCTCATCTTTATAAACTCTCACAATGTGCTTTCTTACTTGTTCAGGAGTTTTCTTACCATGTGGAGCCATGTGAAAACTCACAGGTCATTTTATAACCTTGTTCATGCAATTAGTCTTAATGAGAAACCACGGGCAAAGTCTAATGTATTGCGGTGATCACAGGGAACCTGACTTTGTAGTGATATTGCACAGGGGTGTAATCGATTTGTTGTATTCTGCAAATGAAACAAATACCTACATTGCAGGGTGCATTTTTGGGATTTTTGCTACAGAATCGTAGCATCCAATTTACACATTCCTGAAGACTTTACTAACAGAGATACTTCACAAGGTTTAATGGTGCAACCTGATCTAGTAAATCACTTATTTAAAACTAGCCTGTAGTTAAACAAGAACTGAGGTAGAAATGGATTTATGAATATCTGGTACGACCCAGGTGACCACACAAAGCCACTGAAGACTGAAGCTTTTATTCCACTGACAGACTTTATAATATGTTGAATTTTGACTTGATGAGTTCCCACATCTTTCTTTTGATCAGGTGAAATGTCAGCTAATGCCACTCTGTTGCCTGAAGCAAGAAATCAGTATTAATTTGTCACAGTGATTCGTCCAAGTGGTCGCCACAAACCCACATCAGTGCACGGCGGTGAATTTGTCACTGATTGAAGGACTGAAGGACTTTTCCTGCAATACACTAATTTCTATGAAGCAAGAGTGCTCTGTCTTTTCCTGCAGAACTTCCTTTCCTTTGTTCTGTATTTATTTATTTTTTCAGTTTCCACATCCTGATATAAATAACAGCAGCCTTCTCTGACAGTCTGTCTCTATTCATTTGTGTGGTACATTTCTGCAGTGTCCTTTAGCCTAGCCACACTGAATATAGGCTAGGCTAATGCCAAGGTAACATTAAGGTAGTTCTAAGTCAGTGCTGCCTAGCGCTAGGCTAATGCTAGGCTATTTTTAGGTGGCGAGACGCTGTGTTCCTCACTTTCTTACAACACTATCACAGCTCATCTGAATAAAATGCGAACTGCCTTTGTGTGCGTGTGTGTGTGTGTGTGTGTGAAATGAATTATGTAATAGTCTGCTGTATCCCTGACAACATTTTCCAGACTAATCAATCACTCATTTTTCTCTCTTTCTCTCTCTCTCTGTTCCTCCTTCCTTGCAGTAGTGGAGGTGAAGAGCAGCTTCCCGTCGGGCATGCAGAGCCCAGTAGGAGCAGCAAGCGAGCACAGAGGAGGAGGCGGTGAAGGCGGTGAGTAAGGAGTCCTCTACGAGTCCTTGAGGGGTAGGTCCACGTCTCTGAAAGGGGTTTGATTAAATGGGTCAGATGCTTCCTAAAAGTGGATCAGTGGCATTTGGAAGAGGTTTTAGGGGATTCTTTCGGTGGGTTTGAGTTTTGCTTAAAGGAATTCTTCGAAGACTGCATAAAAACAATCAAAGCTCTCTCGAACTCTGTCAGATAATTCAGTCACATAATTAGCCCTCCAGTGGACCTCAGATCTGTGCAGCAGACACAGGGGTCCTGTAGGAGGTACCAGTCAGAGTCTTCAAGAAGAGCCTGTTTATAGATGTTGGGGACTGGTGCTTATGTGTCTCAGAGGGTGTGGAGTTGGACAGAAGTCAGAACTCAGACCAGACCTCTGTCGCCCACTCCTCATCTCTGCTTGAGGCCAGCAGCTCCAGGCCGCACTAGCCACTACTAGTATAACACAGCCCAGTCTCCGAGTGAACTGTTTCTGTTTCTGTCTCTATGACTCTACTCGTGCTACAGTTACACTACATTTTAGCACTTATTATGATTTAGTAATTATTTTGTCACTTGTGTCCACGGAAGCTTCTGTTCAGCAAATATTACAGAGTTTCAGTTGAAGCTGTTTTTATGGTTCTGTTAAACGGTTCTTCAGCCACTGAAGCGGTTCCCAGGGGTCTTTGAGGGTGTAATGGCCTGTCCCCACCTCCTTTCTGTTGTTCAAGTTGGGGCTGGGTCCAACAAATGTTGTAGTTTTCCTGACAATCAGCCAAGCTTGTGGACTTCTTTGAGGTTCTCTGTCAAGCTCGCGCAACAGCATGAGCGAAGTGAGCAACATTACTATCATTATTGCTGCTTGATAACATTGTACTTGGGTACAACTCAAGTACAACTCAACTTGAGTGTTTCGAACATATCCTCTGTAGTGTGTTGAAGATCCTTCCATAGGATTTTGTTGGTCTTTCAGAAGTATCATAGGTCTTAAACAGCTTTCACTAAGTTCTCATGGTCTTTTTGGGCATAATCATCTTTTGAGCAGTTTCCATTGATCAAATCAAATCAAGTTTTATTTATATAGCGCTAAATCACACCAGAAGTTATCTCAAGGCACTTTCCAATTGGAGGAGGTCAAGACCTTCTCTATAAAGTATAGGAAAGAAAGAGACCCAACAATTCCCACTGAGAGCAAGCACTTGGCGACAGTGGCAAGGAAGAACTTCCTTTAAAAGGCAGAAACCTCTGCCTCGACTAGTTGGGTGAGAGAGAGAGAGAGAGAGAGGGAGAGACAGGGAGAGACAGGGAGGGAGGGAGGGAGAGACAGGGAGAGACAGGGAGGGAGGGAGAGAGAGGGAGAAAGAGGGAGACAGACAGAGAGAGAGAGAGAGGGAGGGGGAGAGAGAGATACACTAATGGTAGTAACAGTTAATCTGTAACAATTGATCTTTCAGTGGCGTCATTCGTCTCTCGAGTTTCACAGTGGCTCCAGAAAGGCAGAACTAATTAGTTTCCAAATTCTTAGAAGCCACTGCATCCATTTACCTTAGATACCCAGGTAAGTAGGTAACCAGCTAGCCTCGTCCGGCCTTTCTCAAGCCACTTTTGCTGGTTTCAGGGTTCAGCACAGTTAGGGAGGAACCAAAACAAAGGAAACAGACCCAAACCAGGCTGCTGCAGGGAAGTTGGTTTAATGGATGAAAACAGGCCGATGGGTTGACAAGCAGGCAGACACAGGAAATGCAAGTAGCGGACACATAGGAAAACACACAGGAACATAAACAGAGGGCAAATTTAAATACTTGCTGAGGTGTTGAGGAAACAGTGAACATGTGTGTGAGTGGGCAGGCAAGCTCAGGTGAAAATGGAAAACAGGTGAGCAGATGGATATGGAGCCAGGAAGAATTTACTAAACAAAAAGGACACAATTAAAGTCAGAAAAATAGAAAATACAGTCATGAAAGTTAAAATGAATGTAAAAAACATTAAGCAAACTGGCAGAAAGATGTAAAAACACAACTAAATCAGTAACTTAGTCAGGATGAGTAAAGTTGACTTCTTGTCTGTTGCTGCTTTTCCAGGTGGGAGTCCAGGAGAAGGCCCAGGAGGAGGAGGAGGAGGGGGAGGAGGAAGCCCGGTGGACCTGCGGACAGAGCCCAGGGTGGGGTCTCTTTCTGGGGGTGCAGCGGCGGTGGACACGGCACTGAGAGAGCAGCAGCTGCAGCAGGAACTGGTCCTTCTTAAACAGCAGCAGGAACTGCAGAAACAGCTGCTGTTTGCAGAGTTCCAGAAAAAACACGAAGTGCTAACAAGACAACATGAAGTCCAGCTGCAGGAGCACTTGAAGGTAGATGGTCATCAAGTTAGTCTCAGGAACTACAGTGTGAGCTAATCGACAGGGCAGCAACCTTCAAAACCGACTTTCATCTCTGATTTGGTGGTTAATTAGTCATTCCAGGACTCACTCAGTAAAATGTGTGTGTCTCTGTGTGTGTAAGCAACAACAGGAGCTGCTGGCAGCAAAGCGGCAGCAGGAGCTGGAGCAGAAGAGGAAACTAGAGCAACAAAGACATGAAGAGCAGGAGAAACAGAGGCTGGAGCAGCAACTGCTGCTGCTGAGGAACAAGGAGAAAGGCAAAGAGAGTAGGTTACACCACCACCACAGATATCACTACTATGCTGCAAGTGTCTGCAGTGTAGTGTGTAGTGTGTCCTGATTGCTGACTGCAGGTGTGTGTGTTTTGGCAGGTGCCATTGCCAGCACTGAGGTGAAGCTGAAGCTCCAGGAGTTTCTTCTCAGTAAGAAAGAGCCTGGTCCTGGTGGACTGAACCATTCCTTCTCCCCAAAGTGCTGGTGAGGAATCAGAGAGCTCCACCTGTCTCTGGACAGACCAGACACATCATTGTAACATTAGATTTTCAGTCAGTTTCAAACTAAATTCCTCAACTTTATTCTAGAAATTGTGTTTTTTCATATTAATGTAAATGAGGGCTGCATTCTCAATCATTTTTTGCTGGCAGTGACAGATATTCTGTCAAACTTACTTGCAGAGTGCGCCATCAGGAATGAGTCCTAAAAACCAGTTCCCTCGTCCCTAAGTCACAGTTTTTTTGAATGGGTTTTTGGTTAGATGAATGAAACAGAAAAGTTCTGTGGTTAACACAAGCTCAAAAAATGTTCATGTTTTATTCTTCAACATAAAATGCATAAGTAAATACACCAGTCGTGATTTCTTTAAGCTTTCATGTCTCTTAAAAAAGGCTGGTTACTCGCCAGTCCACCTTTACAGCCTTGTTGTGTTTATACTCGTGCTTTTGCAAACTGTTGCTAACTTTATAGGAGGAAGGGCTTTTGAAGAAGAGCTCGGAGCCAAATCAAACTACAAGTTGAAGTTTAATGGTGGTGAGGTTCAAGTCATGTGACTGTGGTGCAGTTCAGTTATAGCTTAACATTAGCTTTTTGCTTCTGGTGATTGTATTTAGGTTTCAAAAATTGTAAAGTGGTGTTCATTAATTAAGATTATCCTGCTGAAGAAAACCTTTAAGTATCATAAACTGTTGTTTGTCACACATCTTATTTTCTGCGGTAATCCAAAAGCCAGTGTAAAAATCCCATTGGCTTTTTGTCGAGGGAACCAGGGTGATGCTTACATCTGGGTTAGCCTTCAAAAATAAGTCATCTCTGCAGCAGTCTACGCCGGTCTTAGCTACGTCCAACTTCGTGATTTGAATTAACACTGAGTGCACCAAACCTGCCTGGTGAATAGATGTGAATACATGCAAAACATTGATTGTTGCTAAGCAACAGACTCTAACTTCTACCTTCAAGCAAGCTGAAAGAAGCTGGAAAATTTGGGCAGTCAGCACCTGCAGGATGGGGGCAGTGCCACGTTTCTGTCGGATGCCATAGTTGAGGGCAGAGCTCCTTGATTATCTCACTGTCCATGTTTTGTCTGATCACGGATGATTCGTTCTCCTGATCATGCCATTTTTTTATTTATTCTGTAAACAAGACATGCTGCCATTGTTGTTTTTCTTCTTGGTTGTGTGATCAATATTTTTCCAGTTGCTATTACCTTGGATGCAAATTTTCAAATTTTCAAATAATAAAGGCTTATCTTATCTTATCAGTTATTTGACTTATCACTAACTGTTCCTATGATTGACTGACTCACCTGAAGCTGTTACACCAAGTTTCCTAATGAGATGAAGCAGTTGTGTGCAAGGACAGGAGACAGAGCACATTTATGAGAAGCCGCTCTACTTACAGTCCTCTGACACCGACGGTTTTTTACCCACAGCGTTAAGTCGCCATTAACCCCAAGATCACTGAGTCTTTGTAAAAGAACAAGACTCCATAGAGTTAAAGCCCAGAACCTCACAAATAAAATAGCATGTATAACATGTTAGGTACAAAATGAAGCAGAAGTTCACTGAGCTTGTTTGACAGAAAACAACCTTTAGTGCAGCAGTTAATTACTTGATATTGTGAAACTGTTTTACCAGCCAGCTAATTGGCTTTGTCTTTGTGTTGATGTTTGTGTGTCTGCAGGGGAGCCCAGCACACCTCTCTGGAGCAGAGCTCTCCTCCGCAGAGTAACACACCAGGAACTCCTCCCTCCTACAAACTGCCCCCACTGCTGGGGAACTATGAGAGCAAAGATGATTTCCCACTCCGCAAGACGGGTAGGAGACACAGACTGAGGCTCAGAGGCACACAGAGACAGAGGATGAATGTGTTTGTGTGTGTGTGTAAGATTGTCACTCTTCATAGTTTGATGAAAGACAATGCGGAGGTAGAATGTGGAGGGTGGTGTGTTTATATATATGTGTGTGTGTGTGTGTGTGTGTGTGTGTGTGTGTGTGTGTGTGTGTGTGTGCGCATGTACCTGCTTTGATGACTCAGTCTGACTCACCACTGAAGAGGTAGCCCAAACCTGGTGATAAAACACACACAGACTGTTATAGGCACATCTGAAACCATGTGAAAGCATTTTCTCTGAACATGTGAGTTCAGAGGTCGGAGGTCAGGGTGTGGACGTGGATCTGTCCTGACAGTAACCTTCACTAACTATAACCAGAGACAGTTGAGATAGGAGACGGTTCATTTTCAAATATTTCCAGTAACTGTGTCACATGGGTTTCTCCACCTCCCGCCCCTTCAGGAGACCAGCAGCAGGTCTGAGTCTGTTCACTCCAATGGGAGAAGAATAGATTATAACTGATTCTGTCTCCTCATATTCAGGAAAATAAATATTTGATCCTTTTTTCACAAGCCACAGATCTTCTGAACATTTTGACATCAAAATAACATTTTTCAGACATATCAGGAGAAAATTAACTTTATTTAAGACCTGTCTCTGTCTCAGCAACACACTCTCGTGAGGTTTGGTAGCACAGATCTTTTCTCTCTGTCGGTTCTGGTCTGGTTTCACTGCTGCAGACGTCACTTAGCAAATAGAGAGGTGTAGAATGACTAAAACTTAATAATACTATTACTGTTATTATCATGTAACTGTTTTTGGAGTGAAAACAGAGAGTGTTATTACACTGATATGATCTTGTACTGGGTTGATCAGAAATTAAGCTGTATCTTCTTGTATTGTGTTGTTATGTTTTAACATGAACAAGCAGTCACAACTATGCCCACTTAATACCAGTGCCACTGCCTGTAATGTGGTATCTTCCGTGTCGAGTATCTTCGCTGTTACTATTGCTATGTCTGTCAAACTCTCCATCTTTACTGATAATGGTGATCAAAATCCACTTGCTTTTGCACATTTTCAATTTGCGGATAAAATACCTGAGACACAAGAAGTTAATTCTTTCTATTTAAAGTTGAAATATTGCAACATCAAAAAAAGTTTTGTTTTTTTTACTACTGTTTATCTAGAAGTGCCCAACTCCTAATATCAACGTACTTGTAGTGGATGGAAATATACATTAATCAGCTTTTTTTTTTTTTTGTTCCTGCATATTTTCTGGAAATCCAGATAAAATTCCTTCCTTGATTTCAAACAAATACACAAAAGCGGGTTCCTACTTTCTAGCTGTTGATAATAAAGAAACAGCATTGTTCTTGTGTTGCAGTTTAGAGCTAGTTAGTCTTAGCATTAGAGTATAGTATGAGAAAAAAAATATTAGCTAGTTGCTTTAGTTAGTTGTTTTTGCCCCAACAGAACAGCCCATTTGGCAGCTTATCTTGCGTGCTTGTTTTTGTTTTCAAATTGTTTATTTTTAAACTGTGTATTTTTAAAATTACAAGAGAAAGGGCTTTAAAGATTATGACAGATTGGTAAAAGTAAGACTCTCTGTGATAATTGTGACTGTGTTTGCTGGAACTTGAACTTCCCCTAATTGAATAAAGAGAGGGACAGAATCACTCACGCTAACCAAATTTAGATAGCATCCAGGACTAGCCCCTACACTCAGCAGCAGGAAGCTTCTTTCTTTTGCACTGTTTTCCAGACACATATCACATATGCACATATCAAAACAGCCGACCGTCAGGTCTTATTTAGCAGCACTGTGGGCAAATCAGATGAACTGCAGTTCGGCTTATTTACATCTGCACCTCTGTTTTCTAGGTAATTACCTTGCTAAAATGAAAAATTGCAGCGTCATTATTAGTTAATATCCTCTAATATGTCCTGGGATACTGTACCCAGGCCTCTGCAGTCTTACACATGATAATGAAAATGGATGGATTTATAGCAAACATTTAGAAGAGCTCCTTGCTCTTCACCTTGACTTTTAGACCAAAGCCACCTTAAAATGCACCTGCTGTTGCTGCTCATCCAGCAATCAAGCTAGCCAGCCAATATGCGCAGCCAGCCAACAAGTGATGGAGGATTACAGCAGTCTGCTGTGGGCAAATCACCAGGCACCTTATATACCCCCAATAAAAACTCTGCCAAACAAAACACTGCACATCACAATAGAATATAAAACACAAGAGATACAAAATGCTAAATAAATGACAATAAGACATAAAAATGACAAGATTAAAAGCTCAAAAACCCACAAGCAACTAGAACTTTCACCTTCATAAAGAAAAGACTGTAATATAACACAGTACGCTTCAAGTCATCATTGATTTTTTTTGGCTCCAGGCTTAGTAGTTTTCACAGACCTCTCTCTCACTGTCTCTCTGGGTCTCTCTCTCTCTCGTCCAGTCTCAGAGCCTAACCTGAAGGTGCGTTCGCGGTTGAAGCAGAAGGTGGCAGAGAGGCGGAGCTCTCCACTTCTTCGCAGGAAGGATGGAACTGTGATCAGCACCTTTAAGAAGAGAGCCATAGAGATATCAGGTGAACACACATCCTTACTCAAAACAGAGGAATTAAGCACAAAGACTCACTCTAAATGAATTCTTCAATAACCAATCAGATGCTTTATTAATTAACTTGAGGATTACTTCTTCTCTCTCTCTCTTTGTGTATGTGCTTGTGTCTCTCGACCAGTCTCCTCTCTCTGTAACAGCGCTCCAGGTTCAGGTCCCAGCAGTCCCAACAGTTCCAATACAGCCATCGCCAATGGCAACACGGGATCGGTCCCCAACATACAGACTGAGGTATACACACAACCACACAGACATTTTTATTTTGAAATAAGTTAACTCACCGATTCATACAGGGACTGGTTTCATTTTTACAGTCATCCACTCATCTGCTCACAGTGTACACACAACTCGAGGTCGCCACCTACAGGTCATGTGGTTTAAGAAAAGTCAAGTCAGTTCAATTATGTGGTTTAAAAACATTTAAAAACAAGTGAGGACCAAAGTGCTTTACACACCAATTTAAAATACATCAAAACAGAACAGAAAACAATAGATAAATAAATGTATCAGGCAGAAATGAAGCAATTTTATAGTTATAATAATCAAGGAGACTGAAGACAGGTGTTAGATGAGGAAGACCT
The DNA here is from genome assembly GCF_046630095.1 of Trachinotus anak. Taxonomy (NCBI): domain Eukaryota; kingdom Metazoa; phylum Chordata; class Actinopteri; order Carangiformes; family Carangidae; genus Trachinotus; species Trachinotus anak. The sequence goes on along the minus strand of NW_027273854.1, from coordinate 24,172,851 downwards.
GACAGTGACAGAAACTGTTCCACAGTCTGTGAGCAGAAAAAACTGGGAACGTGTAATGGTAATAATGAGGATGTGTTCAGTGTGATTCGCAGCATTTCTGTATTTGGTTTTGTTTTCTGTTTTTTCAAAGTGTTTCTATGGTTGTGTTTTACTGTTGCGCAGCACGGTTCTGTATCTGGCTTTGTTTTATGTTTGTGCATTGGGTTTCTGTATTTGGTTATAGTTTCTGTTTTTGCAGTACATTGTGTATTTGGTTGTGTTGTCAAATTGGTGAAGATGCTTTCTTCATTTGCTTGTATTTTGTCTATTTGAATGGACATCATTTTTCCAAAAGACCAAAAGTAAAAGAAAAATCTCCTAGTAATGACAGAGTTTATAAATGTATAAATCTCAATGTGGCTGAGGCTCAAGAAAACAGGGAAAAGGTTTTGGCCATCTGTTAACATCCTTAAGACAATGTAGAAGAGACTGAAGAGCATGTGCTTTGTTTGGTTTTAAGGGGAAACTTAGCTGCATGTCATCAGTGTTAAAAACTGTTGTTTTTATATTCTTTAAAAACAGATTCTAGCAAATAAAATGCAAATTAAAAAGGAACCATGGGGTAAAACATGAGAGACAGCAGCAGAACAGGATTTTAAATTATCATGTCTGTGTTGTAGATGATAAACATGCTATTTTAAGGCCTTACCTTTAGTGCCCAATACAAGTTTGAGACTGACCTTAGCTTTAGTCTTAGCAGAGATGACTCACTGCTGCAGCGGATCGTGAAACCTGACTGTAATCTGCAATTTGACAAAATGTTGTTGTGATCTCAACAAGGAATATGTTGTTAAAAGATAACTTTTTTCCAGGACTGTAGATAAATTGAGATTGACAGGAAGCTGGATCTTGGTTTGGTGTTTTTTATTATTAAAGGTTGAACGATGGCGTGCTTGAAGGAGGATGGGACACCACCATTGATTAAGTTGTGTTGAATGTGATTACATACCGGGCCCAATAGTATCAAATACTAATGAAGGCTACATGGAGTTATGGCCAGTGAGCAAGTAGTAAGCTCCAAAGCTAACAAGAGTCACACTGATGCTCATGCTGATGGACTAATGCTCTTATTGCTAATTAAAGTGCAGTGAAAAGTACAGTTGTTGTCGTCATCATGTTGGAGTGGTTTGTTTTTGTGTTTCTGCACAGAACCACGTCTTTATCATTGTGGATTATGAGGCTTGTAAATGCTGACTCACAAGCATCATCATTTATCCCAATAAGTGCAGGTTAACTTTTATATGAGGTCTGAAGTGGAGTGTAAACAGGAAGTGGTATAAAACAGCTGGACCGTTCTGGTCACTCTGTTTAATAGGGATTATTAAAGATGCATACAAGCAGCTCTGGAGAGAGGCTTCAGAGTGAAATGACTTGATTTCAGAGAGATACTCTCAGTCACTGTGTTTACAGTAAATGGTAAAAACAATAGTTGTCATAGCAACCTAAGATTCCACAGAGCAACACATGTAAACTGACCAGTCTGCCCTTCTGTCTGTCTGCAGCTGAGGTCTCTCCATCAAACGCTTGGGGCTGATGGGACATTGAGTCCTCTGAGTCTCTACACTTCGCCCTCCCTGCCAAATATTTCCCTGGGGCTCCCTGCGAACACACACATCACGGTTGGTCAACTTAACATACACAAAAACATACAGGTGCACACAAATGCGTCCTGTGCATAACCAGTTCTCTATAGAAAATATTGTACCACCAGTAGCTAGCTATGGTGAGCTAATGCTAATATTTGGTTGACACCTTTGTCTCCAGTTGACTTTTTCATGTTTCCATTTGATTTGTTTTGAACTGAGAACCCTGTGAAGTCTTTAATATGGACTCAATGGCTACATTATGATATGATGCTAAAAGAATGAGGCTAATGCTACATGTCATAGACAAGACGTTAGTATCCTCGCCAGCTGATGGCGGTGGAAGACATGGAAACAAGGAGTAACATTACAGTGTAAACCTAGTTAGTCCTAGTATTATAGCAATATTTTTTTTTTTATCAAAAATGTAATTATAATGGTATTTGTTCTATCCACTGGATTTTTTAGATGCTTACAACACAATGGTTAATTACACTTTAGAGAAAAGGATTTGAGGATGAGGAATAACTGATACCTTTTACCAGTTTAAAACTGTCTAATGCAGGTTTGGAGTTGCTGGAGTGTAAACTGCAGTTCAAATAATAAACAGGACAGAGCCACTATGATTACTGGACACGCTGATGTGCTCCTTCAGCTTGTGGGTAACATTAGGTTACTACTGTGGATGGAGAGCTCCTTATCTGTGCAGCCTAACTGAACTGAAAACTCATCAGTTGGAGGTTCAGTTCCCTGTGAATCTGTCAGGTGCATGTGAATTAGTATCTTTGTCACACATACTAATGACATGTATATTATATCTTCATAATGCTCTTCCAGGTTATCTTCACTATATTGGATGTAATATTTACATTTATTTGATCATTCAGAGAATCCCTATGAAAGTTACTCTACATGTTTGTCATTTACTCATTTTATTACAACCTGGGACCAAGGATGTCACATGCAAAGTGATTGTGTAGTGTGCAGTAACCATGGTAACACCTTGTCCCACTCCAGGCCCCCCAGAAGCTGTCTACCCAGCAAGAGGCTGAGCGTCAAGCCATCCAATCACTGCGAGGAGGCGGAGCTCTGACAGGGAAGTTTCTCTCCACGTCCTCCCTACCTGCAGGTATGTTTTACCATGCTTCATGATTTAATGACTTGTCAGGCTTTAATTGTTACATTATAGCATAATATGTTACACACATATGAACTTAAGTGTGGTACAGTGTTTATGTACATGGGGGAAACAAAAGACCGAATCTGAATTAGTTTTCTGTTATTTGGAGCCTGTAAAAATGTATTAATGTTTCTTTGCAGGGGTGGGGCACGATGCAGAGACGCCCAGCTCTCACTCTGCCCATTCCTCATTACTGCAACATGTACTACTACTGGAGCAGGCCAGACAACAGACGGCTATGCTAGCTGGTATACACACATACACACACACACACACACACACACACACACACACACACACACACACACACACACACACACAGTACACTGAAGTCATCAACGACTGTGTCCACCCGGAGTGTCCAATTCATCTTTTTGCTTTGACCCTCCCTCTCAGTCCCCATGTACAGCCAGTCGCCATTGGTTACAGCAGAGAGAGGTGTGTCCAGTGGCATGCGGGCAGTCAGCAAGCTGCCTCGTCATCGCCCACTGGCTCGTACCCAGAGTGCACCTCTGCCCCAGTCCCCCCAGGCCCTTCAGCAGCTGGTGGTTCAACAGCAACACCAACACTTCCTGGAGAAACACTACAAGGTACACATGTATACACACACACACACACACACACACACACACACACACACACTCACACATTTACAAGTGAACACTCTTCTAAACTATCATTACATTGGGTGTGTAGATGCTATCGAAGGGGGCTGAACTTCCCAGGCCACCACCCACCCACCCAGAGGAGACAGAGGAAGAGCTAACAGAGACCAATGACATGCAGGAGGATGACGGAGGGATGGGCCCTCACAGGTGTGGCATGTCTGATAACCAATCAGTGACTGATTAACCTTCATCTTTATCTTTCTCTATATATGTAATTGTAAACACTTAATGTTGTTTGTAACTCTGTTGTAATCAGGCTTCAGAAGGAGGGGTCCGATGACAGCACACCCTCCTCTGAGCGACTGGCTGTGCACTTGAAGGGCGAGGAGGAGCGTGGGGGCATGCACGTGAAAGGGGAGAGTACTGAGAGTGAGCTGGATGAAGAGGAAGAGGATGAGGACGTCATCCAGCTAAGGGAGGGTGACGAAGAGGAGAGTGGGAGCTACACACAGGTTTGTGACTGAACGTGCTGTTTAACCTCAATAAGTCACAGTGTGTCTCAGTAGCTTCACACACTCCCCACATCCACTGATATCCTATGACAGTGATTCACAGCCAGAGGAAACATGGACAGATTGTAAAGTAGTTCAACTAATTTGGCAAAAATAGGAATGAAAAATGGGAGTTGTTCTGATACTGATACTGATCCTAGTATTGAAAATGTCTCAGATACTGCCCGAAATACCAGATCAGGTATCGATGAGTACAATATGTGCTGATCCAGTACCATGTAATTTATTAATAAACTTTATACAGAAGTTTCACACTCGGATAAAACAGCATTATTCCTGGAAGGCACAGGACGTAGTGCTGCAGAGCAACTGGCAACGACTGTTTTAGAGCAGCGAAGAAGAACTCATTTCCTGTAAATAGTATAACATTAGATGTGAGCAAAACGCCAGCAATTCGACAACATGTTGCTCTGGAAAGTCCCAACATTAAATAGGCAACGTGGATTATTTATATGGCTTTAATTTTAGAGGTGTAGTGTAGAAGTGTTATTTATCCCTAGATTATTTTTTTTATGACTGACAGTCAATTAAATAATAAAAGGAAGATTCTGTAGCATTTACAGAATTGATACCAATCATATCACATCCATACAGCATTAGTGGTATACAGCAGTTACATCTTCTGATTGGTACACAGAATCAGCCCAAACACAAGTTCAAACAAAAAATGTGATCGGAGCATCCCTCCATTATCTACACCACTTATCCAATTCCAGCCAATCCCAGCTGACATTGGACAGGACACAGAGCTGACATATAGAGACAAACAACCTTTCGCCCCCACATTCACACCTACGGGCAATTTAGAGTCACCAGTTAACATAACGTGCATGTCTTTGGACTGTGGGAGGAAGCCAGAGAACCTGGAGGGAACCCACACAGACACGGGGAGCACATGCAAACTCCACACAGGTCCACCAGATTCAAACCCAGAACCTTCTCACTGTGAGGCGACAGTGCTAACCACTGCACCATTGTGTCTCCCTGGAGCATCTCTAATGATTTAATTCAAAAATATATCCACACAATATGTGTTTAGGAGGATGAAAAATTGGTGTAAATTTCTTGTCACACTGATCAGTAAGCTCCTCGCTCACATATTTCTGTTGAGAGTCACCAGTTAGCAGAGAAGCTGAAATAGTTTGATAGCTAAGAGTAGTGGATAAATGCTTTGAAGAGCTAAATAGTTCTCAAAGACCATTTCTGTTACAATAGTTGATTAAATAAAAAGCTAAATATGTTTAAACAGTTTGAAATCTTAGTAACGTAATGGATGATTTGAAGTGATTATGATGAACACGTCCACTTTAAAACCAGTTGGGATAAAAACATTTGGGGCATAATGGGTGGGTTAATTAGAGGATACTCG